>NW_020799097.1:68832313-68969732 GCF_003259725.1 Athene cunicularia | reverse complement strand
ATATAGATAGATAGATAGATAGATAGATAGATAGATAGATAGATAGATAGATAGATATAGATATAGATATAGATAGATATAGATATAGATATAGATAGATATAGATATTGATATAGATATAGATATAGATGTAGATATAGATATAGATATAGATATAGATATAGATATAGATATAGATATAGATATAGATATAGATGATATAGATATAGATATAGATATAGATATAGATATAGATATAGATATAGATATAGATGTAGATATAGATATAGATATAGATATAGATTAGATATAGATATAGATAGATATAGATATAGATAGATATAGATATAGATATAGATATAGATATAGATATAGATAGATATAGATATAGATATAGATATAGATAGAATGTGTATTTCTGCTTTGCCCATAAACAAGGTTTTGAGTGTAATACATGCTCACACCAATAACAAAAGGCAGTGACTTCAGCGGGGTTCAGGACTTCACACTCTATACCGATTCTATCCTACCCCAACCTCTGATTCCTGTTAAGTTACACAACAATGCACTTCAGCCCAAAGTTTCTCTCAATGTTATCTAAAACCTGGAAGACTTTTTCTCCTGTGGCAGCACTTCTATACCAGCTTTTGGTTGCTTCTGCCCCCAGGGCCAGTCCCAGCTCCCTTGAGAACCAGTGGCATCTGTCTGCTAGCATGGCACACCTCAAAGCATGTGCACAGCACCTTGGGCTCAAACCTTGACACTTCATTCAGGAGAAGTCCCATGTAGTTCTGGAATTACACAGAAGCCCCCAGGCATCTAAGAGATCAGTACAGCCTGTGCATTTATAAATCTGAATCTCTGTCAGTATTAGTCATGAACAGTGATTTTCATAGGATGTTAGGAACTGCTTCTCAGAAATTAGTTTTTCTACATAAGTATCAGTTTGTACTTCCGCAATTTATTTTATTTCTATTTTGATAGCTTCCATAATTTAACATTGTTTTTAACCTTCTTTTTTTTTTAGAAAATGGAAAAAGTCTATTTTTTGAGCTAGATTTCAAAACTAATTGTTTATGAAACATCTGTTTTATTAAAATTGGAGGCTCAGAGAATGACAGCACAAAACCTAATATTTCTTTCCTCCCTTATTTCCCCAGTGGAAGGAATATGTTTTTCCACTTCAATTAGTTTTCAATCTCCCTCCTGCAATATGATCAAAATGTTTCATGCTGGCCAAATTATTAGTGACAACTGAATGACATATGAAGACCTGTATCAAAAATGTGATTTAACAGACTGATTGAGTCCTAAACACAGAACAGACTGAGCTTCAATGGACCAGTACAAATTAATTCCTGGTACTATGGGAAAACTAATTCCACTATTTTTTAAAGTACTGTTGACAGGATATTTCAAAGTCTATTTTTTTTTCTGGCTTCTTAACACCTTCCCTAGTTGACTTGTTCCACTGCCTATTATCATACTTGGTCTAACAAGCAATAAGTCAGTAAAAGTTCTCATTCTCATCAGCCAACCCTAAGCAGTTTCCTAGTTAGCAAGCCCAAATCTTTAGGTCACATTGCAATATAGATTTTTACTGCATTTTCTGTAGAAACTCTCTGGGTAGCTACCCCGTCAGTTCCTGCAAGAACTTGTCCAGAGTACATGATGTGAAGAGAAGCGTGTGCTAAGAAAAGGACAGTGCAGGTCAGAGAAAGGAGTTGCAACCTCAAATAATTTCCAGGCCTGCACTGAACTTAACTCATGGTGTAGAAGAGAAATACAGCCCTGAGACAGTTGCTCACATAAGAAAATAATTGGCACTAAACTGTCACTTGCTTTGTTCTGCAATACCAATATCCTAAGAGGACACGGGCTGCTACATGTAGCCTAAGAAGTTACAAAAGCTCTTTGAAACCTTTGCAGTATTTCTTCTCTATTGTTATCACCTCTTGAATTGTGAAGAAAGGAGATGTGCCTCTCACATCTAAAGCTTTGTCAGGGCCACTGCAGCATTTGTTTTGAACTTTTTACTAGTTTTGAAACAATTTCTGAAAGAATTATTTGTCTTGAAGGAAGGTATGTATGTTTTGTCTAAAAGTATCCCTGAAAGCCACTCAGAATGCCATTCACCCTTTTTCATATGCTGTCTTCTAAAGTCCAGCTTTACATTTGTCCTCAGGTGATATTTGGAATGATCTTCCTGCTTACCATGAGCTGCTCCCACAGACTCCTTAAAGCAAACATCATCAGCATGTTCAGTATCTCTTTCATCCAAATACACTTACTTGGATGTCCTTTGAGGCATAAGGTAGCCCCAAGTTAAAAAGCATTTGGTTTTACAGAAGTGTTTTACTGTTAGCAATATATGTTTTCCCATTAATAGCTGTGATACTAGGAATGTATTTTACTCTTATTTCTCTAATCCATCACTTCTGAGCTAACCTGTTAGCTGATTACTACTGCTAGAGAAAGGAGCTCTCAGCAGATGCTGAGTACAATTAAAAAAAAAAAAAAAAAAAAAAAGAAAATCAGAGATTCCAGAGTGAGGACAAGAGGGTGAAAGAAAAAATATATTTCTAAAAGTCTCAATCAATGTATACCTTTCTTAAAATATTTTAAAGCATAAATTGTGTTTTATCTCATGTTTCTTACCTTGCTTGTGTTACAGTGGACTATTTAGTAAGTTTTATGAACAAATATTAGTGGGTGGACTTTTTCTGTGTTGTAATTTCCTTAAGTTTTTCCATGGTGGCATGAAGTATTTCTACTAAAGATAAGAAAGCTTTTCTAGAGCTCTCTGTTTTGCAGTGTGAAATACTATTTCATACCCTGTTCTTGCTGACACTGATAGGTAGCTGTATCAGTCTGTGATGTGTCCTTTCACACCTAATACTTGGTGCCCTAAACTAGAGTTAATCTTACAGACCAGCAAAGCAAGGGCAAGGTACTCTACTATAAATTTAAAACATGATTACAATTTTACACTGCTTTTGGTAATAGTATACAGAAGTAAAAAAGCCACCGCCCCAAACAAGAGGTCAGTCATAGACCCTGTCCTTGGCAACAGCAAAGTGGATGCCTGTAGACAGTATAAGATTGAAGACCAGTATGGAGCAGCACATTTTGCTGGGGAAGCTGTATCCAGACCACTGCACTGAAGTACAGACAGATTAAGACATATGGTTCATGAAATGGCCTGTTTTCATTGAATCTCTTTCTACATTGATCTAACAAACATCCTAAAGCAAAAAATTTGTCGAGCTATATGGGCTATATGTATTTCCTGCCCTTCCCTGTAAACCTGCTGTGGTACCCCTCACTTTCTGTATTTTGAGAAACAGGGCAGAAGGATTCCCGCCACCTCCTCAGTGTCATCTCTTGCTTTAAAAGACTCCTGTCATTTCTAGCTTGAGTTGTGGGGTCTTTTACTGGGTTGAAGAGTTCTTTATAAAAATAGTCTCCTTAGAATTTTAGAAGTAATTTTCTTGCTGTCCTTCTGCATGGTTTTTCCACTTTGCCACAGCTGCGTTCAGATAGAAAATATGAAGAATATTCAGTTGAACTGTAGGCACTTACAATGGCACAACGATGTTATGAGTTTGTTCCCTAGTCCCTTTCTGATAATTCATATTACTCTATTTGCTGCTTTTTAGCAATAACTGAAGCCTCTCTTGACATTCTCACAGAACTATCTGCCCTAACCAGGAGTTTTTCTTCCTTGGTAGAACAGTTATTTTAGTGTCATTATTGTTTAAGTTTAGTTAAAACTGCTTTCTCTCATATACCTATTTCCTAGTGGACTACACAGTTTCTATAATTTTATCGTCTGCTCACTCAGCATGGTCTTCACCCCTTCAAAGACAGACTTAATTGTAACATTTTAAAATATTAACATTACATTTTGACCTCTTACTCTCTACATCTTTTTCAATCAGTTATGTGTACATTGAAAAGCATAGATCTCTGAAATTCTTCCAACAACCTCTCTTTATTGATAAATTGCTCTTCCTTTCCCATCCTTTCATGAATTACAAGTCTACAAAAATTATGCTCCCTTTCTCCAATAGCATATTGAATTGTTCAATAATCTCCGCCAAAAAATATTTAGAACTCTAAACACTATCTGCTGAAACATATTTATCTACAAGAAAGGTGACAGTTACTGTAATATGATGTTTTCCTTCATCAGGAAAGTAAGGACTCCCTTGACTACATATCAATATTTTCAATATTCTTAGATTGATAATTACTCACCTAGTATTCAACTAGAAATTACTTCAAGAAAAGTTTTCAGCCTGTATTTTAAAGCAAATAAAATGCAAAAATCACAGTGAGTTCTTGTGCAGTGGTAGCTTTTGAATTAAGAGAAATGATGAACACATATGTGTGATGAAGATGGAAGTTACTGTATATTCATTTATACATCCAGAGTGAATCCAACATGATCATGAAACTCAATTTTAACAACTCTTATGGATGTGGTAATATTTTCAAGAGTTCACTCAGGAGCTGAGCCTCATTCTTTTCCTTTGCTGGATAATAATGGGAAAGGGGAGTCCTTTTTTTAGTTGTGTTTGTTATTGTAAGTGACGCAGTTGTATGATCCAGACATTTTCCATCACTTTTATTCTTGAATAATCAATGAAATGAAAAATTAATTTACCATGTCAAAAACTAGATTCCTCTTCAATACAGAATTTCTGTCCATTTTATTCTTTATTATGCACTGTAAATGGCAGCAGCACTTGTTGCATGGAAATTAATTAATTTTGCACAGAGCACTTTTTTTTAGCCTAATATGTCATAGACATGAACACATAACTCAAGAGCACACAGTAAATGAGAACAAAAAAAAAAAAAAATCAACTGGGATAAAAGTATCCAGAGCAAGAGTTCTAATTCAATGGGGGCCAACTGAGATTGTAGGACATGGATTATATATATATTAATAGTATTATTTTTCTTCTTTTTTTGAAGAAAAATGTAGCTAAGAATCTAAAAGCTTTGCATTTCCAGTCTGTACAACAAACAAATGATTGCATGTGGTCCAGAGCTGGTGAAGCCCAGGAGCTTAGAATTTTTAAAACGCAGTCCCATGGATATCTATGCCAGAGAGCAAACCTGCTCATACAGCTAATTGCTGGAGTCATTTCCTTGCAAAACACAGGAAGAATCTTCAGATAAGAGAGGGAGATTTAGGCTTGGGATAGAATATAGCTATAATGGAGGATTAGATACAGAACAATTATCTGGAAATAAACTGCAGTGTACACTATTAAGTGTTTAATATGATTTGCTCAGTTGCATACTATACAGTTAAAAAATAAGAGAACATTTCCAAGACCCATTCTGCAATCTATTTGCTTGTACTTCATTTCCCAAAAAGCTGTGGTAAATACTTCTTATTCTTAATGGTGTGGTATGGTGTATGATTTTTTTACTGGCCTTCAGTTGGAGGAAAGCGTATGCACAGGTTTTAAAGGTGTGTCTTCTGTGTGTGTACATATACACATACACACGCACAGATACAGACGCACACATATCTATGGTATCATGGAAGATCTTTTTGTTGTTGTTGTTTGCCCAGCGGCAAACTGAAGGCCTTCTTCTCTTAACCATCTCAAACAATTTGTTTCAAGGTTTCCTCTGACAAACAGAATCATGTCAGAACAGGATCACAGTATGGTGGACCAAAGACCGTGCTGGTGAATATTCAACTTTTCTTCAATATAAAGAATAGTTGATTTCTAATCCGTAAAACCTTTAGACAATTAAGTGAGGCCTTCTCTAATGGCAAATACTGCCTTTTTTTTTTCCTCTTCTGCTGTCTCTTACACTGACAGTAAATGAGAACCAATCTAAAATGATGTTAAACCATTTTGGAAGCCCTTTGAGAAACACATCTCAGTAATCTCTTACCATATTCAGCTAGAGCTTGAGGTAAAACAATAAAAAGACAGACCTTCCACACCCACCTACCAAAGACATTAGAGAGAAGCCTATTTTATTTTCTCACTGGGATTAGGTGTACAAATCGTTATGATTAAAATAGTTTTCTGGGGAAAGGAAGAGTTTCTTCAGCTCCACAGAACCATGCAGCTGCTCTTTGGTCCTCAGTGCCCAGAACCCTGCCTCAGAGGGAAATCAAATCACAGAAGCTAAGGAATAAGTAGATTACTGGGCTAACTTTATGATGTTTACTGAGAATTATAAAAAGATTATATAAGGCATACCCTCATTTTCTTCAATTTCATCTTGACCCAGTAAATCATTTTATGTGCAGTTGCCTTGGATTCTCCCCAAAGAACAACTGCTTTTAAGTGGATATTTTTATTTTATACTTCACACGGACATCTTCCTTTGAGAATAAGAAATGGCTATCATAAAAGTACACTGTTACTTACAAAGAAAAAAGCAGTTAGCATTTCACTTCTATTCCCTATGTAATCATAATTTTTAATATAGCATTAACTTTATTATTCTTTAGAAAGTGTTATATGAATTCTTATGCTAATTCATTGGATATAACTTTAATCTTTTATCTATTTATCATAAAAATGATTCTAGGTCAAAACCAAATTAAATGAAAGAGGAAGCACACCAAAAAGATTTTTTTCAGGCAATTTGAAAGCATTGTTTCAATTTTTACTTTTAAAGATTTACATTACAATTAAATATGCAAAAAGTATAATTAGTTTACATTTAAATAAAATATCTTGTCTTGAAATACAAGACACATATGTTAGGAAGATGAAGCCCTGTAAAAATATTGATGTGAAAAGTATACTGATTTTTTTTTTCTCATTACAAGTCCTGGTTTTCATAAAGTGATATTTTCTAATGAAATGAATGTTTTCCCTTGAAAAGTTCCTGCTAGGTCTAATTTCTTCTGAAATTACTTCTGCTGTATAAATCTGTGGTTCAACTTCAATTAAATTATCTTTTTATGGACTCCCACAAACCGGGAGACAGATGATATTATCATCTTCTCTGTGGAGACAAGTTTCAGACATTGCAACGATTTTATTAAAAAATAGTAATTGGTTTATTTATAAAATTTTCCAAGATCCAGTTAAGTAATTATTACTCTGAGATATAAAATGGAAAGATATATGTAAAATGTCATTTAAATATAAAAATATTGACTTTTATCTCTTTTCTTCATAATTTGTAGAGAAAGTTTGTATAATGCTATACAGTTAGAATCAAGTACCATAAAAATGATCTAACATCAGTGACCAAGCACAGAAAAAGTTCACGGGGTATAACACAAGGAAAATGAAAGGTTAGAAATATTTGAATCAACTTCTTGTATTTGTCAAGCAGCAAAAGCGCAAGTGTTGTTTAAATGTTTACTTTTTTGAAAACATAGCTTAATGAAGATTATAATTTCATATTTTTGCAAATACCAACCAATCAGAGCATGTTTAAAATGCTACAAATATAACCGAATGTTAGAAATACAGCTATCATGTTTGTGGGGAAAATCTGTATTCTGTTCCAGGCTGGATTTTGATTTGTCTGTTAGCAGAAAACTTGGGAAGATTTTATTACAGTTACAAAACTATCAATTGTCCTCTGTGTTTTGCCTCAGAGCAGCTACCACAAGAGAGACACCTGCACGTCCAAAGAGCAACCTAGAACTAATCATGTCTCCTTCTGACACCAGATGTTACCTAGGCTGGTTGATGGGACTGGTGTGGGCTGTTATGATTGCCATGTGTATGCTTCCTGCTGAAGAATGGCTCCAGATATGCTTAAAAAACATGCTTTCAGCTATACAAAAACTCCACAAGTCTATTAACAGCAGGTATCATCCTTATGTAGCATTCATATATTCTCCTTCTCTCCCAAAACTTCTTTTGGAGATTGATGTTGCTCCTTTCTCTCGTCTTGGTTTTAACAACTTTGTTGGAGTCATATAGCTCCCACTTTCATTTCTCATTTAACAGAAAGGGAAAAAGAAACTCTGACAAGAGCAGTGTAGGTTAATATTATTATCATGTGGGTGACAGAAGCTGCAAGAAGAAAATGCAGAAGCTGAATAAGGAGAAACCTGTCAGACAGATTAATTCAGGCAAGGTGGCATGTCCACTGTGCTCAGTGACCCACAGAGGTGCTGAGAGATGTTAGCAGGTGCCTCTGTTGGCAGAACTTTGAGGCTTGATGAAGAGAATCTCAGATTTCCTCTCTTAGCAAAATGTCTTGCTTTTCTTCTTGAGCAACCAGCCATGGGAGATATGATGGTCCCCCACCACCTTTACATCAGAGTCTGAATTTATTTTTTTTTTCCCCAGCATACTGGCAGTTTTCCCAGTTTTATCAAAAATCCATGCTACTTTGGGGACTTCAGCCCAAGGAGTCATGTGACAATGACTGAACATTCATTTTCCTTCTGTAATAAACTTATAGAAGATGGGAGTAACAGGACATGTTAAGGGACCTCCACATTCTTTATATCTTTGGGATTGCTACAATTCAGGATGCTTCTTCTTAATGCTTGGTGACAGCCAAGGATTTTTTTCATATCACAGTGGTGGCTCTTTATGGAGCAGAACATTTAGGAAATGTCAACATTTCTGTTTTTCAGGCCTTCTCCAGAATATTGTAGACTTCTCTGCTACTTAAAACATATGGTCTTATTTCAGGCTGAACTGAATGCTGTTCTAAACATAGTTGTTCTGAACTGGAAGGACTTCCTTCAACTAAACATTGATCTTATATATTGTGTTCATGACATTGGAATATGAAAGGATACATAGTCTGATAAACTAACTCAGGTGTGGATGGGGGGGTGGGATACAATGTTTTCTGTCTTTGTCAACCCTATGGAAAGGGGTAAATTAAGTCCATAAACTAAGATATTTGCTCTCTGCACATTCCTTCCTTTAGCTGTGGAGGAAACATGGCTGATTCGAAAATGTTATAAGAAATGCTGCAGAAGCCACATTCTCAAAAGGCAGCTGACAATCTGGATGAGAAGACAGCAGGAGCTATGCATGCAAGAGTGAACGCAAGCTGCGACAACTGTCAGTCAGCAACTGGTAACTTGTCATGGGGCTATTTCATCACACAAACATAAGATGCCTGTGACTCCAGAAAACTATCATCTGTGCAAAGGGGCTTGCTCTGCTGCCCACACATTCAGATGCTGATGCCATTGCTTGTTTAAACACACGATATCATTATGCTCTGAAAGAAGCTCGTGTATGTTACTAGTGCCCTGGGATTTAGTGGTGGCAAAGAAACTGCTGGTGCTATGGGGTGACAGCAACTTAGTAAGCAGATACTATCTGGCGAGAAATTATAGTTCAGTATGAATGAATGGGATTCCAGCTCTCCACAGACTGTCTCGCTAGTACCCGCCCCTGGGAGCCTCCTACCTGAAGCCACCTGCACATATTTATTTTAGCCTAAAGTATTTCTGCTGATGATCTGCAGACCTTGATGCGGATTCGTGTGCATTAGCACAGATAATTGCCTGTCTGGGTGCTCAGTAAATCTACCATCTGAATGTCTGGACAGAAGGAGCCCTATTTTGTCTGGGTAGTGTGGATAGTCACAAGATTTCAGTGTTTACTGCTGTTTTGAAGTGTTATAATACACTTTACTGCTTTGGCTAATGAAGCTGAGCCTTAATACTGGAATGTCTGATAGAAGAAAGCTTAATTACATATGAAACAGCTGTAAATTGGTGCTTAAATATGCATTTAATCAGATGAAAATAGCATTGCTTGGAACCTGCTTGAATGTTCGTGTGTCCCTTGCCATTCTTATTATTCGGACATGTAAAAATTAGGAAAAACTTCTGCTGAAGAGCAATGTACTAGTGAGTGATTTTTTTCCAGACCCGAGTCAGAAAAAAGTGCATTATTGATCCCTAAAGCTTAGTCTAAAAAGCCCTTGTGTTTTTTCTGAGTCTTTATCAAAATAAGTAGGGTACCAGAAACAGAATCTGAAAATTATCCCTAAATTCTGAAATGGAAGAGACAAAGGGGTACCTGCTAATGAAAGAAAGATACAATGCACTGACCTAGCTCTGTCTACAGGAAAAAGAAAAGGTGACTGGATACTTATAGAGCACAGAGATTCTGTCTGCAGGAATTTGGAGGTTTCAATACAATTTTATTTTAATGGTGGTGGGGTTTTTTGTGTTGTCTTTTTTTTTATTCTCAGAGACAGCCATCAGATAAAGAGATGAGATCAAAACAGAAAATTGCATAGGACTATGAAAGACTTATAAAGGATTTTTTCAAAAATGCTGTTATGGCTGAAATTCAACAAGACCCCAATGTTTTTTCAACACAGTTGTTATAAAAAGATCAAAGATTCAAATGAAGCCTGAAATATTATTTGCCTTACCACACCATGAAATGTCATGGGCTGATATATAATAGAATTAGGTTTAGAAGAACCTGAAGTCTGTGAATAAGGATTTTGCAGATTCAGTTCCACAACAAATTCATTTCTAGGAAGCCAGTTGAATTATTTGATTTATCTCTGATTACAAGAGGTGGAGAGGAACATCGCTACAAGCAGAATTTTACCACCCTGAAACGGTTTCCCTCTCTGAACATTCCTTTGCACTGTGAATATCAGAAGGAAACTGCTGCTCACTTCTTTTCAGGCTGTAGCAAACGTCTGATTGTTCTACACTAAGCCGACACTATTTTCTTTCTGGCAAGACTCCCTTGCATCTTTTATCCTGGAGAACTCAGCAATTAGTTTTGGGGAGATAAAAATATGTTTGTTGTCTAGAGAGGACAGCATGGTTTAGAAGGTTAGTTTAAAAAATTTGCCCCTCTACATTAGTCAAAGCAATTATAAAATGTTGGAAAATGAGGCATCAGACAGTCAGGAAACAGACACTTATAAAATCTATTCCTTCTGAGGATGTTGCATTTACTTGGTAAATTGAGCACCTGAGAAATTTGCCAGAGGGACTTTAAAAAGAAAAAAGAAAAAAGGAGCTGTTGCTGTGTTTCATAATGATTGAGAAAATGAGAATTATATGCAGAAAGTTTGAGTCTTCCTTTGAAATTATAATTCCACTGTGTGAAGAAAAATCTCTCAGACCATGTTGGGCTGCAAGTGTTCACTGAGCAGAGAGAAAGCAGGCATCTTAGTGAGTATCATTTGCCTTCATATACAAAATAGCAATGTCTAAACTGTAGGGATCTGTAAAGCATCACATGCTCTAACATGCTGGTGCCATTCAAATCTAGCTCAGTTAGCTGTCCTGATCACTGAACGACTCTTTTATGGTCTGTTTTCCCATTTTTCCTCTTAAGGGAATAAAGGCTTAGGAAGAGAGAATGGGATAACACATACCTGTGTGCCATCCCAGCATAGAAATAAAGTCCATAACAAGCCAGGAACAGGAGGTTCATAGTAAGTGAAAGCTGACCATCCTCATAATGCCTATAACAGAAGCTTAGTAACCACTTAGTCAAATGGTGCTGATGAGGAATCATTAATACTAAACCCAAATCAACATTAGACATGGAGCAATCGATACTTAAACACCCAGGGTAACGTGGGCCCTGTCAGTAACACAATGCTCTGGCTGTTTCTAACCACAGTCACTGTAAGTGGTTTGTTTACAATAAGATTTAAATGAAGTCTCATAAACAGTGGTTCAGTAAAATTTTGAATTTGGTGATGAAATATCTTAATGGCTTAAAGGAGAATCCAGGAAATTATAGGCTCGTCAGTCTTACTTCAATGACTGGGAAAGTTATGGAACGAATTCTCCTGGGGGCTATCACAATTAAATGAAGAATTTGACTTGGAAAAGCCAACACAGATTCACCAAAGGCAAATCATTAACAAGCTTAACAAAGCTGATTGCCCTCTATGACAAAGTAACCTGATGAGTTGATGTGGGATGAGCAGTGGACATTGTCTACCTGGATTTCTCCAAGACTTTTGATATGGTTCCCCACAGCCACCTCCTAGAGAAACTGATGTGTTATGGTCACAGAATCACAGAATCAGCATCACCTAGGTTGGAAAAGACCTTGAAGATCATCCAGTCCAACCATTAACCTAACACTGACAGTTCCCAACTACACCAGATCCCTCAGCGCTATGTCAGCCCAACTCTTAAACACCCCAGGGATGGGGACTCCACCACCTCCCTGGGCAGCCCATTCCAACGCCTAACAACCCGTTCTGTAAAGAAATACTTCCTGATATCCAGTCTAAACCTTCCCTGGTTCAACTTGAGGCCATTCCCTCTTGTCCTACCACTTGTTACTTGGTTAAAGAGACTAATCCCCAGCAATCTGCAACCTCCTTTCAGGGAGCTGTAGAGGGCGATGAGGTCTCCCCTCAGCCTCCTCTTCTCCAGACTAAACACCCCCAGTTCCCTCAGCCGCTCCCCGTACGACCTGTGCTCCAGACCCTTCACCAGCTTCGTTGCCTTCAATGTCCTTTTTGTAGTGGGGGCCCAAAACTGAACACAGTCATCGAGGTGCAGTTCTAGACCAGTGATCTGTGTGGTAGGTGGGGAACTGGCTGACAGGAGGCACCCAGAGAAGTGGTGGTAAATAGCTCCTTTTCAAACTGGAAACCTGTCATGTGTGCAGCACAGACTGGGATCTACCCGGCTGGGGAGCAGCTCTGTGGAAAGGTACTCGGGGGTCCTGGTGGACAACAAGGTCAGTATGAGGGAACACTGTGCTCAGCAGCAAAGGAAGCCAACAGGATACTGGGTTGCATCAACAAGGGCATCTCCAGCAGAGATATAGAAGTCATCATCCCACTCTACTCAGCACTTGTCAGGCCACACCTGGAATACTGTACTCAGTTTTGAACTCTGCTATACAAAAGACCTGTGGACAGGCTGGAGAGAGTCCAGAGGAGGGCCACAAAGGCGATCAAAGAACTGAGAAGCCTGCCATATGAGGAAAGGCTGAGAGAATTGGATTTGCTCAGCCTTGAGAAGAGAAGGTTCAGGGGAGACCTTATCACTGTATTCCTGTACTTAAAGGCTGGCTGCAAAGGTGATGGAGACTCCCTTTTTACAAGAAGTCACACGGAAAAGACAAAGCATAATGGGTACAAGTTACTCCTGGGGACATTCTGACTGACAAAGAGAAAAAATTTTCACAAAGAGAACAATCAATCACTGGAATCGTCTCCCCAGGGAAGTAGTGGATACCCCAACATTGGACAATTTTAAGATACAGCTGGACAGAGTGTTGGGAAATCTTGTCTAGACTGTGTTTTTGCCAAGAAAGGTTGGACCTTCCAACCTGGTATTTTATGACTCTGTGATTCAATAAGCCAAAAAGCTAACTTTTCAGTTGGTATAAAGAAATGGTATATTGCACAAATGTTACTCCAGTTGAAGGTTTAACCAATTAACATGGCAGTTCATTAAAAAGATTGAATATTATTGGAGTCATGGAAGATTACTAAGCACCAGTTTCAGGCTACCTTCAAGAGCATCATATCTGTAATAGATGCTAGTTGACAATTCTCCTGGGAAATACACAAGAATTATTGCTCACATCAAATGGCCCCTTACACAGTGTACTCTCCAGCTTCTGGAAAACATCACTGTGGAAATTTCTTAGTTGAGAATTTTTACTTGTTTCATCAATGACAGCTAATGATTATGCCCCATTAATAATTTTAAAAAAAAAAATAGTGCTTGAATATAGCACTTAGCTATGGTAAACAAAAATATTCTTTCTTATTTGGTTATTATAACATCCCTAAAACTAATGCAAAATGCAGAGGAGGGCAGAGGAGAGAACAGATTATTTAGAAAGAGTACTTTACAACAGAAAGCTATTATTTATTTCATTATCCTGCAATGTGTAAGTCTCCCAGAAGACCTGACTGATCCAACAGGTGTGAAATGATGTGAGGCATGTGCAATGTATCCTTCTCATGATGTGTGATTTATAAAATATAATGGCAGTCTTAGAGGTTAGGTAGATGAACAGAATTGCTGCTCAAGCTCCACAGGAAGGACAAATTAAGGAATAAAGTGGCAATTTGGAGATCTCTGAAGGAGGTATTTTACTCTTTCCTCTGCATTATTTTTCCAGAACCCTAACTGCACAAAAGGGAGAAGGGTTAAAAGCAGAGTCCTCAAAATACTAGTTATAAATCAAAACATCCTGGATAAATGAAGCAAAGAGGATGTGAGGATGACTGACAAAGCAGTGAGGTGCGACACAAGACGAAGAAGAAGAAGGAGAAAAAAGCACAGGAAGGATATGACTTGAAAGCATCAGCAAAGGTGAGAGCCCAGCATGTGGAGGAGCAATTCCCTGGGCCAGCAACACATCTCTGGGTAAGAACTGCAGCACTGGTGAACAGGACTCATGTTGACACAGTGAGGAACAGACCTAACGGAGAGCCTGAAAGAGGTTAATCTCAGACCATGTTATCTGTCTGACCTTAAGGTATTTGTCTTAAGATGGGGTTTTCAATTCTGTGGTTGAATATTTGGCTGCCACATTGCCAACATAAAAGCTGCTGTTTCCATCTGAAGCTGGTGTAAGTATTTAAAGTAGATTCGGAGCTGCAAGAAGTAGCTGTAAGAAGCTTCAATCCTTAGAGGCAAACACAGGCAAAAATTTCAGGACAGAGTTGCCCTTTGGACAGCACGATTTCCTGCCTCTGTAACAAAAAAAGAAAAAAAAAGAAAACCAGCCAAACAAAAAACCCAAAAAAATCAATTGAACAAACAAACAAAAAAAACCCCACTAAATAAAGGAGAATGAAATCCTACTGTTTCTGCTGTCTGAGTTCACAGACTGAGGGAAAAGTGGGGAAAATGCAAAGCTTCACATATGCAGAGCCTTTTGAAGAAGAGGAAGTAAATGTTCAATAGCTTGGCAAATTTCTCCCAACTAGAGAAATTTTGCATTTGATGTAAATGCACTGCATGACAAAAACAGAAACAAAAACTTTCAGTCTAGGAAGGCTGGACCTGCAATGAAAATGCCAGGAACAGCAGAGGAAATCCACCTAGACTGATTTCACTGCTGACGCTCCTGTTCAAGCACTTGTTAGATCAAAGAATAGATCCTTTCTCTAATGGGTGCCCTGACACTTCCATTGGCATGTCCCCACTGAACTACCAAGACTCAGGATTTCCAGACTCTCTGGTGCTATTGTGACTTGCACAAAAACACATGCCCGTGAAGACTCATCCACGAAAACACATGCCCACTCCCAGCTGCTGTGGTGGTACATACAAGACTGTTCTTGGAAGAGGCTGAAGGTGCTGATGCTCTCACTAAAGATGGCTGAGGGCAGGCAGTCTGCATGCTCTAGAAAGGATTAGGCAGCCCCAGCATTTTTTTGTCCTTTCTGGATGTGTGAAGGAGCCCTTCAGTGCTACCCATCAAATCAATTCAAGTACAAACACAAATAAGAACTTAAGCTATTCCATTTTTGCTTCTTTTCAAGTTTTATTTGACTGAAGTTAATTAGTGCATTTTTTGGAAGTCTGAAACAGCTTACACCTGTAGAAGTGTTTATATGTCCAAGATCTTTTTTGTTTTCTCCAACTCTATCTCTAGTTCCACCCAGTTGAACACACTCCAAAATCTTGCCTCACAAAATTCAGAACTGTTTTGAGGTCTCTGAAAGCCACCAAAACACAACATCTGTGGTTCAGGTTCCTTATTTCAATGTTAGACTATTCACTCAAATTTTAAAAACATTTTATTTGTAATATTGTTTACAAATTATCTTAATTTCTAAGCTTTCAAAAGATATTTTCCCTTATGTTGGATCTTCCACTTAATTCCTTCACTTTTACTTAATACTGAGTGTGTTCTAGAGAGAAAAACATACTTTGACATTTATACATTTTTATACAAAAACATCCATAAATTAATGAAAATTTAGGTACTATTTCATTATATTCCTTGTCTCTTTTTCCTTGCCTTTTCATCATTCCTCTTCTTCTCTCTTTGTACTGTCATTTCTTGCCTCTTTTTTACCTCCAGTACTGCTTTCTTCTTCCCCATCTTCTTTATTTCCAGTGCTTCATACTTTTTCCTGCCTAACTGCACAAAACTCAAACTATTTCATTAATAAAGAGAATGGTTGGACTGTTGTGGGAATTACTGTGGACAAGTAGATATGAGAAGGATCATAGTCTCCTATGAATTTTTAAAGTTTAGATTTAATACAGTTAAAGTTTGGATATTTATTTCTCCATTTCTGCAGACAGCCTGGGACACATCGTGTTTGTACAAGATTGTGTTATTTTCCAGGTTATGGGAACCAGAATACACCACTCCCAGCTCCCATTCACAAACAAACAATGTGCTGCTTGAGTAGCAAAGCAAAATAATTTTTTACACACCAGTGCCATGAGCTCTTGCTCCCAGGGATGAAGTACAGTGAAATCCTTCAGTCAGCAATAGCCTTTGCTGGGACACAGGCAATCTTCATACAGATTCTATATTTTTACAATTGTATACTTACCTTCCAGCACACTTCCCCACAGAAAAAGCATGTTCCATCTCAAAAAGAGATTTTGATGAACTCAGAATGAACCATAACACACTAAGCAAGAGCTGAGACTGGTTAAACATAAGCCACTTTATCAGACTGTATAGTATTTGTGAAATCCATTAATGCTGATCACCACCCTTCAACATTTCTTCAATTCTATATCTGGCAGGAGACTAGTAGAGTAGCTCATAGAATTATAGAATGATTTGGGCTGGAAGGGACCTGAAAGATCATCTAGTTCCAACCCCCCTGCCATGGGCAGGGACACCTCCCACTAGAGCAGGTTGCTCAAAGCCCCGTCCAGCCTGGCCTGGAACACTGCCAGGGAGGGGGCAGCCACAGCTTCTCTGGGAAACCTGTGCCAGGCCCTCACCCCCCTCACAGAAAAGAGATTCTTCCTTCATCTATTCTAAATCCACCCTCTTTCAGTTTAAAGCCATTGCCCCTTGTCCTATCCTACATGCCCTTGTAAAAATTCCCTCTCCAGCTTTCTTGTAGGCCCCCTGTAAATACTGGAGGGTCACTATAAGGTCTTCCCAGAGACTTCTCTTCTCCAGGCTGAACAACTTCAACTCTCTCAGCCTGTCCTCATAGGGGAGGTGCTCCAGTCTCCTGATCACCCGTGTGGCCCTCCTCTGGACCCGCTTGAGCAGGTCCATGTCCTTATGTTGGGGGCCCCAGAGCTGGACATGGAATTCCATGTGGGGTCTCACAAGAGTGGAGTAGAGGAGGAAAATCTCCTCCCTCAACCTACTGGCCACACTTCTCTTGATGCATCCCAGGATAAGGTGGGCTTTCTGGGCTGCAAGCACACATTGCTGGCTCATATTCAGATTTTCATCCACCAATACCCCCAAATCCTTCTCCGCGGGGTTGCTCTCAATTCACTCATCACCCAGCCTGTATTTGTGCTTGCAATTGCCTTGACCCATGTGCAGGACCTTTGCACAGGTTTTGCAGAGGTTTGTACAGGCGCACATGTCCAGCCTGTCAAGGTCCCTCTGAATGGCATCCCTTCCTTCCAGTGTGTAGACCACACCACGCACCTTTAAAATAATTAGCTGATAAATGTTTTGGGCTGACTGATCATGAAGAATAGGCCTGGTAAATACAAACAAGGTTAAAGGTTTTCTACAGTCATTTTGATATTTCAGTCTGGCATTTTTTGAGCAACCAATACAGTGGAATAAGAGACAAGGCTGGTAGACTTGTTTATAGTTACAGCTATTATAGTCCCTTTTTTGAGATGTAGTTCTCAATTGCCTTACAATTTTGGCATACTTGTGATCTGAACTTTAAAAATTTAGCTTCCAATTTTTCATTTAATGTTTTCCATACTTTTACTTTTTCCAATTAAATTCCGGACATTTTCAAGACTAAAGAAATATTAAAAAAAAAAAAAAAACCCAAACACCTCCCTATCAGTACTTTGAAAGAGGAGCTCTATTTCAGAATTTGTCAGGTGCACCCTTTGTACAAGAAATAGGTCTTTTGCCATTCTTCCTAAAAAAGCTAAATTAAAAAACACCCACATCTGGACAAATTATAAATCTTGGGGGAAAAGAAGTCCTTTTCACAGAGAGTCAGTGAAGGGATAGTAAGCCTGGATAAAGAGTTTGTATTAGACAAGAAGGATTCCCTTCCAGCCCTCAGGTATCCATCTTTCTATCTGAGGTTCTGAAACGTGAACACATGTATGTAAAGGTGCATAAAATAATGAATGACATGACTATATTCTGTGTCTTTCAATGAACTAGAGGCCATCAAATGAAGTTAGAAGGAGCTGGGTGCAAAATAAACAGGATTTTAGTAAACCACCATATTCTAAAATTCCATTTATAGGTAGAAAAGTACAAAAAGTAACATCTTTTCCTTTGTTTTGGTTCCTAGATCAGTGAAAGAGAAACAAGCAGAAACTACTTTATAGTGTGGTGGTTGTTTCAGAAGGAGTGAAGATAATTCCCTCTTCAGTCCTTTACAAACCACCTCTACAGATCTGGCATTGCAAAATTATTTGTTCAATAAAACCATAAAACAGATGTTTGTAAGAGACTTTAAGAGATAAAGGAATTCATACCCTAGCTCCCAAACAAGATGAACTTTTAAGACGTCCTGTAGAAACTACACAGTTATAAAACCCATAACAACAAAATACATACCTCACTCTCCTTTTCTACTGAAAAATACTGACCCATCTCCAAACAAATTATTTAGGTAACTAAACAAGATATTTATGGAAAATTCTTTGAACTGCATTTATCTAGAAATTGCTCTTTAAATACAATTGCACTTTCAAATGGAATAAATCATGCTTCAGTCACATCAAGAAGTGCTGTCAGCAAGCTTTCATTGTGATAAACTTACATGTACAGAGAACTAGAAATTTGGAGGTACACAGAAATTTAAGCATAAGAGGTAACTGGAATATTGATCAAGTGTTTCAAGGAAGGTTTTGATTCAAATGAATATTAAACAAAACCCAGCCACTCAATATTTGACCTGTGAGAGCTGACCTGTGAGAGCTTGGAAAATTTGGGGTTTGGGGAACCAGCACTGATGAATTTGAACATTTAAAACCATAAGAAGCTGCTTAAAAGTGGAAATGATGACTGAACCTTCTAATAAAATGGATGAAAGGAAATTGTCTCAGTTATGAAAGAATGTTTTTGCCCTTTGGATCTGACAAAACACTCACTGCAAGGCTGTTGATTTTATAATTGCAAGGAAGACAGGAAAACTCTCATAAAATTATATAGAATCCTGTAAATGATATGGATTATTACATTTCCTATCAGTTCAGCCACAGCAGTACTGAGTTAAGAATGATAATTATTTACTCTGAGTTATAAAATAAGTCAACTATATGGGTAGTCTTGGCTTGAAGAATGACAAGGAGGCAACTGGCTAAGGCAGTAGCCTGGGGACAATGACCTGCACACCTGCCAGTGCTTTAAAAAGATGACACAGGCTCTTCCAGACTGAACTATCATACTCACTTCCTACCGTCATTTCTCACTGTGGTTGTTGCAGCTGAGGGAAGGGTTGAGCTGTGTGGGAGCTACTCTGTGGAGGGGAAAGAAGTGGCTTCTCTCCGCAGAAGTCAATGAGTCCACTTGCATTAGTGTGGTTTGACTCATTTCATGAGTGCATGAACTTCATTTCTTTTGGGTGAGACTAGATGGTAAAATGTGCTCCAGGAGCACAACTAATGTTCTCCAACTGCTAACGGACAGTGAGTCCATGGGATCTGACTAGAATCCGAATAAGGGATGGAAGTCCAAAGATAGACCAAAAAGAGATCCAACATAAATGCAGAGTTGTGACTCAGTCCTCAGCACTAACTGTTTTACCCTATGGTCTCCCTTGCACTACAGTACTTGTCAATGCAGACATGGCCAAAGACCAAAAAATGTTAGACCTGAAGTTTCCTCAGGTCTCTGAAGCTGCTATTTGTTTTCTCCACTAGCCATTCTTTCAGACTCTTCTCGGTGATTTATAATGAGCATTCCCCTCAGAATTACTCTCTGCTAGGTGAAATTTGGAAGCCAGTGGGTATTTCACTTGATTCATATACCAGAGACCTCTATTTCGAAACCTGAAAGAAACAGCTTTATTTCTGCATACCACACTGAAGATAGAAAGTTCTGGCTTGGGATAAAGACAAAAGGATCTATACCTTGCTTTTGATCCCTGATATGTCAAAGGTGTGATCTCCTAACCATGGCGCTTTCTCTTGTTCCTGTTGTGATTTGTCAATGAAAAAATATGCTTCAGATGACAAAAGGATTAGTTTCTCTTTTTTGTTGTTGGCCATGATGTACATCTTTTAAAGTGAAGAGTGGAGAATTTCTCTTACTAGGGATCCAAAGACTGCCGGAACACCAGTCATATTGTACCTCCACAAGCAGTCATCTAGCTTTTTTTTTTTTTCTTATATTGATGTGCTGAACATTTTCAGGCTTTCTATAGGTATAAGAAAGGGCTTATTTAGAGCAGAAACCTGAAAAATTAATTTTTTATTGTCTCTTCTTTGAGGCACCTTCCTCTGGAAGTTTTGAGTTCATTGAACAACTTTGTAAACCATCACCTTTAACTATGGCTATATAAATATTACTCTTCCATGATCTCTAGCCTTCTGAAGAGGATCTAGTCTCTGAATTAAGAAACGCATCACATAATGTCAGTGAGAATGGACATTCAGTTTTCAGCAGAAAACTTGCACCACTCCATGATGCTCTTTCCTTTGCTGGGCTAAAGAACAATGATACATTACCATCTGTATGCCAGTAAAGCAACTGTCAAAAGATGGGCAGGGTCATTCACTCAAGGGGTTTGTTCATGTGCATAAGGAAGCGGAAATGGTACTTCTGGCCATGGACTGCTGTCAGGGCTAAGACATCCACTGTGAAATGTTTGATTAAACTTAGTCACTAGCATCTTCTCATGCCTTTCCTATTTGTGTGCCAGCATTCTGGATGCTGCGGAACAGATTTACTACTTCAATCAAGACAGCAACTCCAAAGACAGGCACCTCTCTGCTCTTACAGACCATAACAGCAGAGGGATGAAAAAATACCAAAGCACAATAGTATAATTAAGGCCTTCAATATTGCACCATGTAGTTGTTTTTCTCAGCCTCAGGCAACATGAAAAGGCCAAAGACTAAGCCAAACACAGATATTTTCACCACTATCTCCTGCACAAGGATAGCTTTTTTTTTTTTTTTTTTTTTTTTTTTTTTTTCAAAAGTGACAAGTCCTCCACAAACCAATACATTGGCCTGAAATCAAGTCTCAACTCTTCATAGTGACTTCTGTCTGTAAACCACTAGTACCCATTCCTGCTTAATACATACCAACAGCTCTGCCCCTTAGAGCTTTTACTTTTTATCTGTTTTACCACTTCTGCAATCACCTTCATAACAAATAAAGTCTTGTGCTTACTTCCTGCTTAACACAGCATGAACACTTCCATTTCTGTAGCAACTGGCATGTTCCCCTAGTCTCTGAAAGGTCCCTATTTTAAGCCATCAATAAAAACAGCTCAGGTTTTGTAGCATCCTTTCACAGTGGCAAAAAAGTCCAACTGTGACAATCGACATACTGATTTGCCTCACTTTTGGTGTCTCAGTTTGTCTGCTGCCTTGCACAAGCTTTCATTGCTTTGTCCTGTGTCTGGAAAAGAGAAGTTTTATAAAAGTTATCTTCACTGATTTCCCAGGGTCCTTTCTTTACATGGGAATATCATATTTCTTTCACGCCTCCCTCTGGTCTTTCTGTTGCCTGCTCAGATCTCTTTGTTTGTGACTCTTCCCAGCTTTTAATATTCAAAAAAGGCTAAAATTAAGTTACCTGAACTGACTTCCACTGGAAGCATTTGTCTTTACGCTGGAGTGCTTTTGTCAGTCCATAAAAGGAAAAAAACCTGTCTATTGCAATTAATAGTGACAAGCTAATAAATCTTAGCTGAGCTGTTTTGTTTTGTTTTGTTCTTTCTTTCATACATATTTCATACAGGGAGTACAAAATATCTATGAAAGTTCACCTCAGAAGTACTTCATTGACAGGCTTCAAAATCACTGAAAAGGTTTAATGTTTCACAGAATGCATCATATTTTTTTCCTATCAGTACTTTTTGTCTATTTTCAATAATTGTCCAATAATTTAGGATGAGACTTCATATACTTACAATATCAGAATAGCATCTTACTTTTAGAACAACTGAAATGAAATGAATGGCACAACTTGAAAAATAAAAGTGTTTGAGGTTGCCTACAGTTAGCATAACTTTCATTGTTACATCCATCTAATCCTGAAATCAAATACATTTTGGAGATTTTACTGCTTCTACCTATTTCTTTTCAAAAGAACACATTATCAAAACTCAAATAAAAATATTGAATGTAAATCTATGTTCATAAACATGTTTTATTAGAAAAGGAGTTGCTCAGGAAATTTATATACCATACAACAGAATATAGTAATACTGTGCCAGCAGAACGAACAAGACATTTCCCGAGTAAAATTAGGACAAGAATTTTTCTCAATGTTTTCGAATCAGTTTATGGTGAATACTTAAAAGCTAGTACTGTAGTGATCCTGACCAGGAGACCATCATACACTGACAAGTTAGTTATCAGCAAAACAGTTAATCCAAGTACGCCCAGTCCTGTGCCATGCTGTGCTGCACATCCCAGCATGGCTTTCATGCCTGTGTTAGGCTGCACAAATCCTTGGCTGCAAGACCATGTCAGCTGGCATATTGCAATAGGGGAGCCCACAGGGCTACCCTTACTGGGTACCCCTACTGGGTACCAGTGATTGCAAAGCCTTCCTGTTCTGGCCTTTATCCAAAAGTGCGGCAAGGAGTTCTTATGTGAGCATCCTTTCTGTTTGACAGTAGAAAGGATGAACAGACTTGTTCTCATGTAAGAAAATCCTATAGTAACTTGAATGATCAAAATGGGGTCTGCACAGTATGCTGCACATGGATCGGAGGCCTGTTCAAAGCTG
Source organism: Athene cunicularia (assembly GCF_003259725.1). Classification (NCBI taxonomy): domain Eukaryota; kingdom Metazoa; phylum Chordata; class Aves; order Strigiformes; family Strigidae; genus Athene; species Athene cunicularia. Next base: position 68,946,741 of record NW_020799097.1, on the reverse strand, counting down.
CACAACTTAGGGTTCTCAGCATCTAAAGAGATATAAGATTATCTATAGTCTTCTTTATTTCTTTACAGTGTTAGTTCTAATAAGTATCATCTCAAAGGATACTTTACAGAGCCTGAGTGCCTCTCTTACTGGGATTATAATGGACCAGTATCTCTTAGTGCAAAACAGCTACTTAGTTAAAATGATCATTTGAAAACAGCAGGACTTTCTAGACGACAAATGGAAATCAGCTTTTCTCATAACAGCCTAATTTCTATTTTCCTCTCTGTGTTTACTGAAATTGCAAGTGGCACTATTTGAGTAAAGGGTTCATGCCCAGCATGTGTGCAGCTATTGCTGAACTTCTGATTGGCTCTGAAATATATTTTCCCTCCTCAGGAGCATTTTCAAGAGGCATTAAGAAAATTGGCTTAGACAACCTGCTCACTCCAGTTTTAAGAATCATTTTTTATGTGGTCAAATACATGCAAATGACTTACAAAAATATTATTTTTGAATCTTAAACATTCCACAGTTAGTCCAAAATGCCTCTGTAGCAATTACATAAAGTCATTATGGGATGTAATTCTACCCTTAGGGCCTCTCAGTGCTAGCCCTAAAGCTCAAATTGGCAATATCAACAGTGAAATTCTTCAACTGCTTGGTTAAGTGACCATAAGACAAGCAAGAGTTTGGACTTGTATTGTTTTTTTTCTTTGACTGTTGCCTATAAGCAGACCTATGTGCAACCAATCATGTGCTTGCTGCAGAAAAAAATACCCTGCCTGTTACTGCAGTCTCTCATATGCTTCAAATTCAGACATCAACTTGCATTTCAGTCACTTATTCATGTATCAATATCTCCAAAGCCAATGGCTTAATTTTCTTTTTTTCACTTATTTCTGGTGAATGTGGCACCAATATATGACCGTACTGTGACTATCCAAACTGAGACTGTGCAGCAGTGGTCTGTACTGGGTTTGAATCAATGCAAACTTTCCAGTAATCTTTTTTGCTTTCCCTGAGACTCTCACTTCTTGTAATCACAGATATCACAGAGCTGCCAAGTTGGGAGAGACCCCTGGAGATCAAGCCCAACCCCCTGTGCTCCACAGTCACCTACAGCAGCTTGCAACTCTGTCCAGTCAGGCTTTCAATATCTCCAAGGATGGAGACTCCACACCCTCTGTGGGCAACTTGTTTCAGTGTTTGATCACCTTCACAATAAATAAGTTTTTCTTTATGGTTAAACATAGCCTCCTGTATTTCAGTTTGTCCTGTATTTCTCCATCTGTCCAAAGGCACTGTTTTGTGCATGCCTGCTGCTCTCTCACAAACAGGGTTACTTGTCTCCTCACCACCCCAGATAGTGCTTCCTAAAGAGCTGGTATGCAACCATTGCAATGCTCCAGTTGTGTGAACTATCCTCCCATGCCTCTATGATCACAGTGAGATTGTAGCCCTGTAACTGAACATGGAACCCTAATTCTTCCTGTATGTTCCCTATGCTGCGTACATTAGTGTACAGGCACCTCAGAGAGGCACCCAGTTGTGCTGATTTCTCAGAAAGTAATTATATGCAAATATCTCATTTGTCTCAGCTAGCAAAGAGAACACTTGCAATTATATTTCCACTACTGAGAAATGATTCAAATCGTCTTCCTGACAATCACATCAGAAACTACATTTAAGGTGACAAACTATTCAATATCATGTGTTAAATAGTGGACATGACTCAACACTTACGGTTTGACAAGAATATGCAGCCTTGATGCACTAGCTTTGTTACATTAATTAGCAAAAAAAAAAAAAAAAGGAATTATTGAATTGTGCAGAGCAGTGTATTTGTCTCATTAAATAAACATGTTGTCAGGCAATGAAAAGGGTAGTTAAAAGAAAAGACAATCAGGATAAAACACATCAAAATCCATGACCTTAGTTCAGCATTCCACAGAGAAAAACAATATATAGCAATAGAGCACATTGAAATGCTGGCTGGAAGGGAATGCTGAAGATCATCTATGCCAGTCTCCCACTCAAAGCACAAGAATTCCCAAGGCTGTTAATTCAGCCTAGCCTTTGTCTAGTCAAATCTTGAAACCTTTAAGGATGAAGGATATACAATTTCTTAAGCTGCAATTTGTGGTTCATCTTCCTTGTTACATCATTAGGCACCATTCAGAGGAGCTTGCATCCATTATCTCTGCAATCTAGTGTAAACTAGAAGGTGTAGGTTATTAGATCTCCCATGCCTGTGTCAGAGGAAGTTCAGATTGGACATTAGGAAAAGGCTCTTCACTGAGAGGGTGTTGGTTACTGGAACAGGCTCCCCAGGGAAGTCATCATGGCATCAAGCATCTCCTAATTCAAGGACACTTTTAGTCATATGGTTTAGTTTTGGGTAGTCCTGCGAGGAGAAAGGCATTGGACTTGATGTTCCTTATGGGTCCCTTCCAACTTGAGATATTCTGTGATTCTGTGATCCCTTAGCCTCCTCTCTGCAGGAATACAGGCCCACACACTCTTTCTTCCTCAGAAAGTCATATGTGACCATCTTTCTAGGCCTCTGCAGAATCTTCTTCAATTTCTCAATATCTTTCTTGAACCAGAGAGCCTATAACCGGACTCAGGATGCAGATGTGGCATCTCTAGCACTGAACATAGGTGAACCCTCTAGCACTGAACCTTCAATCTGCTGGCTATACACCTCCTATGGTAGGCCAGTGCAGAGTTTGCTTTTTTCTCAATGAGTGCTCAGTCTTGGATCATGTTCAACTTAGTGTCCGCTGTAAACACCAGGCCCTTTTCAGCAAGGCTGCTACTCAGCTACTCCCTTTCCAGCCTGCATTGATGCGTGGTATTACTATGTCTCAGATGCAGAGATCTGTGCTTCTTGAACTTAATGTAATTTCTGATGGCCAAGTTGACCAGCGCTTAAGATCTTTTTGGACTGACTGTAGAGTAAGTTTCTTTTACTCTTCCTGTCCTTCACAAGTTAAGTCTCTGCTGAAAGGCTTTAGCCTTTCTGGTTTCAGCCACAAGTGTCCAAACAGTATTTTTATACTTTTTTGTTTCCTCTTCTTGTTTCTATGACTTGTAGGCTGCCTTCTTGGACTTAGTTGAGCAGTAAGCATATTGTTTAGTCAGAGTTTTGGCCAAACTGTTGAATTATTCAATAGATATAAGCTCAAAATTATATCAAATGACTGGACATAGTTTTAAGTTCAAGTGATCTTTATACATAAGCAAAGACTCATGAACTTTCAGGCTCTTGTTAGGGCCTACAATAAAACAATGGAAGTCCTATTCATTGAGAGTGGACATTTGAGCAACTAATGTGCTTTAAGCATCAGCAAAGCATAATGTAATATGGTCAAATATCAGCAGAACAGATTTTAAAGCCAGGATTGAGTCTTAGACAAGACAATAGTGCTACACAAAATTAAAACCTTCCAGAATAGTTGGTGGGATAGAACAAGTCTGAAAAAGAGAATGAGATTTTTGAAGGAGAAAGGAAAGTCATGCTCATTTTTTTGTTCTTGCTTTCACTCAGTGATCTTCAGAAATCTTCTTTCCCAAATAAGAACCATTTAATAGGAAAGGCAGCTTGTTTTATTTTGAGTTCTTTATTTTTTTTTAATTAAAAAGACACTTCTATTTTAATCTGAACACTCACAGTTTTCAATATTTTTTTTTTAAAAAGGTGAAATTTAAATGGAAACAGAGTTAGAAAAGAAGCTCTCCAGGACCCATTGTGCCTGGAGAATTCCTAAAGACTACAAACAGAAAGTTCATCTTTTCAATGCTGGTGTGATTTACAGACCTGAGGGAAAAGCGGAGGGTGACAACTTGATTAATGTCCCTTCTCTCCAGTCATGTTACTTGAAACCTGAAGAGATAACAAATAAGGAAATATCCTATATGTATGGCACCATTCACTTTCAGCCTAAGGGACAGGATTTGCAATTTTTCCTGTACTTAAGTGCTCTAAGTTTTGGAGGAAAGCCTTCAGAGAAAGGGAAGAAATTAAGAGCTGCACAAGGGGGCAAGAAATTGCTATTAACAGATGTGAGAGATGAAAAACCAAGCCTGCGAGAAACAAAGAAAAACAGCCTGAGAAAGCAAAAGTTCAAGCTGATCGAAGAAATGCCTCAAACACTTGCAAGACAAAACTATGAGTCACAGGGTGGATAGTGCGGAGGTCGAAGCTGACAAGGCTGCCCGAATAACACAAGATGCAGCTAGAGGAGGGAGCCCTGTGGAGACAGGATGGCTCTGCTCTGGTACACCTGGCCATATTTCAAGGGCCATCGGTCCAGTCAATGAACTTTGCTTCATTACCCATGAAATGCATATTAAAGTTAACACCCCTCAATATGCTAACAAAGGCTAACATGATCATGCTAATTACATCATCCCATGAAACACCTTACCCCTCCCCTTACATGGGATATGTAGGTAAGTGGGTCAACCTAGGGAACCGCCCCAAGGAATGTGTGTATAAATCAAGGAGATGGGGGGAATGGGGGGCCTGGAGAAAGCAGTGAAGTGAAGAAGACGGATGCAAGTGAAAAAGACAGCCACCTCCTCAAACCCTCGCTGACAGGATCATCGCAGAAACCCAGACCAGCTATCTGTATTTCCCCATTCCCTCTATCTTCCTCTTTTCCCTTTTCCATTAAGAAATGCAAAGCATGTTGTATTGCTTTGCCACAACTTGCTATATACTTAGCCAATTATCGTGTGTTCAATCAGTACATTGTCGGTAGTTAATAAATGTTTGGAGACTTGTTGTCCGCTCCATTGGGGATTTACAAATCTGAGTCACTTGTCTCCCTCGTCTGAGTGGGATGTGACAACAGAAGCAGCCATTTATACTGCCTGGCTTTATAAAATCCATAAATTCTTGTTTTCAGAAGCCTGAAATGCAATGTCCCTATTGGGATGATAGGGGCAAAGTTATGTTGACTACTAATGCTATCATTTCCACAACAGTACCAGTTAGACAAGCACTTTGCAATTATCTCTATGAAGACAGTCACTGTCTTGAAGAAGCATAATTCTAAAGGAGTGATTTAGTTGCCTGAACATAGGCATTTATTGTTAATTCAGATGATCTGGCTATCAAAGACGGCCACGGAGGCAGTTATAAACAGAAGCTACATAAGACACTTTGGGAGAGGTTGCTGTACACCAGGTAGGATATGTCTGGGTTTTTAAAACAGCATCTGATTCTTCTGTTTAGGCAAATGATCCACCCTACCCCCCTCACCCATTATTCAATGTTTCTTTAAAGTTGATTCCTCTGGAAAATATACTCTGTATCTTAGCTTAGACTTCATTCTTAGACCAGCTATCAAAAGGAATAAGACTCATGAAATCACACTCTTCATAGGTTTTTATACGTAAACATACATGTCTGTCTATCCACATTTTCCATTTAACACCTTTTGAACAATTTCAGCCAATTTGACAGATGGACAGTGGCTTCAGATGCATTAACAACCTACAAGTGTAATGAAAATAGGCTGGATGAATGACCCTATTAGTGCCCTGACAAGAAAAAGAACATAGTATGAATTTTATTATAGACATTGAAGAGCTATATCAGCAAGAGCTAGTACAAGCACTCCAGCAGCATGAAAACCTTCATGTGGAGTTTGCAGCTCCATAAACAGCAGAAAGTCCATCCATAGGAAGCCAGGCTTCATAAGTTTCACTGCCCACAGAGTTATCACACTTGTTATCTCACTTCCACAGCCACCATCTCCATTAGCATATGCTGCCCAATTGGCACAGAAGTTCGATATGGTATAAGAAACAAGAAACAGAAAATTTTGAGACAAAAGTCTCTAAACTAAATACAAAAATGAAGGTCTCTAGGAGCAGGGAAAGACTCACATTTTTATTTTTATATATTCAAGGTAGAAATCTGAAATAAAAATAAGGAAAAATGTGAGAAATGTATAGTAACACATTTGTATCTGAGCCGAGAGAAACTTTCACAAGTACTCATAGATATCCTATGAAAATAATATTAAGTATAGTTAGCAGTTGGCACTTCCAAAATCTTGTGGAAACAATTCTACCATGTCTAACTTGTTCTCCCATATTTTTTTTTTAATGGTTACTGAAAATCCTTTCCTTGCTTGACAGAGGAAGCACTTAGCACTCTAATTTATAAGTAAATTCCATGCAAATGATCATTAATTGACCCTTAGTGTTTCCACTGGCTTTTATTATTTTTGTCTGTTTTATTCCTACATAACACAGCCAAGTCCTTGTATACTTTATGAAGTACCTGTATGTTGTGTTTGCTCTGCATATGAAACAGATGTTCCAATGGGATGACTGCTTTCAAGTCTAGCAAATAAACACTGTTTAGAGATTAATTTCTAAGAGAAACACAGAAGTTAGAAAATGACAGCATTACACACTGTGAAATTTTCTGTCTGTGCATTATGGTGCTGTGTTTAATGATATGCTTTGACACATCGTTTTATTTCAGTGGAAACCATCTTGCCCACTGAAAAGTGTTGACATAGTTTCAGATAGCTCTGTGACTATGGTTTTTCTTGCAGCAGCACAGGGATTTTATAACGGCTGTTTAGACTACCTGATTAGCAGTTTAACAATATGTAGTTGACCCTAAATGAAGGGACAGACAGCCCTAATGCCTAAAGGCTGTTAGATTTATGTAAGCCTTCTTATTATGGGTTGCCTCAAGTGTCACAACAACCATTTCCTGAATTTTGAACCAATGTGGATACATCTGCTTATAGCTGAATTTAAGGAAGTGTCAGACACAAGGATTTTATTGGATTGTCACACCAATATGATGTAAAGTTCATATAGTAGTAACAGTATCTAATATAAAGATTTCCTTAGGCTCAGGGACTTAGAACTGTCCTACACGCAACATTTTTACTTTAACATTTCTGCTTTAACTATAGTGGTGTAAAATCAAATATAAATAAGGGAACACACTGACTTAGTAAGGATAAAAGGCTTATATAACCTTATATACCCTAATTGAGAGCAAGCTTTTACAAAGTGTAACAGAATGATACACAGAGGAAAAGGAATGCAGTGAGCAGAATTTATGGTGGGATGTAAAGCACATATAAAGATTTTCATTACAAAGCATTGCTCAGATGTTTTGTTTTATCTCCACATACTGGAATATTGTATTTGATCTTTTCCCCATTTTGCTACTCAGTTTTGAGGTATGGAGGGAAAGACATGCTGAAGAGCTCACTTCTTTCTGATGTGCTGTCTGATTAGTCATCCCCATACTGGACTCTTACTAATAGAGACTCCTCAAAGTAACTCAAAAGAAACTTTGAATGGTTGGAAGCCCAAAGACATCCTACATAGCTTTATTCATTCATGAGGTGAACATGGTAATGAACTTTAATCTCCTGACACCCAGCTTTTTAAAAAGTCAGATAAATAACATAAAAATACAAGCCCATTTTTCTTAATTTATTATTTCAAGCTGATAGAGATTTCATCTAAATGCTTACTCACATATAATATAAAGAAATTCTCTTCAGTAAAAATTACCTATTCCTTGCCATTAAACTACCTTTACATTAGAACCAAAGGACATTATTATTCATCATGCTACAATCACTTAATATAGTATAGTGCATGTAAAAATCATAAAATCATAGAATGGTTTGGGTTGGAAGGGACCTGAAAGATCATCTAGTTCCATGTCCTCTGGCAGGGACACCTCCCACTAGCCCAGGTTGCTCAAAGCCTCATACAGCCTGGCCTGGAACACTGCCAGGGAGGTGACAGCCACAACTGCTCTGGGCAACCTGTTCCAGTGCTTCACCACCCTCACAGGAAAGAGATTCTTCCTTACATCTATTCTAAATCTACCCTCTTTCAGTTTAAAGCCACTACACTACATCCTGTCACTACATGCCTTTGTAAAAAGCCACTCCCCATCTTTCCTGTAGCACCCTTTAAGTACCGGAGGGCCACTCTAAGGTCTCCTTGGAACCTCTTTTCCAGGCTGAACAACCACAACTCTCTCAGCCTGTGTTCACAGGGGAAGTGCTCCAGTCCCCTGACCATTTTTGTGGCCTCCTCTGGATCCACTTGAGTAGGTCTATATCCCTTTTATGTTGGGGGCCCCAGAGCTGGTTGCAGTACGCCAGGTGGGGTCTCATGAGAGTGGAGTAGAGGCCCCCCTCCCTTGACCTGCTGGCCACACTCCTCTTGATGCAGCCCAGGATACAGCTGGCTTCCTGGCCTGCAATTGCACATTCTGGGCAGCAAGTGCACTGCTGTCTTGAGGAGAGTGCTAATCAAAGCTTTAACATAGATGTGAATTACTATAAAGAGTGCTAGGCAGTAAAGAATGAAGCTTGATCCCTCCTAACCCTTAGGAACATGCCGTTAGAAGGGTCTGTTGAATTCTCACTTAGCTAGCCAGGAACCAAAGGTAACCTGGTCAACAAGTAAACTTGGGTGATCTAGTGAAAACCTCAGGTGAAAAAGATTCATGCTAAATTTTGTTGAGGAAGGGATAAGTCTTCCTGACATTTATTTCAGAGTGTTTTTATACCACTGCTGTAATGATCAGGTAGAATAAGGGAATTTTTGTCTCCCACCAAAGTATCAAGCATTATCTATTGCTGAAAGCATGATGGGAGACTTAATTGTTCTACTCTGGCATCACAAAACCTGCAGTGAATTCTTGTAATTAGGCTGACTGACACTGTAAGCATAGCTTGCCTACTCTGTTAGTCATCTTCTAAAAAGAAATTGCTGTATCTCTTGTGGTTACCTTGACAATCCCCAATTTAAGCTACTTTTTTATTGCAAGTTTACCAGAAAAGTGCATGCTGTACATTACAATCAAATGGCTCCAATAGACCGCTAGCAGAAATTATACTGTCGTTTAGGTAGAGTAGGCAATACATATGCAAAGCAATATGGAAATGTTCTTACCATTCGGCAAAGTGATTTGTAGAAGTTATATGGATGCACATGCATTTGTTTAATGCTTTTAGATTCCTGCTGTCCCTGTGTCCTCATTTGCAACAATAATCAGTCTACATCAAATCTCACATAATTAAACTGAACAGAATGGCACTTTCTTTAACAAGGGTAATTGTTCAGACGTTGCCCCTGTGTAATGAGTCACCATAAACAAAAGGATGTGTTAATAAGTTTGCACAGCTGGTATTTTGGGCTGGATTCTGGCTAAATAAGGACAGCTTAGCAAAACATTCCAAGCATGATGATGTTTCAAGCTACAAAATATCCTCTATTAGGAAAAAGATTTTCAACTGCAACATTTATCTTCCCTCGCACTTTCAGCATCAGCAGCTGAAAAATAAACCACTCGGAAGTCTCTCTACTGCTGGAATGTGAAACATGTTCACCTTCACAAACTTTTAATAAAACCATATCTTTGCCTAGTATTTTTCACAATGGAACTGAGTACTCCTCCATTTACATGCGGTGACTTAGCACTTCTAAAACCTAACACATTTCCTATGCATTCTGAATTGACAGATGGATTTTGGTCAGGTTTGTGGACCTCTCTGAGAAATTAATGACTGCTTTGCTCTAGCTGCTGCAGTTACTCAAACAATATTTTAATTTATATATAATAATTCAACAAAAATATAGCGGGAATGAATAAATGAAGATTTTTTTTACTATGGAGAATGACTTTGAAAATGACCGTGACACTTACAGACTATGGAGAATATCTGAGAAAATCAGGGTTGCAAACCACCTTGTGTATTGGCAAAATGCCATTAGGAGAATGGGGGGAAATAATCACAGTAAAACACTGAGAGGATATTTTCTGAAGTTTAGACTATATACACAGGTAACCTTCATTTTCTACTTGACAAAATACACCTTGAACTGTAACATGGGAACCAGAGGGCACAAGGCTACAGATGGGGTTGAAGATGATCTATTTTTGCAGGCAGACATATTCTGCTTATTAAATGCCACGAAGCACTTTCCCATAGGACTTTCACGGTGAACAGAATTCAGCTAGAAGTGAACTGCTGGGATTTCATTGAACATAATTAGTTGGAGTTCAGGATATCTACAGCCCTCTAGAAAATGCCCATCTGATTAAGGCTATGTTAAAGAATAATTTGAGAAAGAGTTTTAGTCATGCCCATGTTTGACACTAATGAAATAACTCATCTGCACTCTTAATGTGAAACTCAGCAACTGAAATGCTGTTCAACAGAAAACTGGGATGGTAACTTCTGAATATGTAGCCACTAATAAAAAACTGTAGCAGTGCATATAGGTGAAAACGCTGTGGGAAAAAAAAATCAGAAAAAGTATGAAGTATGATACAAGGTGAAACCTTTTGTCATAACAGCATTCCTGTGAGGAATGGGAGATCATGGATGCAAAAGGCATCTGTCTCCAGTGACACTGTTGCTCAGCTGTGATGTTGTTACTGAAAAAGCACTAGTCCAGTAGGAAAAAATAAGATAAGCTTCAACTTACTTCAGAAAAGAAGCAGGAAAAAAGGAAATGGATAGTGCATATCCAGGTTCTGAAATGGAAGGTACTGCAGGATGCAGAAGGTTGCTACAGGATGAACCAAGCATCACACAGAAGCAAACAGGAAGATAGAAAAGACGAGACTGATGTGAAATGGGATGTCTCTATATTCTGAATGTTGCTAATCATTCATGTGCTGAAGAATACATCCAGCCATTTAATGCTGCAAGCAGATATTCTGAGGTATTCTTGGTGAAATATTTTAGACAGCTAGTCATATCTGTGATTAGCAACCAGAGATGATATGAACCAGCAGTGTGCCCAGGTGGCCAAGAAGGCCAATGGCACCCTGGCTTGTGTCAGCAATAGCGTGGCCAGCAGGGACAGGGAAGGGATCTCACCCCTGTACTTGGCACTGGTGAGGCCGCCCCTCGATTCCTGTGTTCAGTTTTGGGCCCCTCACTACAAAAAGGACATTGAATGACTCGAGCGTGTCCAGAGAAGGGCAACGAAGCTGGTGCAGGGTCTGGAGCACAGGTCGTACGGGGAGCGGCTGAGGGAACTGGGGGGGTTTAGTCTGGAGAAGAGGAGGCTGAGGGGAGACCTCATCGCCCTCTACAGCTCCCTGAAAGGAGGTTGCAGAGAGCTGGGGATGAGTCTCTTTAACCAAGTAATCAGCGATAGGACAAGAGGGAATGACCTCAAGTTGTGCCAGGGAAGGTTTAGACTGGATATCGGAAGCATTTCTTTCCAGAAGAGGTTGTTAGGCGTTGGAATGGGCTGCCCAGGGAGGTGGTGGAGTCCCCATCCCTGGGGGTGTTTAAGAGTCGGGTCAACATAGCGCTGAGGGATCTGGTGTAGTTGGGAACTGTCAGTGTTAGGTTAGTGGTTGGACTGGATGATCTTCAACCTAGACAATTCTGTGATTCTATGAAAGTCTTTCCTGATGCATCACAGGGCTTTTTTTCTGTAATATCTGTTAGTTTATCCATTTACTCATTAAATACAAGTTTGTGCTAAGTGTTCTGTAATACTGACATCTCATGAAGTACTACCAAACCATATTATAAAGATTTAGTGACTGAAATGTAAGTGGCAAGTTGGGATGCCTTGCTGTGGAAGCAATGAAAGGCAGCTAGCAATCAGGCACATCGCCTACTGCTGCACTGACCATGCCACACTGGCACCTCCCTGCCAAAAAGCATAGATCAGCTTGGTGACTCACATCTGACTCACATCAAAGTGAAATTGAAAACAAAGAAGTCAGCCAACACCAGGGCAGGAAAGCTTATTAAAGCACATTCTTCATGGGGATTTAGGTAAAATGGGCTCAGACACCTAACTCACAATATACTTTGTTTACTCCATAGTGTGGCTTATAAGGGCCTCTTTGTTTACATTAACATTAACTTTACAATTGCATGTTTTAAAAGATGAAGGAGGTGTAATATTAGTTCTCCTTTTCCCTATGTTCAAGACAGTGGGCCTAACTTGAAGCAGGGCCTTCAGGACTTTTTGTATTAGCCCCTCTGTGAAAGGACCTCTGTGAAAGGATGACAATAACCATCTGGAAACTGATTATTTTAAATCATAGCTGTCATTCAGCGGTGGTGGTGGTGGCCATCTGACTAGACCTACAAGCCTTTCTGAGCACCATCCATGAACATTACAATGGCTTCAAGACACATGGGATCTGCCCTCCACCTGTAGGATTGTTTATGGTTATGTAAGCTGGAAAAGTTACGTGCTTTAACATGTAAGACCTAGGAGAGTGCACTGTCCCCCTCTGTGTAATCTTGGCACATGCATGTACAACCATGATGCCTGTGAGTTAGGGATTTCAAGGCAGGGCATGATGTGATCATCAGAAAGAATCAAGAGCAGCAGTATGTACCCAGTGCTCATTGAATCTTGTAACCACATCCCCAAACCAGCAAGAACTGCATGGCTGATTCAGAACTCATGTCTTGGCTCTCAAAATCATACTAGTTGTGTCTCCCCAGCTGCCTCAGTATTGCATGTACACCAAGGCCTTCTGTGGTCTTCCGTCCATACAAAACCGCAGATTGTCTTTCAGCTTAGGGTATACTCATGCAGGTGGTGGACTTTGAAACTTGCGCTACCAGCCAAACCTAATTGCAGGAAATGTGGCCAAGATGATAGCACTCAATGCTAAAACAGCCCTAGAGAAATCCTCAACAGCATTTACTGACATGTCACTATATTTCTTCTCTGTTTCCACTATGTCTGCTTGTTAAGACATGACCCGTAGCCCAGCTTAAGGGAACAGGTAGTTCCCATGGCCTAGAACAAGCCACAATTTCCTACCTGATTTTATAAGACACAAACAGCTGGACTGAACATATTATATATTTGTTATATATGGGTGCGTTTGTATTTATAGTATGTGTATCTGTTGCCATTTTTGCATATAACACCATTCCTTACAATATACTGAAAACTAAATATACAAGAACAATTCTTGTACTTCATATTCCTCCTTTTCTTATAATTTTCTAGGAGACATGTTTTTTAGCTTGTACTGAACAAGAAAGACACATATACACAAATATCTGCACAGTATGGCAGCACATTTAAGCAAATCACTCCTCTTGCATCCTCCAGTCTATACAGAATAGACAGTGCAATCTCCTAACACAGATACTGAAATGGGTTTGGTAGCAGACATGGGTTTATACAACACACATAGGACTGATAACTGATGGAAATACAAACGGAAAGCTCAGCTCATTATCAAACTCATCTTCCTTCTCTAGCAAACTCATAATCTCTTCTGTCTTAGAAGCTTGAATTCTTCCTAGTTTAGCTATGTGGTGCCTCTTGTCAAACCCGAGGAACGACCGTATTTCAACATCAAACAAATTCTATCGCAAAGACCTCTTTCTCAGTTCACTTAGCATAGATCTTATTACAGCACAGTCTCTGATGAATGCCACAGAGATGCCTGCTGGCTGTGGGTTCTAGTAACAGAATAGCATAATTCCATACATTAACCACCTTTAGGACAAATATACAGTCTTCTCAAAATATGTTGAAATTCATTTGCATGTCCAGTCTTACACAATGTTCATTGTGGATGTCACCATCTTAGATGTTATGCTGTGGCTTCTAGGGCAGTAGTAATACTACCTCAATTAGCACGATCATCAACTGGTGTTACACACCTTTTTGTTTGTTTCTTTGATTATAGCATCATCTACATTTGCTCTGGGCAGGTCATTTTCTTACAAAAGTCATTTTCTTATGGGAGCCTAGCATGGAGACAACAACAATTTACTTTCTATGTGGTTATGGCAACCATTTCTTTATTTCTAATTTCTACTTTTATACATTCTACAATGCATACACATGGCCATGTTCTTTTACATACTGCTACACCCTCAGATTGTTATACTTCAGATTTGTAAAATAGTGTATTGCAATGTCGATGAAGCCCATTATAATTTCTGGCTATGTAGCTCGTGGCACAAGTAATCAGTGGGCAAGATCATCTCTTTAAAGACAGTATGATTTTCTCACCTAAAATAGAGCTAACCCATTTTCCCTCTTTTCAACTAGATACTTTATTTAGATTTATTTCAGCATTTCTCCTGAAGGAGCCAGGCATTCACTTGTGATAGCTGGAAGTATTCCTAAAGAATGGAATACATCACCATCATTTGAGACAAAAAGGCTGATATACTAAAATTGCTCTTATCCTTTGGCAGAAAATGTCACCTCCTCAGTTGTACATTAATCATTACATTCAAGATTATCAGAGGCATTGCTGACCATGGTCGAACACTGATTTGCCACAGAGATTTACAGTGAGGTTTTTTGATTCCTAGCATTTAATTGGATGGAAACCATTCCTTTGATAGTCTACATCTGTGGTCATCTTAAATAAAAATTTCATTGTCTTGTGTCTGACTTTTTTAAAAAAAAAAAAACAACAAAAAAAAAACAAACAACAACAACAAACTGATCATTTTCTAAATTGCTGGGATTGAATAAAAATGAGTTTACAGTGTTTTACCCACTCTGACCTGGCACCACATGTATCACAAATCTATAACACTGGTGCTCTGATAAAACAAATCTATACACCAGCTTACCCAGTTCATTTTCCAATGCCTATTTCCTACCTTTTAAGAGATGCTTAACCAGTAAGTATTATCAACAGACACCAGTAAAAATTAAAACATAGAAGCATGGAAAGAGATTCTTTATTTGCTCTCGTGAACAAGATACTTTTATGAATAGAGAAAATATTTTGAAAAGCCACTATCTACTTACCCACCTCCCCTTATTTCTAGAGCTTTTTTGTCTTATCCTCTCACAATTTCTCTTTGAGTGCTGCCGTAGTTTTAAAGAAACAGCAAAGCACAGGGTACATTTAGAAGATTAATCAAGAAGGTTCCCATAGCACAAAGAAAGTGGAACTGACTGAGAAAAAGTGACATAAAAGTTACCATTAAAATCTTATTGGATTATTAAAACACAATTAAATATAAACACAGGAATGATTTTATGCTGACAGTAGGATTAATCAGCAAACTATAACTTCATGACATCCAGTACCAAATTGTCAACTGCCAGTTTATTGGACTCTGAAGACCCTGTCTTATGTGCTATGATATGAACAGGAGAGATTTCATTCTAAATATAAATCATTCAAATACATTTACTTGTCAGCAGAGTAAATTTTATCATGTATTGTAAAAAAAAAAATGCAGTAAAAAATTGTATGTATGTTAAGAGGAGCAGGGATAGATGTTACTGGGAAAATATGTCAGAGCTGCACCACCAAATTCTCAGCTTTCCATCTGGTACTTCTAGACATTGGGGCGAGCAGGTTGCAGCTGTGTAGCTACAGCAGCTAGATCTTGTTCTGAGCAAAGGGTATAACAATTAAAATTATTTAAAAACACATTATGGCAACCATGTCTTACATAACACAGAACTTCTTTAATTTGAGAACCATATTCAGTAGTTTCCTTCAAAAAGGGTGGCACAAAGCAGACAGCAGAGCAGTAGCCAATCAGTTGAAACTGAACTTCAGTTCCAGTTCATGCAGATTCTGCTAAATGCAAATAAACAACTTTATTTCAGTTCATCTGAGTTGAGAAAGTATTCAAACTTGGTGACTTCGGTAGCTTTGTATTTCAAAAGAATTCAGGAGAGAGGAGAAGATCACCTGATCTTTGTTAATTCTCATCTAAATTAAGTATTTCAGTCTCTTCTAATAGTGCAGAACAAGAGAAGGAAGGTAACATTCAGAGTCCTGAAAGCTTTACAGAAAGAATAAAAATAAAGACATGCATAACAAAACAAACAAACAAAAAAGATACATTCTTATTTGTTAAAGTAGATAATAAAAATTATTAGTGATATAAAAACATCAGAACAATTTAATATTGTTCCCTATAGCCACAATACCAGCACAGCATAGTGATTACAATCAAAGCAAAATTGGGATACCATGCTGTGGATGTTATATGTGTGCATATTCATAGATAGATAGATAGGCTACTATAGGATGTGTTCCATGACCTTTGCATTTTTCATCATTGCATTTCATCTGCTATTTTATCAGGCAGTGTTCTAAGAAAAGTACACCTCTATTATCTGTTTTAGATAGACTATCTGAAAAATGTTATATTGTCTGCAAGTGAGGTCATTATATTTTTGCTGTGCTTTTTGAGAGAATTTTAAAATAGATTTATAATTAGATTTAATATTGATTTTAGGGAATCCTGCTGGTAACCTCCCACCACCATGAAAACTGTCTATAATGAGATGGATAGAATTGAAGATAATCTGGTTTTGACTTCAATTTGTACCTTAGTTCCAAAGGCTTTAAAGGTATTTTTTCAGATTCATAAAAGAATCAGAGTATGTCATGAGCATGAACACACACACAAAGGAGGCCTCACTAAGCAAAGATGTTCCTGAGGGCCCATTTGTCATCCTTAAGTTAGCCTAGCTGGTGCAAAGGATGTGCAGCATGAGGACAGTAGGGTTCAGTGTTAGTAGAGGTATATGATTTATGAAAGATTGCATAATAATAATAATAATAATAATAATAATAATAACAAAATCTGCAAGAGAAAAAGGTTACAGAGAGACATGATAGCTCCCTTCATCCTGCACTTTTGAGATGATTTGTTTCTATGGAACTCAGTGCAAGAGAAGGTAGATACAAAGTTCAACACACTACAATTTTGATGAGATAAGAAAAGTCATTAACAGGGGAGAGAAAAGGAAAGAGAACATTTAATAATATATATGCAGAGGCCATAAGAGAATAGTGGTAGTGGAGGGAGCTGCATACTGTCAAACTGATTGATGGAAACTAGATGACTTCATAGAGCCACTGAACTTTATCATGACATACACTTGACCCCGCAGGCATTTAAATCAAAACTCTGCTAAGCCTAAAGGAGATTCTATCCTTGCAGGCAAACAAATTAAATGGTTCAGTACAGTAATAAAACATCTAATGATGGACATTTGCAGCTATTGTTGCATGCTTCACTGCATTTTACTGGTCTGTCCAACATAACAATTGCCCCAGCTGCCTAGTATTATACACATCAGAGTGGCTGATTTGTAGCAAAGTAGGATTAGGAGACCTAAATTTATCACACATGTAATATTCAGCACATTGGGTGATGCAAAAAATCATCTTTTTCCACAAAAGCAATAGGAAAGGTTAAGCAGATGCTGCCTCTGAAACTTTTCCATGCTCGTAAAAAGATACAAGTGGATCTGATCCATCCCAGTGCATTAGCTTCACCTGATTTAAAAACTCAAACGAGATTTAATTTAAAAATCTGATTTAAAAACTCAAACACATTTTCAAAGCAAATGGAGCTGGTTTCATCTGGCTAAGAAAACAGATGGGCTCAAGAGGTCACACAACCTACTATAACAAACTTTGATGTTCTTGAATTAGTTTTGTCTTTCTGTGAATTAACTGTAACACTGCTTATGGCAGAAACTTCCCTCCCTGTTCAGCTTCTTTACTGATAGAACAGCAGAGCAGCTATTAAAAGATGCTGATTAGCCCTGACCAGTCTGCCCCGATATGTTTGCAGAGTGATGTCAAAGTCTAATGTAAACCTTTCAAAAGGTTCCCCATTCCTTTTCTTTGCTACCTGTTCTCAAAGTACTGCTTCTGCAATCCCTTTAAGCACAGTTCTGCTGGCTAGAACAATCCAGAATACATGCTATTATTTCATTTACTGAACTACCCAGTAATTTATATATTCAAGGAATCTAGGATGACTGTCTTCCTGGCCTGAACAAGTCTGTCAAAACTGGAGATATTTTATACATACTCTGTATGGATGTCCTGAACTAAGTGACCTTCAGGCACAGAATGACCAAAGTCCCTTGAGTTCATGGATCTTCTTTAACAAAGGCAAATACATTGAATTAGGAAGTATTCCCAAGCTTCTTATTCCTCATTAAGTCTATGCAAAGCTGTCAGGAAAAAGGATTCATAAGCTTTTGTGGATGAAGTTATCTTCTCAAGTACAGAATCCAATTCACTTCCCCTCTTCATATACCTCCTCCCTCCAAAGCACATTTTTTTAAAAACAGTACTCTAATCTTCTTACCGCATGACAGCTCTTTCTGATTACCCCCACGTTCTGACTGAGAACATGTAGACATTGCAATTCCATCTCCACATCTTTCTTTCTTTATTGGATTTGTGTTAAGATTTTTAATTTTTTCTTTTCACTTAGAAATGGGCTTCTATTATGAACTCATCTTTTATAAATAGTAAGATAGCCATATATAGCAAAGACAATCACTAGAGGTCCCAACAGAGTGTCTGATACATAGAAAAATAACATTCTTTCAGTTGTGCTCTCATTTGGTGGGAAGTAAAATTAGGCTTCATTTACTCCTGAAACATTTGATTTGCTTGAACATGCACAGTTTCAATAACCAAAAGTTAAAGTAATTTTTATAGTCTTTTGCTGGTTTTTTCCATTGCTTTTTGCATTACAGTTGGCACAGCTTCTCTTGAACCAACATGCACTTTATCCGGCAGCCACTTATCAAGCACTGGCACTATTATTACCCAGGAGGCTCCGGCACAGTAGCAGATAGTGTTTGGAAGATTAGTCAGTGTCACAAAGATGAGAGTAAAATTAAGAAACAATGAATACAACATTAACACTGTTAGGCTTAGAGAGAAAGAAAAAAAAAATTACAGAAGCTCCTGAAACCAAATTACATTTTTCTTAATCAAACTGACAGTTATGAAAATATTTAGTTTTAATTCACAGAAAGCTAAGGTATTTTGCATTCAAGCACTTTTTAAAATATGCTTATTTTCTGTTTACTTAAACTAATAAATTCTGGGCTTTGTTTCACTTAAAAGTGATAAGTAGTTGAGATGTTTGGTGCCTACTACCCTGTCCACTGACTTTTGGAAATTCTAGGCAGATTGTACAATTAAAATGGTTTAAGTCTGTGTCTGACCCACAAGAAGATAACAAATCAAATGGACACTTTACCCTAAGTCACATTCACTTTCAGAAAAGCGTATCGCATAAAGTTATGCTATGAACTTCATATCAGAGTATCACAGCCAGAATTCATTACCAATATCCCATATATCACAGAGATGTTATAATTGTTGATGTTGATCTAGCACAGATTCTTAAAAGTAGGAGTGAGATTTTAGATTATTTGTTAAAAGTTTCACAGGAGAATAAATAGGATAGTGTGTCAATCTGCCAAAGATCTTATAAATTTGTAGATGTTTAAAAATAAATACGAGGTGAAGAAGAAGGACTAGAAAGAGTAACAGATTCTAAAAATTATGTCTGATTGGTCATAGCGACAACTTAATGAGATTATTCACATGTTGTAACACAAAAATCATGAAATCTCCACAGGAAATGGAGAGGTCAGTAAGAGAAGAAATATATAACAAGAAAAGGTCTTTGTTCAATTACAGAGGACAAGAATTATAGGAGTAATGAGAATGTGTGAGAAAGGCAAAAGTGCCACCACAGCTACAAGGTTATATAAATAGGGATTTTTATGAATAATGCAAGAATATGAAGAATCACCCTACAAAGAGGACATACCAACAATAGAGATTTTTTAGCTCTACTTGCGGAGTAGGCAGAGCTAGACACAGCATGTCCCTCGAGGTCCTAGGATGCCCTTTGAGACAGAGATGATGAAAGCCAGTAGATGGGACACTCTTCCAGACTGAAGCCTCTCCACAAATTACAGTACTAAAATGAAAGCAATTTTAGGAGGAGTGATCCAAAAAATGGCAGAGCTCCTACTCCTTAGAAATAAAGGGAACAGAACGTTAATTGCAAAATAAGTGTCAATAAACTCAGGGAGTTGTTAAGCAAGTCTAATGACGAAAGAAATAAAGGAAAGCTGGCAGTTCCTCAAAGGAACAAACCAGGAATGAAAGATAACCTATCCTACTGCAAGGAAGAATTGGGATGTGTAGTCAGAATCAGATCTGGATGTCTTGTTCCATGATTTCAATTTCAAGGAAGCATATAGAAAGTGGAAAGTAGAGCAGACTAAATAAAAGACTAAATAAATAGTGTATGCACACAGAGACAAATCAAATAGGCCAAGGTACAAACTGAAGCACATCTCACAGGTGATATCTAGTATATCAAGAGATAGTTATATAAACTAAGGAAAAGGTTACCCAACACAGAAGAAAATCTATGAAAAAATAGTGCCATACAAACTAGAGTCTTTAAAATTATTTTTTTAGACAGTCTCTTAAAAAGAATTCTTGGCTTAGAGTAAGTAAACATAGGTTGGAGAGTTCAGATGGAAGAAAAATGTTGCAGACTGGTTAGGTGCAATATTAGGAAAATTAAAGGAGGAGTGAATAAATTTCAGGGCTGTTCAGAGTTACCCTCAAGAAATAATGGAAGAAAGGTAAGATAACAAGCACCTAACAAAGGGGGCTTTGCAATGCCCTTCTTTCAAAGGGTAGGACAAGAGGAGCTGAGGAACTGCAGATCAGTCAATTTACTTTAACTCATAGTTATAAATAATGAAGCAGAATGATTGTGACTAACTAGAATCAAGACAGCTGTCAAAATGAAATCACTTCAGACAAACCTGATTTTTTTCCTCAACAGGAAAACTGTCTTTGTGGTAGGAGTAATGGAATGTCATATATTTTGTCTTTACTACCTTTGATACAATCTTTATTATTGTAATATCAAGCTTTGATAACTTGCATTAGCTCCAGTAACTACAGGAAGGATGCAAAATGGGTTTCATCATGATGCTGAAAAAAGTGCCATACATAATTCTTTAGTAAAATGGAAAAACACACCAAGTGAGTGTGTACAGGGGGTCTGTTTGCTCCAATATTTTCAAGAGTTTCATTAACATCCTAAAGAATAGAATAAATAGTATGCTTATTGATTTAGCAGATGACATGATCCTGGAAAGCACATGAAGTATATTAGATGATTATTTGCTCATGAGAAAGTGAAAAAAAGGATCTAAATACTATGCTATTTGATAGGTGCAAGTAAAGCATCTTTGCAGGTATAGTCAGCGACACAAAAAAGATGAAAAATAAATAAGGAAGCAGGCATTTCAAAGGCAAAGGATCTTTATCATTTCTGACCACAAGTTAAACACATCAATAATGATATGGCAAGAAAGGCAAATATCATTTCAGAGGGCAAACAGAAGTGTAATTTGCAATTACATGAAGCAATACCCCTTCACTTGGTTCAGTATCTGTAAGGTCTCAGGTTGAGAACCGTGTTCTGCACTTTAAGAGCATGCACCAATTGGAGACTGTCCAGAAGAGAGCAGTGAGAATGGTCAGAAGCTTAAAAACTTGACCTACGGGGAAAGACTGACTAAACCAAGGAGCAGGTAAATCTAAACAAGAGGAGACTCCCTGAGTGAATACAAAATACCAGTAAAGGTAAACAGCTGCTGCAAATAGGAAGAAAATTATCTGTTTTCACTGTGTGGTGTGATTGTAGAAAAAATTAGTAGCCTGAAGTGGCAGAAAGAAAAGCAAGAGAAATCTTTCTAATGGTGCCAGTAATAGAGCATTTGAGTAAATAAGCTATGGGTGATATGGAGTCATAAGCACTACAAATCTTTAAAAGCAGCTTAGGCAAATAGCTATCAGTAATAAAAGGTAACACTAATGGTGCCTTGTGACTGGAGAAAAAGAGTAGTTGAAACCCTAAAGATTCTTTTCTGACAAATGATTTCATGAATACATATAGTATGGAAAATGTAAGATACAAAGAGGAAGATGAACTCTTTCATACTGGTTTGTATGATATATTAGCCATTTCAGAAGTTGGAATTATTTTTTGTTAGCCATTTCTTGCTTCTTTTGATCTATCTAATACATCACAAAGCTGTGAGTTTACAACTAAAAGTAAGGGCTTGTATTTTTTCTTTTTGCCATCAAGTAAAACATAACATAACCCTTGGCAATTATGATGTTGTCTCACTCTTAAATGTGTGCATTTAACCTTCTGGCCAAACAACATTTCACTTTCTTGTGGCTCAATATATCATATATATAGCTGTAAATTTGTTTCTCTGTTCACCCAAACATGTAAGATTTAACTGAGGATGTGGCAGTAACATTACTCAGCAAAGACAAACTACTACCGTGATTAAGTGGAACATTCTGATACCTGAGCCAAGTTAACTCATGAAAAATGGACTTGTAGTGTCCACTGTAACACATGACGATAAAAAAATCCAAGAGAAATGGGTGGAAGTTTTAATCAGGCTGTCAAAGCAATGCTAAGAGTGGTCTGTACACACATGAATAACTAACACACTTGCTGAGCCCCTAGAGAAACAAGTCAAGGCTGTGTGCCATCTTACATGCACTTTGAAATCTAAATAGATTATGTGACTTTGACAGCTCCATGAGAGGAAAGGAAAGCTTTCTGGAAATGATGAAAATATTTGCAAATCAACTAGGAGTTTAAAATATGATCAGGGAGTTTGTCTCCATTTTTTAAGTACCCAATTTGAAAGCTCTTTTAAACACGGGAAATCATGATTTATATTCATAATTTCTGCATTCCAATAGGATGGGTCCAAGTTATTTTTGGATATATTATGAAACCTTAATTAAATTGCTACCAGAAATTAAATGATCACATCCTACTTATGATTAAATTTTTACTCTTTACAACCAAAACACAATCCAAGGGAAACTGAGCTAAAAGAACAGAAAGGGATTATAAGAGCAGAATGATCTGGGGGAAGAGAAACTAAAGATATGTGTACTGAAGCAGGAATTTGATAGGAAACAGTCATAGACAGCATGGGAGATGCCTACAGCAGAGAAAGAAAAAGAAAGGATCTGGATTAAAATCTGTGCTGGTACAGGAACAGGCAATGGGAAAGAGAAGAGGATGTTATAATTTTACCAAATATGATCCTTCCTCTGTGTGTGTTTGTATGTGTGTACAGGATTGGAAATCATCACAAATTAAGAAAACTCTGTACTGAAACATTTTGCAACCTTAGGGAGACTGAGACAGTTCTTACAAAGGGTTGTCAGTGTTCCTCAGCTCTTCTTTCCTTCAGTATATATCAGTCAGTATATATGAGAACTGCCAGAAAAATAAAGTACATTTTCCAGCTGAACCTAGTTAGGAACATAGGGAAAAAAGGACTATAAATTATATTAACTTTTATTTATATTACTTGTTGAGATAATCTTCCATAGTAGGGAAAAAGGAAAATATTTTTTTGTTTCCATGAGACTTACTGATAATTTTTATCCCATGTCAAAAGAAGTAATTTTTTTTTATTTTTCATCACAATACAAAATTTGCATCAGGGAAACAGATTTTGCAGCAATCTCAAACAAACATTCTGAAAGATTTGCTGATAATTTTTATTTCTCCCCTTAATGCTACTTCTTCACTTAAGCAACATTAAAACAGAAAATGTTTCTTTATTTTGCATTTGTAATATGTATTAAACCAAGAAGCTTTCTGTCTGAATGTTTACCTTGACATCTTTGCTCAGTGCAGCATTGCCATAACAGCACTGAAAACACTCTATAATGAAAATAATAGAAGTTAGAAGCAGGTTTTTTCATATTTCTTACAAATTTAACATCAACAGAGGAAAAAGTTGAAAGTCTTCATAGAAATACTTAACTCTTCTACAATGCACAAAACATGCTGTGTACATGAATGCATATCTGTAACTGCGAACTGAAAATATTACACACTGTGTGGGAGAGGAAATACTGCTTGCAGCTTATACTCTTTTTGGCAGAGCACAAACTGGCAAAATTCATGTGGCCATTCACTGAAAATTTCTCAACATATGCTAACAGATTATATTTTCGTTTATTTTGAGAATGTACCTTTACTTATAAGGGTTTCTAAACACACATATATATAACCCAAAGTCTGCTGTTTGTGACACCACTGCTGAAAATATGGACTTCCACTGAATCCCATGGAAGATGGTAAATGTAAAAACCTGGCTGCTAAGTCAAGTATGTTCTGCAGTCTAATCGAAAGTGTTTGGATGTCATTCTTGTTATTCTGAACAGCAATTACATGCATGCTACAGAACATGTGGAGAACAGACTTAACAACACTGGTATTTTTTGTTCAGCACACTCTACCTATTTATCAATCTTACACTGGTCATTATCTTTTTTGATACTGGAAGTTCCACTCAAAAAAAAAAAAAAAAAAAAATGCATTGTGTATTCAACTATTCATTGTGATATATCAAATAGTGGCACAGACCTTCTCAGCAAAATGATATGAAAGTTGCTGCAGTGCAATCAGTAAAGTGAGGTCATACCTTAGTTTCTCAGCCACCCTGTTCCAAGGAGGATGAAATTATAGTGTATAAAACTGGAAAATTGATATATAGATGGAGAAGTTCACTTTTATAAATAAAAACATTTACTCCTATTTCAAGGATTTAAATTCAACCTAGAATATAATTTTTGCTTCATTTTGGTTTAGTCTTATGATTCAGTCAGTGTTGTCCCAGGAGTGTCATATCTTCAGTTATTTCTCTTTCACTCCACTGCCTTCAAATTTCACCTCAAGCTGCAGTTCTGAAATCACACTGAAAACAATTAAATGGCATACAAAAAAAAAAAAAAGATACAAGCATTTAATTATGAACAAATTTTGTTGCTCAAATTGTTTTTCAAGCATACAAATATGCTGTACAATAGAAAGAAAAAATCATAACTAAAGAACTGATGTACAAAATAACTTATTTGCAAAAGTCGTTCAACATGTGCTTTGAGTTTCTTCAGTGTATATACTTTGAATGCAATAAAATTCAGTGGATAGTATTAGATTTTTCCATTCATGTATGGAAAGTTGGTATTCTCCAATGTGCTTCCAAATACAGACCAGCTCTTTGTTCCCTCTTGCCACTTTTTGCAGTAGTACTGAAGAAGTCATGCAGTCTTGGCTAAGCACGAAGTCCTTGTCACTTCTCCAGCCACCACCCTGTTCATATTGACTAACACGTCACTGAGGACAAACAACACGTATGCCCATAATGCATTTTCAGTACAGCTTCAGCTATAGGCCCACACTGTGCTATATGAAATTCTTAATATTATTAAATGAGAACTCTTAATGAAAGTTCATTCGAAAACATTCACTAATAGTGCATTTTACATTTTTCAGGTATCTAATTATTCCAAAATAAATCTTGTTACAGTTAGAAAGTCTCCACATACATGGATACTACTGAATTTTAATTCTGTATTGTGTAGTACAGTATGTCAGTCTCACAGCAGAAAAAAAAAAAAAAAAAAAAAAAAAAAAAAAAAAAAGAGAGAGGGAGCTTTGTGTTTTGGAGATCACATTCTTCAGTTTCTTTATTTCACTGAATCAATGCTGAATTTCTATCTGTTTCCCAAGCTGCTTGGCTAAAGTTTTATGGCTTTTTACATAAACAAACATGCAGTTTCTTTGCAACATCTTTTCCTTACGTTACATTATTTTAACAAGTAGTATTGCAAAACTGCAAGGGGGAAAGTCAAATAACTTGTTTCATTCTATGTAACTGCCATCCCATGGCAATTAAAGTTTGCAAGATCACCTACATATGCTGATTTACAGCTCTAGTTAAAATTCTTGATTTAGGGATTTGATGAATTTGGAGGTTAAATAAAAATCTACTCTTAACTCACACTGCTTGCATGTTGTTATGGGAATTTACTTCTATTGGAGAGTAATCTCAGAACAAGCAGACTCTTGTTTTGGTTGTTGTTCCCAAACAGACACAGATTTTTAGTTGTTTAGCCACCATCTAAACAGGTCAGCTTCAATTATCCATACAACAAGTGATAGCACCAAAACATTAAAAAAAAATAAAAACAAAAAACAACCCACCACAAAATTGTAAGGTACATATGCAGTTGATTGTGCTGGTGGTTTAATATTATTATTACAGAAAGCAGTAACCATTCAGGTGTGTATTACAAAAGAGAAAGGAAGGTATGGGAGAATAAGTAAATAATATTGAGTGAAGCACTGTCATGCTTCACAAGGAGTGTCCTGTGTATCACAAGCTTCTGGTCACTGTGGGTGACCACACTGTGGCCTGGCAAGGAAATACTCAGACAAAAATTTGGTGCAGCTTTAGCAAAACCAGTCTGCTGTGTGCAGGCTATGAAACAGGCTCTTTCCCTCACAGAAAGAGTTGACAGAAAAATTTTGGAAAACAAAATGAATAATTTAAAACATTTCCAGAGAGACCTCAGAATAACGCACTATTGAAACAAGGCTGCAATCTCTCTCTATTCAGGCAGATACCTGGCTACCTGATTAACTCTAAGCCCATGCTCAACTCCTGCTGAAGTAAACAGGACATGAACACAAGCCAAAGTATATTACTGAAGAGGAATCGAGTGCTGAACTGAGCCAGAACAAATAGTCTGAGTATGGGAGATACTTCAGGAAGAGAGACAGGACATCTGTGTGCAGTTCAGTGATAAGCTGAAGACACTTTAGTGGTATCAAGGGAAAGGGATGGAGAAAACCCCAAGATTCTTGATTCCGGCAAATCACTGCATCACTTCAGGTGGACTCAGCACCTTGAGCTACCTTTCCAAGAAAACAAAGAGAAGTCAATCTGTTGAAACTTCTGTACATAAAAAGCACAATACCAATAGCAAAGTCTGAATATAGCAGCAGCATTTCCTCCTTTATGAAGTTATCTGCATGCCTGCAATGCTGCAATTCCCCCATGCTATGTATAATTATATCTTATATAATAATAGCATCTGGTGGATTGGATTGGGGCAATATGTCACTCGAGCACTAATTTATTTGCCAAACGTCTTAGCTGTCTGTGTAGCATTAAAAGGAGCATGGGGAATAAACAAGCGGGAGAAAACTCTGATTTAATTGGCATAACATAAACTTGATGAGATACAAAGCAATTTTTGGAATATTAATAGATTGTCCAAGAAGAGCTGGCTAGGGAATGACTACAGGAGGTGGCATTCTCTCACATAGTAAAGATGTAAACACTTTATATGAGGGATGAAAGCTAAGAGCTAAATCTGCTGCATGGTGAAAAATGGGGAAAGAACACTATTCAGATGTAGGTACATGAAAACCACTTCTCCACAAGAATCATTTGCATTATTTTTTTCCTGAATACTTCATGGAATCATCTAAAGCACAGGACCGGGCATTAAAAAACATTTAAAAACGCAAATGGCAGACCCTGAATGTCTGTCTAATTATTAAGATGCACTCATGATAGTTGTTTCATATAAAAATGGAGAAAGGAGCTAGGAGGGCTGTTCTTGTGGGTTTGTGTCTTGCCAGCTGGGGAAAGAGTCAGGGCAGAAAGCAGCTTCAGTAAGGGTGACCATGAACTGGAAAAGTGCCTGGCTAAGAGAAAGGGAATGAAGGAGAACAGAAAAATAAAACCAATTGTAAATTTAAAGACTGAATTCAGCAATTTGGTATGTAAGATCTCATGGGAGAAAAATTTAAGAGGAAAGAGTCTTAGAGGAAAGCTGACATTGCCTTAAGGAAATGACACAGCAGGTACAAGCTGTCCCAGTGCAGAGCAAAGCGTGCAGACCATGGCTGAACCATGACCTCAGCTACAGAAAAGGAAGTATACAAAAACTTAGGTTATATTGTAAAAGACTGGTACAAATGAGTAGATTGTATAGACAGAATTCAGAAAAGTTAAAGTATGACCTGCAAGAGAAAATAAAGAATAAGAGAAGTACAGTGTGTTAACAGTGGGGGAAAAAAAAAAAAAAAAAAGTTAGTTCATTGTCAGCAGGGATGGAAATCTAACTAAGATGATGATGGAGCAAAGCATTAAAGGGCATTTTTCTATTCGTCTTTAATCAGTCAGTTACAATTTAGTGGAGCAGTGCAATCAGTGTCAAAGGCATAAAGTCTCATAGTACAGTTGGAAAAGAACATGTCAGGGAGAATTTAAAAGAAACACATTTTGTTAAGTTGCCAAGACTTGGTTAAATTCTTTCTAAGTAAGTGGTAGAAAAATTGTCCAAATTACTCTTGCGGCCATTACATATGTGTAAACTCATAAAGGAAATAGAGGTACCAGAGAACAGAATGGGAGAAGATGTTGCCCATATTTAAAATGAGGAAAAAAGAGCATATGGAGGAAACCAGATCAGTGGTTAGTATGGATCTCTGAAAAATAAGTTGTCTTCAAAATAGTTTGGTTCTATCATGAGGTAGTATGCCTTGTGAATAGAGAAGAAACAGTAACTGTCATGTATCTTGAATTTTAATATAGTTGGAGATTACACTCTTACAAGCAGTTTAGTGAAATATGGCCTAGATGAAAGGTGAGTGACAAAGCAGCTGAATAACTGTACCAAAGAAAATATTAATCAATGGTTCTCTTTCAAGCAAAAGGATGCTGAATGGGGCTCTGCAGAGTCTTTTCAGGATCCAGTTTTGTTCAGTACTTTCACTGAAATCAGAACAAAGGAATAGAGCATATATATATATATGCTATATATAGATTACAGGAGTTGAAGAGGACAATAAGCTTCCTGATAAATGTAATTAAAATTTAAATAGGAAAAAAATACTTGTAATAGGAGCAAGGAGAAAGTTACTGTAGATGATTTATTTTAGGGAATGGACAGGAGTAATCAAAACCAGGGTGGCTTCATGGAGATTAGGTAGAAAAAATAACAAAGTCTGATAATTGAGGTGAACTGTAAACTGTACAGAAGTGAAAAATGTCATGTCATTGCAAAAAAGGCAAAACTCATTCCAGGAAGTAAAGAGAGTTGTACACACAAGACAAATGAAATAATTCTCCCACACTGCAGCATTGGAAAGCCTCAGCTGCAATTTTGCAGCTGAGTTACCGGATTCTTTGGAAAAATATAGCACAACTAAGCCATAAAGAGGAAAGTAATGGGAAAATACATGCACATGAGAAGAGTTAGGATCAGCCTAGATCATTTAGCCTAAAGAAGAAAATTTTAGAGGGATAATATGGCACAGTACTGATATTGTAAAATATAAAAGGTTGTTACAAAGGCGGAGGGAATATTCTGTTCTCCATGAGATAATGAGCATGAATTGCAGTCAGGAAGATTACTGTGATTTTATCATAAAGATTCGTGTAACATCAGAATACATCATGTGGGTGGCTGTGAAGGTTCCATCACTGGATGCCTCTAAGATTTCACTCAGGATTGAAACACATGTCATTAATTCCTCCACAGAGCCACAAGACCTGCCAGATGACCTCTCAGTTTTTTTCCCAAGAATTTTTATTCTCCAAACTTCCCTCTATTTTGTCAAAGTCTTCCCCCCAATAATCTGCAGATTACCAGTGTCTCCCCTTTCATTCTTGATTAGCTACCACTTCATCTCCAAGTTAAAGTTATTTGAAAAGGTGCTACCGTGTAGCAGCAGTTTACAGCTTAATTGTTGTAGGAAATGACAGGGTTCAAATCCTGGAACAAGCAATTGAGGTATTTAGAGCTCCACAGATGCTTATACAATTCTGCCAGATAGCACAACAAATGTCCTCATGGACTATCCAGACTTCCTCATTAACAGATCTGGACCTCAGATGTCCTCTCAGTGATCCATCAGTGCCTGGGGATACACATGTTAAGGGCAGCTACATCATGACTATCTCACCAGGGTTGGCCTAATGCCTTTCATGCTTCTCAAATGCTTGCCAACTGCCTTGCTGCTTAGACCACATCAAACACACTTCAGACAACTTCCTTTGCCTTTCTTTCAGTTTCCTTTAACATTTCTTTAATAACGCATCTTCTCTTCATCTTTAATTCCTTTACCTTCTTCACTTGTTTCATCTACTCCTTTTCCATTTAGTATGCGCAAAGGAAAAAAAGCTATTTCAGTCTTTTGCCTATACTTTTGACATTTCCCATGATTCTTATAACACCCAGATGCTGTGGGTGACCTATGACAACCAAATGGCAGATACAGGTAAAAAGTCGCATTTGTCCTTTAGCTCACCTCATGTTAGTGGTTCACAGAAGGCTGAAGAAATAATGAGTTTTGTTGAAATTATCTGCCACTGGATAGCATATATCCATTTAAGACAATAATTTTTTTTAAATCTGGGAAAATGTAGATAATAAAATCTGTACTAATAATATATGTGTATTTTAGATATATTAGACATTATATAAATATTACATCTATTTTTACATATATTAAAAATAATATAGATAATAAAAGGTTTGTAATAACATCTCAAATCCTATTTCAGCATTTTCAAAATAAAATATTTGGTCTTTATTTTGAAATTACTACAGTTTCCAACTTTCACATTTTAATTCCATTAACAACTACAACACATTCCAAATCTAAAATTGTCACTGATTTTATAATAAACTGAAATTAATTGTGTTTGATTTTAATATAAATATAAAATTAAGAGATATTTTAGTAAAAATAATTTATGTATATTTATTGTACTTTGAATCTAGCAACTAACTGCTACTCTAAAATCCCCTGTACAGCCCTGTACCAAGGCCGAAGGGATTGGTCATAGTTATCTAGTAGGAACAGTTAGAACCTAGGTAACAAAACACAAGATGATTTGTAAACTGATTTATAATACATACATAGGGCTAGAAGAATGCAAGTAGTTGTCAAGGTCTAGGATTAATGGGAACTGAGGGAAGTCACCGTAACAGCTTGCAAGTACCTGCCAAGAAAACTGTGTCCTTAAGCAAAAGGTAATTCCGGCAGGGGGAGATGGCGACCACCGACTCATGGACCACCTACTCACATTACACCCCAGACCCATTTCTAGACATTTCTAACCTTTACTATGCAGAATCGGAAATAGGAGGAGAATATGTTAATGATTTATTAGAAATTGTATGTTTATGTATGAATACTTAATGAATATGTATGAGTAAGTTCTATATAAGGTGTATGATTCTGGTGCCTGGTACGTGTTGTTGGTGAGAGCACTCCCCTACACGTCTGGCTGTTAATAACGAAGTGTCTGCTTATCTGCATCAAATTGGGGTCGATAAGTTCTTATTCCAGATTTTTGGTAACAAAATGAAATAGAACCTTACAAATAACCATAATGCTCTCATGGAACCAAATGTCAATCTTTTCTCTCTGCTTTTCCATATTTCCTTGCTTTAACTTCTGTTTTCTCAACAGTATTTATTAGTACCTTAACACAGTCCTTCAAGGCTTTTTTGCAATGTCTGTGTTACTAAGTGATCTGGTGTTATAGGAACAGACTAGTAGATCCAGAGGGTCAGTTTTGAGGCTTCTCTCATCTCTATTGTGTGTGATTGAGAGGGTTTGTTTTGAATTAAATTTAATCTCGTCTCCTGGGCCAAATATCTTCTTTACACATGGAGCTCTGTGTTTTCTGAAGGGGAAAAAAGTGTCACCCTGTAGGGCCTTGTGGTTCTTCAGCCCATGCACTGCTATAGAACCTAAACACTTGTATGCTTTGGAACATGGCTTCCAGGTGGGGGTCTCACTGGAAAGGGTCACCTGATTTATGAGGGAGTGAGAGAGAAACTCTGCTGAATCCCCGTGTCAGGTGAGTTTATGAACAATCACCATAATATAGTAGGAACAAGTTTTTATTGGTTGCATTCTAGCCCAAGCACATCTGCATTTTGTAGTCCAGGTGTTAATGGAATATTAACCTATCTTACTGTGGTGGTGCAATTCTCACCCCTCTCTTGCCCCTTCTTGCTGGGCTGCTTGGTGCTAGGTGTGATTCTACCCACATGACCTGAGCTATGCACCAATCTGTGGAGATAAGGACTGCTAATATTAAGGCATCCCCTTAATAAGCCTGGCTTCTGCCCCTCCCGATTCCTCGGAAACAGTTAAAATGGCCCATCATCTCCTAAGGGCCTGGCACACCTGTGCCTGGGATGTGGTCAGATGGAAACAAGTTCTTGTGCAACTGCTGGAAGGCACCAGGAGGTATCTGACAAAAGTCAATTATCTTGAATGCTATAAATGGTGACCACAAGGGAGACCCTGTGAGGTCTCCTGGATCGCAGCAGGCCTGCGACCAGCATCTCCCCTGAGTTGGGATGCCTCTCAGGTACCAAAATCCTTAAGGTGTCATCTGCTGTCCGAGCTGATGGAAGGCCAGGGTGAAGTCCACCTGCTCGAGTCTCAATTATCAC
The DNA here is from genome assembly GCF_003259725.1 of Athene cunicularia. Classification (NCBI taxonomy): domain Eukaryota; kingdom Metazoa; phylum Chordata; class Aves; order Strigiformes; family Strigidae; genus Athene; species Athene cunicularia. Next base: position 68,914,556 of record NW_020799097.1, on the reverse strand, counting down.
CCACTGAGGAATGCCAAGGCATGTATTTACTCTAAACTTGAGAGGGAAAGTTTTCTTTCAGCTATCTTCTATTTCACCTATTCTTTCGCTGTTTATTGGTGTATGGGTACGTATTTCATTCTACTGGATCCAAATACTTTTGTTTCTGTGTGTGTGTTTGTACATTTTGTGTATGCATGTGTACATATGTATAAATTAAGGTACCATTAAGTATGTCAGTGTGAATGTTGTCATTTTAGAATCTGTAAATAAGGTGCTTTTCTTTCTTTCAACATTTCTGAACTATTTTGTAATGCTAAATTGCTGATAGTTATTAATAAATCTAGATTTCCTGCTAAATCATCACCGTCTTAATACTTTCATCTGCTACACTTGCCCACCCTAATTCCCTTCTGGTTGCCTCCTTAAAAAGGTTATATATGCATTTCGGTACTGCAGTAGGGCTCTTCCACAAAGACAAGGACATAAGCAAATCTATTTTGCTTTAACCTGTAAGGCCAGTCTCAGAATCAAAAATGGGTCACTTAACTCCAGGAATTGCAGTACTGACCAGTTCCCAAAGATACTCAAGGATGTACAAAATCCAGGGCTTGGGCAAGAGCCACTGACAAAAATCTGAGGCCCCACTCCCCCAGTGATATTTTTACCCTTGTGCCTTATAATATGAAGACAACTTTTTCAGGGGCAAACACATAAAGACATCAGTCATAAGTGTTCAAAGTCATAACAAGCCCAAGGAACTCCCATATGAAACAGCCAGTCATGGAAATATTGTAGAAATGATACGGCTTAAATTATATTCTATCTTTTCTCTGCTCAGTAATGACAAGCGTGCAGGGAGCATTTCAGCAAATTAACCGAATGGTGACTGGTTGTGGTGGTTACTGTCCCTAAGCCAATAGTGGGGATACATCCCACTAACCCTTAATCAGTCAAAAATATAAAAAAAATAACCCTTAATCAGAAAAATATAAAAATTATGAGTGGCATTTACCAGCAGGAGGTTATGAAAGCCAGGTCGAATACAGCTGCTGAAAAGCTCTTTTGAGAGCACCCCACTGGACCTCCATGAGCACTGCACCTTTCAGGGACAGGTCTGGTATCATCTAACTGCTCAAATGCAGCATCTTCCTCAATGTCATGTCTGATGGTCAAATTTACTTCTGCAAGAATGGGGATCTAAGGAATAAGGCAATCAGTGCTGGATGGTTTAGGGAAAATGTCACTAAATGTTTTTGACAAAAACAGGAGGCTGAGTCAGCCCAGAACTGTTTCTAAGGTCCTCTAAATTTATTCCGACTTTAAGTCCTTGATCTTTTCTCTACACTACATATGCAGGTACTGTTAAGTATCAACACTGTAAATTTTATTTTTCTTCCAGTTGTGGCTGAAATGTTCATGTTTAGAAGAAAGAAACTGGTGGTTTTCTCTAACCTTTTCTGAGTCAGTATTATAATTATGGGAAAATCCTTCTTCCTAGATCACTGATTTCACATAAAAGTATTCTCTGCTTGAAAGGTCATGCTCTCTAAATAATACATACATAAAAATTAATCTTCCTTCCTTGAATTGAAACTGTTATAAACTTAAAGTCAATGCAATAAAATGCTGCTTTGATTTTAATTTAGCTTGAAAACATTTCTCAATTTACCTCAGTCAGTGTTAAAATGTTGGCTATTATTGTCTACTAAATCATGTGTAGATCAGCATGATGCAGTTTGTTAAAAAAAGGTAGTGATCTAGTCCATGAAATCATTTGCTGCTCCATTTTATCATCTACTTCTTAATCTGAGCATCAGCAGTTTACTCTTAAAGACAACACTATTTCTGTCCAAGGAGAAAGCTGGAAATTTCCCCAAGAAACAAGCCAGGAAAAAAAAAAAAAAAAAAAAAAAAAAAAAATATTAGTCAGGGTTACTGCCTTTAACTGATTAGTCTGCGACCTCTAGCATGGCACGACAACTTCTTTCTCCCAGGAGAACGAATCTCAAGCTTTTTTTTAGAGCAGTTGACAACAGCCTTTTAATACCCACAGACATATTTTCATACAAAGTTGTATTAATGAAATTTAATAATACTACCCATACTATGCCTCATATGAGCAAATCAAATCCCTATTCCCTTCCAATACTATGAAAACAAATAATAGTTCTGTGTTTGTTTATCAAATGCACCACTTGTCTGATACCTCTAGGAAGATTCTGTTATTTTATGAGGCTTTTATTTTGTGGATTTTCCACCAAGCTTAACAACTGGAATGACTACAAATACTCAGGATTTGTCTAAAAGGGAAGTGCTATCATAGCTATCCTGAAAAATTAGCTTTTCCAATATGGATCAAGGAGGTATTTCATATTACAAAGGTAGAAGCACACTTCTAGAAGGTAGGAAGGAAGGGAATGTATTTGAGACAACATAGTCTATTTTCTTTTTGAAATGCATTAGCAATGGTCCAAAAATATAAAACCACATTTCATTTAGCAAAACCCAGCCTCATTAGCAGCAGACAGGTGAGCTGCAGAGAAAATACAAGCACAAGAGAAGACTGTATGCACAAACTGTGAAAGCAACAATTATTTCGCATTTTACGTATGTTTATATTGCATCTTTACCTACCATTTATGCTCTATAAACTTTTTTTCTCTTTTGTAAATGATATGGCAGGCCTTGCTATAGCGGGGATGGGAAAGAGATTAAAAAGTTTATTTGCAGCATGCCATGGAGTTTTGCTGACAACCTTATAGCAACAGCAAGTAAAAAATGCGTTCCTTAATAAACCACCTTAGTTTAAAAGATTTGCAGTTGCTTTCATTTATCTGGTTTTGATCCTGGCAAATAACTGAAGTTGTCATTATCCCGTGGAAGTGGAAGAATGCAGAATATTAATGGTAGGTCTGGAGAGCACTGCTTTCATGCTGTGCCCAAATGTTTTGTTGCTGGAAGAGAAATCATTTGGTCTGTCAATTTCTAATATACAGCTACTGAAGCTGAATTATCGTGCTGCTCTGACTTTTATAACTATATAGCATATTTTTAATCTGCTATTCCTCATATTCTTGATTCAATATCCACAAATGTTCAAAATGTCTAATATATTCATGGGTTTAGGAGACTGTCAGTCTTGACGTCACAGTATGATCAGGACTCAGTTAAATGTTTCTTCAAATATCAAAGACATTTTGACTACAAACTCTTGTTTTTTTAAGAAGTGCACATTCTAAGAAGGCAAGATATCCAGGATTATTAATTTCCGATGTTCAAAAATCTACATGACAATTTAAAAACAGAAGTTGTAGGGTTAATCTGACTATTATACTTTATATACCACTTCAAGAATCAAAAAGCCAAGAAGTACATTTAGCTTAAAGACAGCTCTAATGACTTGAAAAAAAAAATAATTTGGCCTTGTCAATTTGGCCTTGTTGTTTTATTTTTCTTGATCTGAGAGTCTTTCTTCGTTCCAATGTTCTTTCTCAAAATGCACTGGCAGTCCCCCTAGGTAGCTACTTCCACTGGCTTTTATTAAATTTACACACCATTCTTTTCTTTGATTTTATTTGAATAACTTTTTCTATTTGTTATGTACTTCTAATCCAACAGCAATTTGTTAGATACAAATGTGTGATAACTAACATATTTTGGTTTGCAGAAGGTAAACCTGGCAGGATGATCAGAAGAGATACTATTCACTTTACTACTCACCAATAATTCACCATTTCTTTCTTTTGTTACATTAATTCTGATGTAAGCACAGAAAGGAAAGTTAAAATTTTACAGTACAGATTTTCAAGCATTTATGGTACAGAACTGGACCACAAAACAGTTAGAAAACATGAGTCTTTCTGACTTCGCAGACGTACTCATACAATGTCGTCAGTATTTGATCTGCTAACTGTAATAATTTAAATAATGTATTTTTTTCTGCATTTTACTATTTTGCAGTACCATTGCATAAATGGCACATAAAAGGAAAACAGCTAGATTCTATTCTGAGATGCTGTGTCATTTTCTTGACAGTGGTTCAGTAGCACTTGCTGAAAACTTCTTGTTGCACACACAAGTCTTGCTTGCCTTCAGACTCTTGTCTGAGCTGGCATGACTAAAAACAGCAAAGCCAGAAAGACCCCAACTTATTTATAAAGTAGAATATCTAACAATGAAGCTACTAAGACAAAGATATTGAACTAAAATGGGGGTTTTTTCAGTATCACATTTCAGTGTGATATAACCTATATATACAAATACATAATAATGTAAATTATGTTCCTGTAATTATTTACCATACATCATTGTACTTTATTTAGAAAAATTGTTTAGAGTCTGGTTTTCACTTCAGACAAGGCTTGAAACCCAAAAAAGGAACAGAGGTCATTTGATATTTGTGTTTATCAAAATTGTCATTGAACAAAACCAGAAAAAAATCCGGAAACATTGCAGAAAATATGCACTGATTTTTTCCATACTTTTTTCAAAGCTCACCTATAGCCTCACAGGAGGGGACAAATATGGAGATGTAGAATACAGTAACTTTGTGGTTTAGGTCAGCCTTGATAGACAAAGCATTGAAAAATGTACCATTTTTACTTGAATTAGTTTTCACTTCTGTCAGAAAATGAAAAATGTGACTCTTCTTTTACATCACTCACTCTCTTCAAATTCATTTTTTCTTCTCCTAGTTTTGAAACTTGTCATCCTCTGGATAGTCTTGCTGAAAACCACACTCCACTAACTTATAATGAAGAAAAACCACACAGGTCAAAACTGAGTACAGACTTTAGTTTATCTGGTATCTTTTCCAGAAAGTGAAATAAAATTCAAAGGTGCCTGAAGTATGAAGCTAACATCTATAAGGTAAATTTTCCATCAAGTAATGATTTATTATTATCTATTGTGATAGATGCATACATGATTTTAAATAGGACAAGTAAGAATGGAAAACTTTGTGGAAAAAAATATTCTATGTGATGAAGTTTTTGGTCAGTTATTTAACAGACTTTTTGAGATAGATAGCTTAATTCCAAATTAATATATTTTTATTGTTATGACCACTTCAATTTGTGAATCACATGTAGGACTTCAGAATATATTGAAATTTGAGAACCAACCTAAGATTTGAAATGAAGCTTCTCTTTCTCATTCTTTCCTTGCAGGGTGTGCAGAAAAAAAAAAAAAAAAAAATCCATATTTTATTGAATGAGAAATAATTAATTTACTGATCAAACCAATGACAAAATTTGGAAAAGAGGTAAATAAATGTATGTTATATGTATTTCTTGTTGAGAGAAACTATTTTTATAAGATTCATAAAGTTTCTATGTAAACAAAGGAAACATTTTTTTAAAAGCAATTAAAAAATCAACCTTGTAACACATCTTATCAGGCCTTTTTCAGGCATCTAATAAAATCTTAGTCTAATAAAATCTTAAAGACAGGGATGTAATTAAAAGAAACATGTTAACTTCAAAAAGCTAAACATCATGGTAGTAATGAATATGTTCTTGGAGTATCTGAAAAAGAGGGACACAGGATATAAAGTGGGAAACAGAAATACATTACCATGTTAAAACCTCTTAAGTGATGTTCCTCCAACATATTCACATTTAAGAAAAATATTTACTAAAACATCGAAAGGAATACATGCAGGACTAATATGCAGACCTAGTGACTGACTGCATGCTGTCCCACTACATCCAGATGACGTTATGGTAGGGATTTTATTTTTGACACTAGTATTAGAAGCTGTTAGGATGGAGGGGAACCCTGATAATTTTCTCAAGTGATTTATTCTGTTCAGATTTTTATAGCCTCCATAAGTCTTCTTTAGCAAGACAAAGAGCTACTGAGATATGGGTCTTCAGCACAGAGAAATAAGATGGAATACAAATATGGGTGCAATGACATGTAGCTACAATAGAGAAAATTAAAGAACATGTCATGTTCTTGAGGACTTCAGAGGACTTTGCACTTTAATGCAAAGATCTTGCACATAAAAGATCTAAACACCTCTTAGGCCCTTAACAAGTGACTTCTGTATGCTTCTGTTCTTGTACAAATGTCCTGTAAACACAACTGAGATGGAACCAACAAGACTTTTGAAAAATTATTCTGGAAATCAAAAAAACCCATTAAACTAACTGCATCTACATTAAAAAATATTTAACCTACTCACAGAATTCTGGAATAGTCTGAAAGCTGCCCAGATACATTGTTGTTTGCATATGAATTTTCAATAAGATGCTGTACTAGGATAAATTTCTCTGTGAATGAACAACTTAATTTTATTATTTCTCAAGGCTTTCCTGTTTATAATTACTTATTACTTATTAGCAAATATAAGTTCCAGGAGCCACAGATGCCCCAAGCTATGCTGACAATGCTTATCTTTGACAGGAGTGTTTGATGAGATCATTACACATGAGATGTTGAAAATAACCTAGTCTGCCCACCGTTTTTCATGAGGCAAAGCCATCTCAAGGTGTTATATATTCATCCAAAGGGAAGGCAGATTCAACCAGGAGTTAAGAACTGACCACCAATGTGCATCAGCAAAAATAGCTGTATCTTATCTTACATCCCATTCTTGTCTACTTACACAGAAAATCAAGCACAATGCTGGCCTCCTGTTTTAGAATGGGGAACATGAACATTTTCTTCCTCACCATTTCATTTTCACCAGTGTAAGAGTAGATTCTGGGTCCTGATAGCATAAAATCATTACATTACTAAGCACAAAAATTTGCTGCTCCAGCAATTTTTTTCACCTGGCTGCTCTTTATATATAATCTGTGAAAGCTGCATAACCTACCAATTTTTTTAGCATATTTTCTTCCTTGAGAACATAAGTACATGACATTTCTCACAGGTTTGCAAAAATCCTAGCAAAACTGCATGAAAACAGACTATACCAATGTAGCTTTCTTAAAAAATGCTTATGTCATCTCCAATGTAGCTATCTTAAAAAATGCTTATGTCATCTCCATTACCATGCTCTCAAAAAGGAGGAATAGTGAAGATTTGTTCAGCAAAACAAGTAGGTCAGTGCAGGATCCTTCAAAAAAGCTGTCATAGAGGTGGCCCCATGCTGGCAATGGTGGGTCTGTGACAATGTTACAGAATCACAGAATGGTTGAAGCTGTAAGGGACCCCTGGAGGTCATCTTGTCTAACCCCTCTGCTCAAGCAGGGCCATCTAGAGCCACATGCCCAGAACCACATCCAGACAGCTTTTGAATATGTCCAAAGATGGAGACTCCAAAACCTCTCTGGGCGACCTATGCCAGTGCTCAGTCACCCTCACGGTAAAAAACAGTATTTCCTGACATTCAGAGGGAACCTCATGTGTTGCTGAGGAGAGGGGCTCTGAAGAGGAGGATAGCCGTGGGGGAACCTTCTGAAAGCATCAAAAACCTGCAGCAAAACCTCAAGCCGAGAAGGCAGAAGCCCAGGGAAGAGGAAGAGCCTCCATGAGCAGCAAGAGTAAGCTGGAACAGGGCAGCGGTGACTCAGAGTGGGCAGACACTGGAGCGACAACACCCCACGCCCCTCATGTACAAGAGCAGCCCCCAGGGACCGTGAGAGACCAGGATGGGCAAACCGGGCATGGCATGTCAGAAGGTTATGGGGCAGCAGTTGGAGCAGGCAGGGCGAGTGGACAGGGCATAGTCCCCCTCCTGGGTCTAGAGCTTATCTGACCTAGTTTCATCTTATTGTCCTCCATGAGTAGACTGAATCATGGTCTCCACTCATGTCAAAACCACCACCAGAAAGAACATGGCAACCCAGACAGAGCTGCCATGCAAACATGCAGTGGTCCAGGTCCTGGGCTGCAGGGAGTGCCTGGGCCTGTCAATGCTGCTGGAGGGCAGCAGGGACAGCACCTGTGTGTGCTGTGATCAGCTGGATGACCTGCTCAGCCTGGTGACAGAACTCAAGAAGTTGAAAGATTAAGAAGTATTAGGGAGTGTGAAAGGGAAATTGATTGGTGGAGTAGTACCTTGGCACCCATGAAGCAACAGGAGCAAATGGAGGCTCCAAAAGAGGCAGAGGATCCCTCACCCTCTTGCTACCAGGCAGAAGGAGAGGACCTAAGAGATGGGGGAGAATGGAAACAGGTCCCTGCTCAGGGAGGCAGGAAAATCCCCTTCTGACCTCCCTCACCTTCCATGGTGTCCCTTCACAACAGATATGGGGCCCTGGAACTTTTGAATGAGGTAGAGAAGGATGAAGACAATGAGTCAAACAAGGAGGAAGATCAAGGTCCACCAAGGCCAGGTAGCTCTAGACCAGGTATTAAAACTAATTCTAAAAAGAACCTCATAAGGGTCATTGTACTGGGTGATTCCATTCCGAGGGGTGTCAAGGGCCCCATATGCAGACTGGACCTGCTTCATAGGGAAGTCTGCTGCCTCCCTGGGGCCCAAGTGAATGACCTCATGGCAAAACTCCCCTCTCTAGTGAGACCCAAGGACTACCCTACTACCCTCTCTTGGTTTTTCAGGTAGGTAGTGATGATATCACCAGGAGAAGTCCTAAAACAATGAAGAGAGATTTCAGGGCCTTGGGGAAACTGGTAAAGGAGCACAAACTGTGTTCATTCCTTCACTTGCAGAATGGATGAAGAAGATTACAGGAAAACTCAACAGATGAACTTATGTCTCCGAGACTGGTGTTATGGACAGGGCTTCAGATTTTTCAATCATGGGTTAGTATACAGGACACCAGACCTTTTGGCATCAGACGGGATACACCTGTCTCAGAGGGGGAAAGGATCTTGGGGCATGAGTTAGCTGGACTCATTGAGAGAGATTTAAACTAGATTTGAAGGGGGAAGGGGACAAAACTGGAACTCCCACACATAAGCACCACAGTAGACTACCAGAGTTTGTGGGCTGTTGTGTCAGCGATGACCCTCACCCTGCTATCCCAGTGGAGGCAAGGGATGGAGAAATACAGCACAAAAAAGATGCAAGGGATATGGATGGATCAGTAACTGTGGTAAAACCTGTGAAAGCTCAGGCTGGACTTAGGACCTCTAAATGCAAAAACGTGCTGGGGACATCAACCTATCTGAAGGGCATGTATACCAATGCACACAGCACAGGTAACAAACAGGAGGAGCTTGAAGTCATGATGAAATAGGAAAATTATGATGTAGTGGCTATTACAGAAATATGGTGGGATGTCTCCCATGACTGGAGTGTGCCAATTGATGGCTACAAGCTCTTCAGGAGGGACAGACAAGGAAGGAGAGGTGGTGGGGTGGTGCTGCATGTTAGGGACAGTTATGATTGCTTCAAGCACAAGTGTAGTGAAGACAGGGTAGAATGTCTTTGCATTAGAATCAGGGGGAAGGCCAACAGGGCAGATGTTGTAGTGGGAGTCTACCATAGGACAACCACCCAGGACAGAGAGGTGGATTAAATATTCTATAGGCATTTAGGAGAAATCTCACATTCACTTGCCCTTGTTCTTGTGGGTAACTTTAACTTCCCAGACATCTGCTGGACATACAACACAACAGAGCGGAACCAGTCCCAGAGATTCCTGGAATGTGTGGGAGAAAGCTTCCTGACACAGCTGGTGAGAGAACCGACCAGAGAAGGTGCCCTGCTGGATCTCCTCTTTGTGAACAGAGCAGGACTGGTGGATGATGTGGCGGTTGGAAGATGACTAGGGCACAGCGATCATGAAATAATAAGAGTTCAGGAGAGGACTAAGCAGGACTGAAATCCTGGACTTCCAAAGGGCTGACTTTGTCTTGTTTAAGCACCTGCTTGATAGGATCCCTTGGAAGACAGTCCTGAAGGGTATAGGGGCCTAGGAAGGCTTAATGGCACAGGAACAGGTGGTCCCCAGGTGCTGTAAGAGAAGCCAGTGACAGAGAAGACCACCCTGGCTGAACAGGGAGCTTTGGCTGCAATTCAGGGAGAAAAGGAGAGTTTAAAGCCTTTGGAAGAAGGGGCTAGCCACTCACAGTGATTAGAAAGATGCTGTGAGGCTATTCAGGGCTGGAATCGGGAGGTCTAAAGCCCAGCTGGAAATTAATCTGGCTTCAGCAGTCAAAGATAACAAGAAATATTTCTATAAGTATGTCAACAGCAAAAGAAAGACCAGGGAGAGCCTCCATTTCCTGCTAGATGCAGGAGAAAACATGGTAAAAAGTGATGAGGAAAAGGCTGAGTTGCTTAAAGCCTTCTTTGCTCAGTCTTTAATAGCAAGACTGGTTGTACTGAGGGAATCCAGCCTCCTCAGCCAGAAGACAGAGACTGGCAGAACAACTCCCCAGCAATCCAGGAGACAGTCAGTGACCTACTGCATCACACAGACAAACACACAAGTCTATGGGACCAGATAGGATACACTCAAGGGAGCTGAAGGAGCTGGCTGGGGTGCTCGCCCGGCCACTTTCCATCATTTACCAGCAATCCTGGCTGACCAGGGAGGTCCCGACAGGTTGGAAATTGGCCAGTGTGACGCCCATATATAAGAAGGGTCGGAAGGATCATCCAGGAAATCACAGGTCTGTCAGCTTGACTTTGGTGCCCGAGAAGCTGATGGAGCAGCTCATCCTGAGTGCCATCATACAACACATGCAGGACAACCAGACGCTCAGGCCCAGTCAGCATGGGTTTATGAAAGGCAGGTCCTGCTTGACAAACCCAAACTCCTTCTACAACAGGGCAACCTGTTTATTGGATGAGGGAAAGGCTGTGGATGTTGTTTACCTTGACATTAGCAAGACCTTTGATACCGTTTCCCACAGCATTCTCCTGTGAAACTGGCTGCTCGTGGCTTGGATGGGCACACACTTCGCTGGGTAAAAAACTGTCTGGATGGCCGGGCCCAAAGAGTTGTGGTGAATGGAGTTAAACCTGGTTGGTAGCTGGTCACGAGTGGTGTCTCCCAGGGCTCGGTGTTGGGCCACTCCTGTTTAACATCTTTATTGATGATCTAGACGAGGGGATCGAGTGCACCCTCAGTCAGTTTGCAGATGACACCAAGTTGGGTGGGAGTGTTGATCTGCTCGAGGGTAGGGAGGCTCTGCAGAGAGACCTGGACAGGCTGGAGCCATGGGCTGGCTGAGCCCAACTGGAGGAGTTTCCCTAAGGCCAAATGCCGGGGGCTGCCCTTGGGCCCCAACAACCCCCAGCAACGCTACAGGCTTGGGGAGGAGTGGCTGGAGAGCTGCCAGTCAGATAGGGACCTGGGGGTGTGATTGACAGCTGGCTGAACAGGAGCCAGCAGTGTGCCCAGGGGGCCAAGAAGGCCAATGGCATCCTGGCTTGTGTCAGCACTAGCGTGGCCAGCAGGGACAGGGAAGGGATCTGACCCCTGTCCTCGGCACTGGTGAGGCCGCCCCTCGATTCCTGTGTTCAGTTTTGGGCCCCTCACTCCAAAAAGGACATTGAATGACTCGAGCGTGTCCAGAGAAGGGCAACGAAGCTGGTGCAGGGTCTGGAGCACAGGTCGTACGGGGAGCGGCTGAGGGAACTGGGGGTGTTTAGTCTGGAGAAGAGGAGGCTGAGGGGAGACCTCATCGCCCTCTACAGCTCCCTGAAAGGAGGCTGCAGAGACCTGGGAATGAGTCTCTTTAACCAGGTAACAAGCGATAGGACAAGAGGGAATGGCCTCAAGTTGTGCTAGGGAAGGTTTAGACTGGATATTAGGAAGCATTTCTTTCCAGAAGGGGTTGTTAGGCGTTGGAATGGGCTGCCCAGGGAGATGGTGGAGTCCCCATCCCTGGAAGTGTTTAAGAGTCGGGTTGACATAGCACTTAGGGATATGGTGTATTTGAGAATGGTCAGTGTTAGGTTAATTGTTGGACTAGGTGATCTTCAAGGTCTTTTCCAAGCTTGATGATTTTGTGATAACATGTTTCAGTTTGTGCCGAGTGCCTCTGGTCCTGTCACTGGGCACCACTGAAAAGAATATGGCTCCCTCTTCTTTGCACCCTCCCTTCAGGTATTTATATACGTCAGTGAGATCCACTTGACCCTTCTATTCTGTATGCTATGCAATCCCAGCTCTCTCAGCCTTTCACCTGTCCAGTCCATCATCTTTTTGGCCCTTTGTTGCATTCTCCAATATGTCCAGGTCTCTCTTAAACTGTGGGGCTGAGAACTGGACACAGCACTCCAGGATTAGCCTTACTGAGTGGAGGGGAAGTATCACCTCCCTCGACCTGCTGGCAACTCTCCTAATGCAGCCCAGGATACCATCAACCTTTTTTTTTGCCACAATGGCACATTGCTGGCTTGTGTTCAATATGGTGTCCACCAGGACTCCCAGGCCCTTTTCCAGAAAGCTGCTTTCCAGCTGGAAGTCACACCTGAGTAATGGACATGTCATTACCATTACTGCAGAAGCCAATAGGATGTTGTTTGCTCCACAGAGCACTGAGAGTTGATTGCTCTCAGAATAAGAAACAAACAATGACTATAGAGTTTCCCAAACTAGCTATTTAATTTCAGTGCTGACCTAGTCCTGCCATCCCAGAATATAACCAAGGCAGGAAGGGGAACAGACAAACTGGGAAGAAAGATGAAGTAATGAGTGTCAGCTGGATGCTTAGGAAACTGATGTGGATCACCACTGCTGTGGACATATATGCATTCGGTATTGTGGAAAACTCTGACAGGATTTTGTCCCTGAGACTCTGAAAACAGTAAAGAACATGATTCTTGACCATCCACAAGCTTTTGAAACCTCAGATGCTTTATATGCCAACTTTGTTGTTCACAAAAACAAGAAATAAGCACCACCCTAACAGTGGTACACTGATGGGCACATTCAGCATTCTCTGGCATTTGTGTTACAATACTATTATTAAACCTTTTGGATTTATTATTCAACAAACACTTCAAAAATGTCATAAGAGCTGCCTCTTGTCTTCCTGAAATGATGCTAGTCCAAGAACTATGGTCAGCAAATAAATCCTACAGATGCTGCAGATTAAGGTCTTTGTTATTTCCAGGTTTGATCATTTCAACTATATATTTTGGGGTTTCATTGATTGCACTATTCAAACTCTGCAATCTATGACGGATGCTACAAATCAGATCATATGCAGAATTTTGAGTAATGTGAAAAAATAACCCTATATATTTAACTCATCAAAATTTTCCTCAGTGCTTTTAAAGGATTGCTTCCTGTCTGAAGGATCCCAAGAGGCAATGTTATACCATTGAGCAGCAAGTGACTGGAAGCAAGAACTGAATTTCACAGTAGTCAGTTCTGGGGAAAACACTTTAGAATTTTATTTTGTTATTACTTACCTGTATGCTCATAAATGTTAGTGGGAGTAGGAATGAAAAAGTATTTATTAAAAATAGAGAAGTTACTCCCCTAAACTGTATCCTTGTGCAGAAAACCCCCCATAAACCAAGCTGTGTCTTCTGCAGTACATTTCTCCATCACTTCAGCTGCATCACTGTTGATTAATCCCTTTAAACTCTGGTGTGTTCAGCTCACCAACATAGAGCAACATGAAGATTTGGAAATCTTCCCTTCTACAAAGATTCAAGAGACCCAGAGGCATTGTGAAGCCACCTTGACTTTTCATTTGATGCAGAAAGACTCCTGAATAGCACAGAAATGCTACAATTATATATAAAACTTTCTTGCTCCCTTGGCAAATAGAGATATTGGGGAAAAGAAGACTAAAAAGCTTTGGCTAAAAAAAGTTGTTTATAAAAGCTAGCACCAAGATGCTTTTGATTTTGCTTCCTAGATCTTGCCCACAATTCACCTCTCTCCTAACAATGAATACAAATTCAGTAAAAATTAACTTAAATTTTGGCAAGAAGCAAAAAAGAGTTCTGATGATTTTCTGTGAGGGAAAGGGGAGGGGGAAACAAACCACAGGTTGTAGGGGTAAAAGCAGAGAATATGTCTGGACACTTAATTGCTTCCATTATTAAAATTCCTGCCAAAATATCCCTCTGAGTTAAAACACTGCTTTGGTCCTAGCTCACATTCCCATCAACAATATTATTACACTCTTAATGACAATAATATCTACATTCTGTTGATCACAGAGCAATTGGCCTTTGAGGCTCCAGAGGATGTTGTGAACTTTGCTACCTTTTTTCAGACACAGAAAACAGGAGAGCTGCCCATGTTTTGCATCTGTTAAAGAGGTACCACATATTTTAAGATGTACATTCCCAGAATTTTTGTTTTACATTTTCTAACAAAAAAAAAGAAAGACAAATGTAGTATGTTTACATTGAAAAGACATAATACCTATATACTGTAGTTGTTCTCTTTGTCTACAAAATATTCAAAGGGATATTGGAGGAACTGAACCAGCAAACAGTCTCAAGAATATATTATTTTCTCTTCATTTTCATTTAATTTTCCTTCCCTTTTCTCAATAAGCAATTATAATTTAAAACCTCAGTAGTCTGCAAGTGTCCATATGCATAACATGTGGGCCTGAATAATTGTTTCAAAAATGAGGTTTTTATTAGGTAGAAAATTCAAAATAGGTGAAATATAAACAGCATTGTGTAAAAATAAATGCTTAGCTTATTCTAACTCAGCTGGTACAGGACCACAAGAAAGATTGCTGATGAATACTTTGATATTTAGTTGAAATAAACTGCAGATTGTTTCATAGTTCCTGGCTAGCATAAAGGTACTGTTAATAAATAAGGAGAACATTTATATAACGGGCTTTAAAACTAAAATAAAAATAGTTTCATTTTTTTAAATGTTTACCTCCCATGTACATTTACAAACTCAATTTGTCAAAAACTCAGTGTTTCAGACTCTGGGACAGCCAATGAGAGAAATTGAAAGGGAAGACATCCTGATGTGCTTGTGTTCAACAAAGAAAAAAGCCTCTGGCACAGTACAAGCATAACAGTGAACAAGCAGGACAGAACTGGCTATAGGTAGGAGTCAACAGTCTGATATACTACCTGTGAATACTTTTTTCCTAGGAGACTAATCTTGTAATTTTTATTTCCCAATTGTCTTTAATTTCAGGAATGAATCACTTATCTCAGAGAGGATGTTAAGATACAGACAACTCCTAAAGAGCATGCGCATAGGCAATGACTGTATCACAGTGTTAGTGCAGGTGTGCTTTGAGCAAAACTGCCATTCATAGGCAGGGTGCCAAGGGGAAGATGAGCAAGAGCCATCGGGCATGCTGCGGTCAGCATTCTTTCAAGCAAAAGACCTAACGCCACCACTCATTACATCTGCTCCTTCTGCAAAGGAGGCAGTTGTGGGAAACAAAGGCAATCTCTTAACTACCTCAGTCATCTGGTTATCACTTCTGCAGCCTCAGAAGTATATCAGAACGAGGCATTTGTATCTCATTGAAAAGTAATATTATGAACACAGGACTGCCACCTAGAGATGCCAATAATATTTAATCAGTTGGAAAAGGACTTGAGTAGCTACATTTACACGCTGATTCTTTCAAAATTCTAAAACACTATTAAGTGTTAGATTTAGGTATCTAATTTTAGAATCTGAAATAGATCTTCCTGTGCCTTGTTCAGCTTCCAAGTAAGAAGAGACCATTAAAATAAAACATTAGGTAATTCTTCATTGACTTGCAAGCAGGAGACCGAAGTTTTATTAATCAGCAGTAGCACATATTCTGTAAACATCACACAGTAGGTACTATACCTACAGATACTTCCTCCATCATAGAAAAACAAAGCTTTCCCACCGGATGTTTTCCAGTCCATTTCCAGCTGCATTGTAAATAGCTGGAGTCAGCTCATACTTGTACCCACTCAAACTGGTCAACTCCTCAGTGAGCTATTGTCTCCCTCGTAGTCCTGTCCTGGATGTGTGTAGATATGGCAGCAATATGACTACCTGCATTAGGGGTTAAAGACTTCTGACTTTAAAGACCAACACTGTTTTGCTTTTGATGAAGACTTCTTTTTCAAAATAAAGAACGAGAGAGGGTCCCTTCTGTTATCCCTGCCCTGATGCTCTGGGGAAAGCTTTGCAGTGGACAGCTCTTGACTAATAGCTTGCATTACAAATCAAAGACAGAGGGTAAAACTAAGAAAAGATGACCATGAAAGACACCCTTCAACAAAAAAATCCAGGTAAATATACAGGTTATGACAGCTTTTTGGGGTCAAGTTGTGGGAAGTATGAATGTAAGGGAAGAGATGTAAAAAGGAATGCTGGGTCAAGCAGACCACTAACCACTTAAATTCTGCTCACAGGGGACAGTCTCAACTTGTTGGAAACAGCCAAACTCAAATTGTTTGTACAGTGAGATTAAGAAGCAGGGCAGACACACCTGCTGTAAAGATTTATTTGTAAGCCAAGTCATAGAACAGAACACATAGAAGGTAATATGAGGCAATTCAGAGACCAGGCTGTAAAACTAAAAAAATTAAGCAAGCAGCTGTAGACCAAGGTGATTTCACTCAAGTGAGATGGTCTCAATCATCTCAGAAGAAAAAATTCCAACTTTTTTTTTTTTTAAAGAAGTTGGTACACACGGATGGCAGGAGTACCCAGGCCTCATGGGTACTACCTGCCAACTGACCAAAGGGATATTCCATACCACATGACACCACATGACAAATCTGGAGGAAAGAGGAGGAAGGGGGAGTCATTTGGAGTTAAGGCATTTGTCTTCCCAAGTAACCATTATGTGTGATGAAAGCCTGCTTTCCTGGGGATGGCTGAGCACCTGCCTGCTGATGGGAAGTGGTGAATTAATTCATTGGTTTGCTTTGCTTTACCTATTAAACTGTCTTTATTTCAATCCATGAGTTTTCTCACTTCTACTCTTCTAATTCTCTTCCCCATCCCACCAGAAGGGAGTGAACAAACAGCTGTGTGGTGCTTAGTTGCCAGCTGGGATTAAACCACTATAGACAGGGAGAATGAAAAATATCCTGGAAGGGAAATAACAGTTCCCTCTGGGGTGCAGAACAAAGACTTAACTTACTGGGAGAACAACCACAGGAGCTGGGCATCTTTAACTTTCAAAGGTAATATCCTTCAGGGAGGAGAGACACTAATGGCATGCACTGAACAGATGCTAGGGATTGCATGCTGCAGATACCTACCGGGACATGTCTGCACTAGACTCACTCACCCTTGGCTCTGTTTAAAGCCAGAGAGAAACAGGCCCCCTCCAAAGGGAATCCCAGTGGTTGTACCTACGAATGAATGAAGCATGGACTGATGGCACATTTACCATCTGTACATTTGTCTGTATGTATAACCACATCAGATTTGCTACCTTGGAAATTAGTATTAAAAAAAAGCACAAGAACCATAATACTGTTTTTCTCTTTATTAAAATAAACAACATATGCAGGAACATCTGTTAATGTAAACATTTTTAAATACTTCTGAACTGTACTGTCAATTACAGTTTCAATAACTGCTTCACTGTGGCAACATTTTTTTTTTTGCAATAAATATGAAATATTATCCTGAATTTCAGAATGTAAGTAATAATGTATCATAAAAATGTGTGGAACAGTTTCACTCTATCTGCAGAGCACACAGATTTTAAAAACCAATTTTCAAACAACCCTGTGATGAGCCAAAACCAGCTAATGATTTAACCTTACTCCCTCAGTACCTAATTAAAACATGCCAAATCAGTTGCTTTGACAGGGATTGAACAAATACTTAGGTGGTGATTAAATTTGTGCTTTAGCTGCCCCTTTTCCTTGCCAGTGTGGAATTCTATAGACTGTCCATGATATTTGTAGTAAAACTAAATTAATAGCTCACGACAAGCTATATATTAACATTGCCTTTCATCTGTTCATAGGCACTATCAGGGCATACAACGTTTTCTTCCAGGTTATTTCAGTTTCTGTGGTGGTGTAGGGCTCTTCTCTGATTTTAAAACCTGCTTGAGAAGCTGCATCCAGAACCACTACAGCCAACAGCATTTCACAAATAAGTTTACTCTTCTGCAGCAAGGTATCTCAAATATTTTAGGACAGATAGTAACAATTTGATATTTGAAATTCAAGATGTGCTGGTTAATTAGGAATTGTTATGTAAGTTGCAAGGTATTGGAGGACTGAAAAAAAATCTGTGTGAAAGAAAAAGCTGAAAAATGCTGCAGGACTTTGAATCTTTGAGTGAAAGTTAACAAAAGAAAAACGCAGTGGCACTCTAGAAGCTTGCCAGCATTTTTTTTCCATGAGGGGATATATGATTTGCCCAAGGCAGAGCTGTTGGATAGATGAGGCTATAAAGATTCTTTTACCTTGGTGTGCCCTTAAATTGTTATTGTTTTACTCAGTCAGAAGATTGCTGTATAAAGCCAGCAGTATATTAGCAGGTTTCTGTTCCATTTTTCAGTAGGAGGTGTTACACCACAGATAATCTGTGGTGTATTCGTCTGGTTGGATGCAAGGTGGCTGTTTTGTGTGTTATCCCAACTTTGGTGCTGTTATGACAAGTGAAATATAATATCAAAATTGTCACACTCACAATAAACACTTGTTGCTAATTGAAGTGGTGAATGAAGCCCATTTTACTGAAGTAAATTCTTATCACTTCTAATCCAGCCAATTTTAGCCATATCTTATAAACTAAAAGTTTAAAAGGGCATTTTCTGGAGGATGACCCTGTACCTACTGAAACACACATTCAATCCGTTAAATTCAAAAATGCGTGCACAGAGTCATACTGCTATTTATGTAATATTTTTCTTTCTAAACTCAATCACATAGATAACTCGTGCAAAAACTCAGTATATTGAAAAATGTCTGTGAAGCTTCAAAAGAAATTCTTGCAGATATCTCAGAAATGACTAACCACTTTCTTGGAATTGTATATCTAATTTCACTATTACCTTGCTAAATGAAATGGTATTCATCGACACAGAGAAGCAATGTCCACTGTGCTATTTCTCATAGACCACCACAGATCCTGAGGTCAGCATGCCTGTAAATAACAGAATGTAACTCCTTGTTTGAACTGACTTGACTGTTATGATATCAGAGAGGTACAAGTAACATCTGAAGTCTGCCACTCCTCTGCATCCTTTCAAGATAAATTATTACTTTTTTCCATTAAAGACAATGAACTCACAACAGCCTTAAGTCACTGAAAACAAGACTGTGATGGAAGCTCATGAAAGAGGACATGGACCTGTTCCAGTGAGTCCAGGGAGAGGCCACAAAGATGATCAGGGGCTGAAGCACCTCCCTATGAGGACAGTCTGAGAGAGTTGGGGCTCTTTGGCCTGGAGAAAAGAAGGCTTTAGGGAAACCTTATAGCAGACTTTCAGTACTGAAAGGGGGCCCACAGGAAATATGGGGAGGGACTCTTTATCAGGGAGTGCAGTGATAGGATGAGGAGTTTTAAACTGAAAGAGTAGATTTAGATTACATGAGGAAGAAATTCTTCACTGTGAGGGTGGTGAGACACTGGAACAGGTTGCCCAGAGAAGCTGTGGCTGCCCCCTCCCTGGCAGTGTTCCAGGCCAGGTTGTTCGGGGCTTTGAGCAACCTGGTCTAGCGGGAGGTGTCCCTGCCCATGGCAGGGGGGTTGGGACTAGATGATCTTTAAGGTCCTTTCCAACCCAAACCGTTCTATGATCCATTCTATGATAAATCACAGCTTGGCAAAAGTAAATAGAAAATGACTGTTCACCATCCAAAGACAGAAATTAGGGACAACTTCAGTGATCAAGAAGCAGCTGAAAACAATCAAAAGCAGAGTTTTTCACACTGTAGGATGGTAAATTCTGTAACATATTGTCACAGGTTTCACAGATGCCAAAATGTATATGGTTTAAAAGTGATGAATGTATCACAGAAAAATGTAGGGACAATAACAGTATAGGTAACAGCTCTAGCTAAAAAAAAAAAAAAAAAAAAAAAAAAAAAAAAAAAAAAAAGCAACACAAACCTTTATACTTCAGGTCTCTTGAAACTGGAAGTTTATGTCTGGGAAACCTAGTGAAATGTTCACCCTAGTCTTTTACTCCTCCCTGAGAATGTGCTGTGGGCCACCAAGGCAGCATACAGAGCTAGATAAACCTTGATCTGGACAAATCTGAGTATTCCAATGTTCCCATGAGCATCAGTGGCAATACCCACTCAATACCCAGTGGCAAGGGTAAAACAATAATAAAACTTAAAAATAAAAAGGGAAAGTCCGTGTGAATTTCAGTGAAATTTGTATTCCCTGGTTCTTTGAAATTTATATTAATTGGCTAAATATGTTAATGTATCCAAACCGTGTAGAAATAATAATGCCTTTCAGGAAGAAAATCTTTCTTACTGCTTCTCAGAAGCAATGATTACACCATATGTTATCAATTTAATGGCAAGAGTACATTTGGCAGAAATGTATTTAGGAGAAAAATGTGAGCAAAATTAAAGTACAGGTATTAAGCAGGTTTGACAGTAGGAAGTTAAAGGAGCATGAAATTAAGTTATGCTAAGAGGTGATTTTTAAAATGGCTGATTTCTACCACAGCACAACTGTATTCATGTCAAGAATTTTGTGCTCTCAAATGCATAACAAAGAGCATACCAGGCTCCAGAAGCAGCAGAAAAGATTAATAAAGTGGAAATGCTGAACATGGGGATATGAATACCATTCTGATTAAAAGACCAACCAGTTTGAAAAGGTCAGATCACCTAACACATAAAATAAAGTGACCATTAATGTTAAGAGTGAAAGATCAGAAATTGATTTTTGGACTCTGGAAGCAAGCAGAGAGCTTGGAACAACACCACAACATGAATTCATTTAGAATTTCTTAGCCAAGTAAAAAGGAATTTAATTTTGAACATATGGTTTTCCACTCCTATATACCATGGGGCTTTCTACTAGACCCTGCATTGCTTCATGCCAGCATCTCACAGAGGGAAGATGCATTTGGATTAAATGGCAAAGCTGGACACAGAGATCACTGATAGCTTTCCAGGGTCAGAGGATAATTCAGGCGGGAAGGAAGCTTGCAAGCTCAGCTAGACCAACCTCTGCTGAAATCTTCCACAGATGCTAACAGGTTCCCCTGTATCATTGCCACGTGTCCCCCTACTCCATTCCCATGCGCACACTGCCATTTTCCTAATGCTTTTCCTGCAAAATAACTATAACCAATTGTCTGATATAATAACAGTGTATTTTTTTAAGTATTAACCACCTGCATCTTTGCCTGTATCCTCAAGCCATATCTGCTGTGCTGGTGCCTGGCAGCAGCTCCAGCAGTGTGGGCTGACTCTCTGCAGACACTGCTGCAGTGTCACACCCCTGCTGAAAGGGGCCCAAAAGCAGAGTTTCCACACTGGAGGAAATCCAACGGCCATGTCCCACAAGAGCTCTGTCAGCACTGGTACCATACAGCACATTCAAAGATGATTTAGAGGTGAATAGCTAGGTGGGCAAAGCTTATCAAAGATACCAAAACTATGCATGATAGTGAAAATGAAAGCTGACTGCAAAGATTCAAAGGATTTTCTGATATGAGCATTGTAATGACAGAAGAAATACATCATCAGTAACTGAAAGAAACAACTGCAGAAAACCAGTGTTCGGTAAAACTAAGCAGCAGTGAGCTCCAAATTAGCTGTTACACACAAAGAAATCCTGCAGGATGTGTGCTGTTCTCTGAAAGTGTCAGTGTTGTGCAAAGTGCCACCAGGTGAACAAAATGCTAGAATTTATTAGTAAAGAAACAGAGGAAAACTACCATTTTCTGCATCTAATTAAAAAAAACATAGAGATACTGCTCAGATGAGCAGAGATTTAAGACAGCTTCTACAGCCTACAGAAGAGAGAAAACTGGTGGGGTGCATGACAGAAAACTATATAAACATGAATTACGTGGGGACAAAGCATACATAAGCCACAGTTATTCACTGGTTTTCATGCCACAAAGCAAAGAGGACATCCAATAAAATTAACAGGCAGTAACCTAAAGTAATTCAAAAGGAAATATTTTTTTTCATGGCACATATAGTTGAAGTCCAGTATGTTTTTACCTCAAGACTTTCAGCTGCTTTTTCCAGGATCTGCCTCTCCAGATGGCCACTGACCACTCCCTCCCATGGAACAGGAGCAATCTGGACTGCTACTGTCATTCTAGGTGCATCGTTCATTTAATGCTGTCATTGTCTGCCCCAAAGTCTCTTTTTAATCCCCACTCTCAAAGGACATACTTGGCTTTGCCCAGCAATACAACATGATTCAAAAGTGGATTTCTCAAATCTATAGCTGTATTATTTATTTTTATATTTCTTTTAAAAATATGTCACTATGTTATAGTAGTAAGACAATAGGGTATTAAGTTATGAATGAAAAATCAGTACAATTATGTTTTCAGTGTACTAATTTCTAGAATAAATAAACTCCACAGAACACATCAGTGTTTGAACTGGTCTGTAGATCTGATTTCCCGACACTCCAGGCAAGCACTTCCTGAATCAAAGTCAGTGGAGGTCTCAGTGCTCAACTTTTTGCAAAGTCCAGTGTCAAGAGGATTTCACCAAAAACATGGGAGCAGCCAGAAACAAACATTTCACATTTAACATGCCTGTCTTTACAAGTAACTACAGATACACTCACTGTATTTCAGTCAGAGGAAGCAGCTCTAAAGAGAACTAGGGAATGATGAAATGCATCCTAATTTTTTTCACCATTGTACTGTCTCAATAAATAGCCACATATGTCTAGTACAGTGAAAACCATGTCGGGACCAAGTAATTTCTCCCACCAATGGCAAATAAATCTAAATATAATGCATCTGAGACAAAGAATTATATCAGATATTGTAGTACCTTGGTGCTTAAACTCGTTATATTGAAATAATCTTAAGCATGAATGATCTCAGTTTCCAGTACAGTTAAGGACTCTAACTTAACCTAGTTTATTTCAAGTTCCCACTTTTCTAGGAAATATTTAATTGCAGGTTTTACAAGGACTAAAAGATAATGTCATTTTTGTTGTTTGCTTTTTCCTTTTACTGCTGTTTGCAGATGGCAGAAAAATAAAAGGAATAAACATAAAGAGTATCCAAACCGTGTCCCAAAGATTGGCACCAATGGAAAATACAGAGCAAGAAATGGACTGAGTTAATACATCTGGCGTCAGTCTGGAAGCAGCACTATTATGTTCATGTGCCATACAATGTCTCATCCAGGGATTTCTGGTTTTCTCAGTGAAAAGAACCAGACAAACCAGTAAAAAACATCTGATTTCCCTTCAGAGAATTCACATGCCTGTGAATTACACTGTCTGGAAAGGTAGGGCTGGACCAAGATGCTCTCATCCAGATTAGATTCACTGAATCTTCTCTGAGCTTGAGTGAGGCCTCTCAGCTCGAACATGGGTAATGCACAATAACTTTTCAGAGTGCTGTAGTAAAGGAACCACTTTGCCATCGCAAAGTGCTGTTGAACAGCAGCTACTGAACTTCCACACAACAAATAGGAAATGTGTGGTTCTAGTCGAAGTAAGTTAAAATTTTTCCACCTACAGGTCCATTCTCCTGTTATGATCTATCTAAGGATTTGCTGAAATTTGTTGGTACAAAGATAGTTCATTTCCATCAGCAGCACTGACCCAATGAGGTCCATTTTTATGGTAATGGTTTATTATTTTTATTACTTTGAAACGACTGATAGACAACTAAATATTATAACTAGCAACAAACGGCAATCACGTTTTCTCATTTTCCATATGATTGTCTCACTGCCATTTAATTAACCTCTCCTTCACTGCAATGCCTTGTGAACAGCACATAAATTTGTACTTGGTCTTAAAACAGTCATGAGGTGGATCCTGCAGTGAACTACCATGGTGTAAATCCAGGGTAAATTTGTTTTGACCTATGAATGCATAAAGCCTGTAATTCAGTCATGATAGACCCTTTCAAGGTTTTTCATGTGCTCTAGTATGTGTTTGCCGCATGAGCTTTTTCTTCCTAGTGTTATTTAAATCCACAGTACTAAAACAGAGATTACAGAAGAAAAAGAAACTTCAAAATTTTTATAATAAACTGCCTTGTGTTGTAACTGATATTTGTTTAATCATGGAGTTATAAGCACTGCATAATTAGGAGGGGCAGTCTTCCAGGAGACTGCTTCAGTGCTTTCTACTGTGGTAGAAATTAGTGTGGGTTTTCTAAACAGGATTAACCACACAAATCTCACAGAAATTTCATCATAAGCAAGGCACAGAACACTAAGAAATAAATGCCAACAAGTATATGAACAAGTTCTGTTACAAGCAAAACAAATTTTAGCCATAATCATCCCACAGAAGTAACATTCGGTAATTTTGTACAGTCCTTTGCATTTGCAAATTCTCAGCTAGTTTTTGGATAGTCATTAGTCTCATGACTCTCCCTATTTCCCCAAAATCACCATCACCAGTTTAGAAAGAGATTTCTCATGAAACAGAGCAATTTATGCAGGGACATATAATCAAATAATAAAATTCAAAATCTAACCTTCTTGCCTCTGTTCAAATTAATTTATCCTTTTCCACTTTCAGTCTGTAAGCAAGGCTACAGACTGAACTAAATGGATTGTCCCCTGAGGAAATGTTCTGGGAAATAGAAGAGTAATAGAAATCTTTAAAAATTTAAAAAAAAAAAAAAAAAACAAAAACATCAAAAGGTTCTTCAGATACAAATAAAAAAATAGGAAGCATATGGGACTAGGCTTCACTGAAGATAAATTAAATAACCTAGCACAGGCCCCCACACATGAAGGTGATATTCAAACAGGAATTAATGCATTTTTATATTCAATACAATGACAAAACGGGATACCCAACTCCATAAATCACATTCACAAGGCTGCATAAATGCTTGAACTCTCTGTACATTGAAAGATGGGGATCTGGATAAAATTCTGAGATCCAGCCCACTAAATTGTGGGATGTCTCTATTAGTCAATAGAAAATGATGAATGGAGGAATACACTTGCCTGAAATTCACCCCCATGATCTCCTGTCCATTTAGTTGTCTATACCCAGATGTCTATGAGAAATCAGTATTCGAAACCATTCTTTTATACATTGATATGTGGGTTTTTTTCCAAACAACTGATCCCTTTCTGTCTAGAAAAGCAGTGGCTGCTTCCCATTTCCCCATGATAGCCCAACGGTTAGGCAGCAACACAGCTGGCCAGACAGCTTGGGTCCTAAGCTCTATAACAGCCAGAAGTATTTAAAAATCATCGTTTATGCATCCCAAGAATAGGGCTATAATCAATCAATAGGTCCAGGAATAAGCTATAGAATAGCTGGAGGAGAACCTTGTGCAGTCTGGTAAAACAAAAATATTTAATTACTCCGTAAACCTGTCCAGCTACAAACCAGACAGAGAAAAAGTGGTTTAAAAAAGCAATCAATAAAACTGTAAATCTGTATTTACTACATTGGCAGCTGAACAATTGGCCATAAATAATTATATACTGGCAATTACAAGGATAACTTTTCAAACACAGCATTTTGTAACAGCTTCCCAATAGAAGGAATAAGGACAAGAAACCTATCTAGACTCTAGGATATAGCTTGAAAATTTTCTAGGTGGGGTTTTAGGAGGTGTTGGCAGGTGTCCGGAGCTACTGAACCAGAGGTCCTTTCCATACACCATTCCTATGCTGCTTCTGCATATCAGGCTATCAGCAATGTGGCCCCTGGTTTTTTAAATGACTGGAAGAGCCTTTGAGAATATACATGTAAGAGCTGGGAGAGTAGATACCAATTAATTCACAGTAAAGCATTTAAATATACACTGAAAAAGCATGCTGTGATCTCAACCTATTAGACAGAAACTGCTGAGTTCAAACAAATGCACAATTATCGCTGTGAATGTGGGAAGGTATCTGGGGGATCAACCCGCTCATCCTTAGGGGGTCTATGCTTTCAAGCTAAAAGAGAAAGTAGTCTCAGCCAAGGCTTAAAAGTGAAGGCAAACCTTTAAAAACCAGGGAGTTAAATTTAAAATCCTACAGTTATATTTAGGCACCATATGGTCGTATTTTCAAAAACACACGGATGATTTAAGAGCAAAAGCCCTGTTAAAAGCCACTGGGACATGGACACTTTAGAAACTGTTACCCAGCTGAGGGTGCATATCTTTGAGAATTAGGGTTTATGTAATTTCATGTAATCACAGTTCTGCAAATTCCAAACAACTGTTGACATTCTCAAAAGCTGTATGTTAACTCCTGCTGAATGGCACCACACGGTGAAAGTGGCTCAGTGTTTTTGTCAATATGCCTGAACAGTGACAGTCAGCTTACAAAAAATGTACCCTGAAGTGCTAAATGGAGATAGGTGTATTCTTCCAGGACCTGTGTTTCACTTTCAAAATGCTGTGACTGACCTACAGGATAGGCATAGAATCATAGAATGGTTTGGGTTGGAAGGGACTCAAAGATCATCTAGTTCCAACCCCCCTGCCATGGGCAGGGACACCTCCCACTACACCAGGTTGCTCAAAGCCCCATCCAGCCTGGCCTGGAACACTGCCAGGGAGGGGGCAGCCACAGCTTCTCTGGGCAACCTGTGCCAGGGCCTCACCACCCTCACAGTGAAGATTAGATTATATCTAATCTAAATCTACCTCTTTCAGTTTAAAGCCACTACCCCTTCTTCTATCACTACATGCCCTTGTAAAAAGTCCCTCTCCAGGTACTAAAAGGCCACTATAAGGTCTTTCCAGAGCCTTCTTTTCTCCAGGCGTAACCTACCTCAGGCTGACCATCAGCTACCAGCAGGTAGTAAAGGCAGTCTTTCGCTGGCTATAAAGGGTCTGTAGGAGCACATATTGAGATGGTTTTTTAAATGACAGTTCAGAAGTCTGGATTAGAAGTTCCCATTAATTTTCATGAGAATTCAGCACACACATTATTCAGGCAACCGTGGACCTGTCAGACAGTGTCTTCCGCTGTGCTTTTCTGCTGAGTCAGTATGCTCTCCAGACTCACTGTACCTGGACCCAACCACTATGCCCAGCCTTAACTGGTTGCCTGATTTCAACATAAACCAAACAAATGAACAAAGAGAGCTGCATGACAGTTATTTTTCTGAGAAATCTCCCCTTCACATTAGGTTTGTGATAAACAGGTTTGGAAAACAGTATGCTGCTCATGGATCTCTTTGGAAGTGATCAGTTTTGCAATCTCATTCTGAAATTGCATTTTCCTTCTTGTCCACATACATAACCTCTCCAGTTATATGTTTGGGGATTAAGATTCTAGTCCTTTGCATCATGTTCCACAGCAGTAAATTTATTTGGATAAATTTTATGGTTCTTTGTCGCTTTCACAATAAGTTAATTTTTCAGCTAAAGAAATGGGTCTAAAAAGATTTCAAAAAGTGATTAGCTCATGTCATCAGAGTGCCTTAGCAAGGCAACTGGCTAGAAAATCATCAAATAATATAAATATAAAACTTATTCTAGTTTATGTGATGTATTACCTTTATGTGATGAATTATCTTTCAGTTAAAGCTTTTCCATGTCCCAAAAACTGGATCCAGGTACAACTACCATGTCTCATGGACACCTAAATCAACTTACTTAAACATTTTAGGAAAGCTAATTGTGTGTGATAGCATATTTGCACAGCTGTTAGCAGATTTGGGCATTTCTGCTATCACAGTGTAAATTTTCAGCATTACACAACTTTTTCCAATGTATTAATTTTATTTGCTGTAAGAGGTTGTTTAGCTTTCATTAGCTATAGATGCTTAATTATTTTTGTTCAGGAACAGAAAAAAGGGTAAACATGATCTTGATTGTGGTAATTAAACTTTCATTCCATTTTTCTTTTAGCTTAGTTGACTTGCAAAAAACCCAAACAAAATATAACCTGGAAGTTTAATTACATACACAATCTGTCTGAACTCAGTCAGGTAGTGCAATATTAACAGCTTTGCAAAACTCAGTCAGCCCAGTGTTACTCTCCTCTTCAAGCTGTCTCTAGCTGTAACCTGTCATGTGAAGATTTAATGAAGTGCAGAGTCAAGGTAGTTCTGGAATAAGCAGCAGAGCTGGTGCATCCCCTCGGCCGTTAGCCAGCTGGTCCTGCCGAGAGGCAGGGCTCCTGGCCTTACTGGGTGCATCACCATGGTTTTGTGATGGACTGGAGTTTTCATACAGCACTGCAGTATGCTGTGCATATGCACCAGTGCACTTGGAGATCTTTGCATTTTGGTCCATTGCAAAGCACCTGAAGACACAGAGGCAGTCAGCCTCCTTGGTCAGCAGCAAAACAAAGCAAGATCTAAACACAGCTGAACTTGAGCTCCTCTCCCTCTCTTCCCCCGCAGCTCTGCTGCAATGAGCAGCCAGTGCTTCGTACAGCAAGAAACACTGTGCTGGCATTATGAGTTAGCAGTGTTTCTCTTAAGTGCACGTACCTGAGATAAAATGGAAAATGCCAAAGATGCAATTACACCCAAGAGTGGAGGCAATGTCAAAGTCTTACAGAAAGCTTTGACGTGTGAACTCACATACCATCAATCACCAAGCATTTATTTGCAAAATTGCATCCTTTTAGCTGGGTATTCAGGGTGATACTGAATTCCAGCTTGTAACACACAGCTGCTTTATGCCATATTGATTTAATAAGTATGAAGACAGTCCACATAATCTGTCATGTTTGAAATATTCTCAGATTAAAAACTGTTGACTTCCAAACTAAGAAAGATCTCTGAAAAGAGCAGTGGATAAAGCTTATTATGTTGATTCATCTAGCCCCAGGCCAGGCTGTAGTAATTCCCTTACACAGTAAATTCTGCAAGAAAGCTTGTAATTATTTGCTCTGTTATAGGGTAAAATAATCAGTGCAGAAGTACCTGATACAATTCTATTAGGACAGGTTGAAGAAAAGGATGGAGTAAGAAAGCAGTAAATGACAATACATCCAGGACTACTACCTGTGATGGCTTTCGGGAAGGATCAATACACTCTAACAGTAAGACGAAATGATGACATTTTTACCCCTGGAAACTTCTTCACAGAGCAAAGAAGGAAATAAGAAAAAGATGGAAGTTACAGAGAACCATGTTACCTGAGAAGGGTAAAAAACCTGTCTGTAGAGAGTAGTAAGTGATTTCAGTGCAAATCAGATAAGCTTGTGTATGAGCAGCCCAAAAATACAATTTTTATATTCTTTTCCATAATGTGTGAGTGTAGGTATGACATCTGTACATATTGTGTAGTATGGATATATGTACTTCTTTACATAAAAGTTGTACATAGGTCTTAAGACTCCATACTTAAAAATTGGATCAAGCAACCTAGATGGACATAAAAGCAAAGTCCTTGCTGCTATTAAAGCCTAAAAAAAGTTGTATCATTTAGCTGAATTCCAGCTGTTAAATAACACCTTTCTGCTTACCTTTAATAGAATAGGCTACTTCAGTTGGAAGGGACCTACAATAACCATCTAGTCTAACTGCCTGACCACTTCCAGGGCTGACCAAATTAAAGCATGTTATGGGCATTGTCCAAACGCCTCTTAAACACCGACAGGGTTGGGGCATCAACCACCTCTCTAGGAGGCTTGTTCCAGTGTTTGACCATCCTTCCAGTAAAAAAAACGCTTCCTAATGCCCGGTCTAAACTTCCCCTGGTGCAGCTTTGAACCATTCCCATGTGTCCTATGACTGGATCCCAGGGAGAAGAGATCAACACCTCTCTCTCCACTTCCCCTCCTCAGGAAGCTGTAGAGAGCAATGAGATCGCCCCTCCTTTTCTCCCAACTAGACAAGCCCAAAGTCCTTAGCCACTCCTCACAGGACATTCCTTCCACCAGCTTTGCTGCTTGCCTCTGGACGCATTAAGGACCTGAATGCCCTTAAATTGTGGGGCCCAGAACTGCACAGTATTCAAGCTGAGGCTGCACCAACCAAGAATACAGTGGGATAATCACCTTTTGACTGACCTGTTATGCTGTGTTTGATACACCCAGGATGAGATTTGCCCTCTCGGCTGCCAGGGCTCACTGCTGATTCACATTGAGTCTGCTGCTGACCAGCACCCCCAGATCCCTTTCTGCAGGGCTGCTCTCCAACCACTCCTCCCCCAATCTATACTTGTGCCCAGCATTACTCCATCTTAGGTGCAGGATCCAGCATTTCAACTCATTAAATTTTACACCATTAAGCATTACTGAATGCTCCTATCTAGATCCCTCTGAAAGGCATCTTGTCCTTCAAGAGAGTCAACAGTACCTACCAATTTGGTATCATCAGCAACTTGCTAACAGTGTATTCAACTCCTGCATTCAGACTGTTGATAAATATATTGAACAGAACTGGGCTAGAATAGAAGCCTGAGGAACACCACTGGTCACAGTCGCCAGCCAGATGTAGCCCCCTTTACTACAACTCTGAACTCTGCCCTTCAGCTTGTTCTTTACCCAGCACACCATGAACCCACAGCTGGACAACTTGTCCAAAAGGATGCTGTGAGAGACGGTCTCAAAAGATTTACTAAGATCCAAAATAATTATATCCAACACCTTCCCTTTGTCCACTAGGCAGGTGACCTTATCACAGAAGAATATCAAATTAAACAGAACCTTCCCCTTGTGAACCCATGCTGACTGAGCCTGATGATTACCTAAATACCATTCAGTAGTACCCAGCATAATCTTCTCCATAATTTTTCCAGGACATTCTCACTGAAAGTTACTTATGGCTTCATATCTGCACAACTTGTGCTATATATAAGTACATATTAAAACAGAAATCATCCACTAGAAAATGATGGTAGTGCAAGCTGCAGGCCAGTTTTCAGGCACAGTCACCTGATGTATATGTTAACACCAACACCCATGTGCACAAATTACTGTTTGCTAAGCATAATACTTGCATGTGATTCTTACGTTTACAGCACAAATACGCAACATAAATCATGCTACAGGATAGGAAGCTTATGCAAGTAAATAGAAAATTTCTTCAGAAACTTCTGAAAGTTATTCCTTGATTTTTTTCCAAGGTCAATTGTGTTATTTTTCCCCCAAAGGAAAAGATGGTAGAATTAATACACTTAGGGTCTACAACCCTCTAAAAGCTATTTCTACTTAAAAAGAATCCTGCGTGATCTGCAGCATTTCCAACATTCATCCATTCAACTACTGGAACTGATCTTGGTGTCAGCTAGCAACCAAATTCTCTGTTCAGTTAAACCAAAAATTCTCAAATTTTGAAAGTTTATTCATTACTAGGTAAATGAGTACCTATCTTCATAACTCTGAAAAAACAAAGATTTTATTGTTTCTTGGTGATTTGGGGTGCTATGATTCTGAGGCATCTGAAAGATGATGGCCTCTTTGAGAGTAAATGCTCAGTATTTGAGAATTTTGGCTCTACTTAACTCATCCAAATCTGAATATTTATTAATTAGTCTTTCCCCAAAGCCATTCAAAGACTGTAAATTACTGAAAATTACCATGAAAATTAAACTACTGGGGATAATATAAGCTTCATATCTGATATAAAGAAAATTATTCCTCTGTTCATGATCAATATTTTTGCAATGAATAAAAGTAGTCAGACAGCTAGGCTGTGTAAGAGCACTTCCAGGTATTTTTTAATTAGTAGCCAACATAATGTCAGTATAAATTGTTTAATCAATAAATTCAGCTAGAGAAATTAAAATGTTTTAAAATTCAATTTACAAAATTATTTATTAGCCATAAGAAAATAT
Source organism: Athene cunicularia (assembly GCF_003259725.1). Taxonomy (NCBI): domain Eukaryota; kingdom Metazoa; phylum Chordata; class Aves; order Strigiformes; family Strigidae; genus Athene; species Athene cunicularia. Next base: position 68,882,900 of record NW_020799097.1, on the reverse strand, counting down.
AATTAAGGCAATAAATAATCTCTTAAAAACATAATTATTCTGACCTTAAGTATTCCTATAGTAATTATTCATGAGTAATGGAAATGACATTCACAAAATTAAATACCCACCCTAATAACTTTTAATCAAAGAAAAAAATTCATGAGATAATTAAAATTCACAGACTTTCACAGTGGAAGAATATAAGGAATACAAACAAAGCATTCCATTTAATTCAATCACCAGTTAATTTGATTCTTTATATAATCTTATAAAATCTTAAAAAAGGCATTCTATGAATTTAAAGAACTCTCCTTCATACTGCTTTTACTCTTGCATTCAGCTGGGTAAGTAAGAACAGTAAATTACTGAAGTTAGTAACATCAACTGTGTACAAACCCTTTTTAAGGTAGCTGCATGATTATGCTTACCATGCATTTTGCAGTACACATGAAAATCAAGGATTATTCAATAAACCAACAACACAGAGCCTTAGACCTAAGAATTTGCTGATGTGCCTTGTACATTATTGGCTTATGCAATTAAAATGTTTTAATTTTGATTCAGTTCTGCAATCTCATTTATAGGTAACTTACAGAAGCATTTTTTGGATCCTGTATAATTCAGTGAAAATATCATTCCTCAGGGTAGAATTTACACTTTCTGCACAGCTCCTTTATTCACTAGTATCAGCCAAACTGGATTTGGTAAACTCTTTTCCTATATGGTAATTCAAGTCTCCCCTCAAAATCCACCCGGTCATCTCTGTTTCCTTCAAGGATGAGTTGTATTTAACTAGAGGAAGGTCCCTCTGTCCTTATGTGGAGCATCTCTTTGGGACAGGACCTTTTGCTTTGAGACTAACATTGAATTTGTAACAACATATAAAATAATATTACCAACCTCCTATCCACATAGTTTATCATGTCCATTATCACACATCATAACCAATGCTTACCAGAGTTTGTTTACCTCCCTGTCTTCCCAGCTCCACAGCAGAGAGCCTTTTTAAACTTAATAGTTTCTCAGCAGCAATTTTAGCAAACATTTCATCCTACATAGAAGACACTAAGACTTGCAAATCTAATAATCACTGGGAGTGAAATCCCAGCTGAAAAGTCAGTGGAGCTATGCCCTTCCTCTTCACTTTGACCCCTAAGACAGTGTTCACGTTTTCAATAGCATAGACAATGTAGAGCATTAATGTGTCAGAAAAAAAGAAAAAAATATATTTATGCAAGCTGGAGTGCTGTTACATAAAGCACAACAGTAAAAACAGGAAATTTAAGTACTCTTCTCACCTGCCATATACTTCTCCAGAGATATTTAATCCCACAGATTCACATTTTCTATGGCTACAAAAGATGGATATACCCTCCTGTTTAAAAGAAAACTAACTGGAAACTTACTTATTCATTTCTGTAAATACTGGAAAAACTTGAATAAAAAGAATTCCATACAAGCAAAATTATATTAGTTTTCTTAAACTAATGCTAAGCAGCAGATAGACAACTGTAACAAAAGTCAGTATAAAGGTAAAACTCTTTAGAGTTTCTTTCCTGCTCCTCTTTGAGAGGGGGGAAAATAGCAAACTGGAAAATTTAAAATACTTTCAAGATTTACAAGACAAAATAAATAAATGTTGATGCTCTTTAAATGAAGGAAGATGATGTATTAAACAGGTTGAAATAGGTACAGGACATTTTCCTAGCTGAAATAGTTGTCAGCACATTATCTCTAGGAAACAAACTGATCTGTCCTTACACTGAGAACCCACCAAAACCAAAATAACCACGCAAAATATCAAGTTCAGCTGCCAAATTGTCAAACTGCAAATGAGTGTTTTGGTCAATGTAGTGTTTGGACAGTGATTACTTAGACTGAAAAAAAAAAAATGGTGAAAATGCAACAGACGCAGAGCCAGGTGCTGGCTGGGCAGTGGGGCAGCTCCACAGGGAGCTCTGGGCTGGCTCTTGGGGTGGGCAGCAGGCTGCCAGGGTCCACAGGAGCCACAAACAAAGCCATATACTCTTCATGAGTGGTGCTTGCAGGGTCCACTGCCCCAGGAAGGGCTGGAGGTCTGCAAGGACCTTCCCACATGCTCTACTTCCTCAGCAAGGGTGGCCGGGGCCGGGGGCACCCCTTGGCCCCGCTGCCTTCTCCCTGGCAAGTGGGAGACTCATCTCTTTCCCTACTTAGCTCCTGGGCAGTAGTTGCTGAAAAAAGGCATGTTGGGCTTCTCATAAGGGATAAGGTTAGACAGGTACTAAGTGAATGTAATAGTCTGTCAAGGAAATGCAGCAATGAGAAGAAAACCTGCACCCAACTCCTTGAAATTTCCCTGAAAACAGCTTAGTGACTCTTCCTTTCCATAGTCTAAGCTCCCATCCCTCCACTGATTCTGCAAAGCCCCTTCACTTCCATAAATCATCACTGACCACCCCACCTATCTTTTCATGTGATCCCTTGACCTGACTGTCTTCTCTGATGTGTCCCACCTCCACTGGTACATTATTCACTGTTGTTAGTGATGGATTGAATATTTTTGTCTAAAACAAGTGGCTGAAAAATTCAACCAGAACAAAATCTTTTAGGATCACTATTCTGGTAAGATTTTCTCTTTTCACTGCAGGGAAAGTATTTTAAGATTTCTAATTTGTCAGCAACAGAATAATCAATTATTCTTAGAGCTGAAATGTGCACATGGTTACAGTTGTCTTTTCATCTGCTACAGGGTCCTTCCTTCTCTAGACAAATGCCTAGGCTCTTCATCTCATCATGACTGTACAAGGCTTTTAACATAAAATTAAATAGCGTATATGAATGGAACATTGTGTTTAATACAAATAGCACCACTACTCAGCTACAGAGGACCATTTGGATATACCTTTCAGTTTTTTAAATAATTCCAAGTGCACAGCTGCTCACTGTCTTTGAAATGTATAATCAGATATTCTTTTTTATGCACTGTGAATCATTAGAAGAATGAGGTTTTGTTCTGCTTTTTCATAAGGAAAAGATATGAAGTTTCACTGTATTAAAAAGACGTAATCAAATTTGTTCTTTTTCCCTCACAGTAACTCCCTTTTCTATTTTATTCCCAGTAACAAGAACTTTTTTCCCCTCACCCCCTTCCTCTTCCTTGGTATTCACTCACCATCCTGTGCAGCTGCATATCCCATCAGCGGGCCTCTGCATTCATCAGCTCCCTGCTATTTTCTCCAGGATTTGGCTGTGGAATGGGGAATAGCTTCTTCTGAAAATGATAATGGGTTGGCTGTTTGAAGTTTCCCTACTGTATTTCTTGTGAAGGTGAATGCCTCAGGATAGCAGAGCAGCAGCAACAGAAAAGACACACAGTAGCTGCATGCAGTTAATAAATTTTCAAGAACTCATTAAAAAAATTATCTTTTTCAAGAAAGTATTCATGACTTAACCTACACCCATTACTAAAATGATGAGAACTGCATCTTCCTTATGCTCTGGTATGTCATTGCTAGTTTGATAAATGCAACAAGTCACATCCAAAGTGTCTATTGCAATATGACATCCTTTACTTTTGTTCTCAAGGACTGAATTTTCAGAAGATTGAGTTATACTTTCTCATCTTGTTTTTATGGTTTATTCATTAAAGATTTGAGCCCTAATGATTTGAAGCATTTGTCTTTGACTTCAACATACTTCTGCAAAACAGATTAATTCCCCCTCTTTATTCTTTAGAAGATATGCACATTTTCTTCTGGAAGATAACAAAATATGATGTTACAGTAAACTATGGTCAGTTGCTAATGAGAAAATGAGGCTAAAGATAGGATTTTTTTTGTTGAATGCATCTATTTTCCTGACTTGACTTGTATTTCACTGGAATTACTCAGAATCACTCTGATCACAGCTACACTGTGAAGTCCTCCACTTCAGTGAGACTACTGAACAGAGTGTTTTTCAATAAGGTCACTATTTAGTGTTTCCAATAAATGTTTGAACATATGTGCATGTTGGGATTTACACCAAATTCAGATCATATACTGCATTACCTACAGAGGGTGGAAGCGAACAAGTTATTAAAATTCCAACATACATTTGAATTAGTCTGGCACTCCACAGCACAATATTGTGATATTGACTTAAGAAATGCATATAAATTTAGACAAACTTGCATTTATAGTTAAAACAAAATAAAAAAAAAATAAAGAAAAAAAAAGATGAACACCTGGTTTGCTCTGTTCTGATTTTTCACATTTTCTTCCAGCAATTTGATTCTTAATGATCTGCCTTTTAACAAAATTATGGAAGTCACTACAGAGTAGAAGTGACATCTGAATTTCTGATCTTTGATCAGCTTCAACATCTTTATATATAGTTTAGCCCTCAGGGTTCTCACTCTGTAAAGACAGCCCAGACCATGGTTGAGACCAAACTGTGATGGAACACAGTGTGTTGCTATACTGGCTAGCTATGATAGCTTTTATCCTGAAAAAGATACCAAGACCTCGAAAATGCTAGGAGATCTTCACCACAACTGGGACATCACCCTCCTTTCTCCTGTAATTTGTACAAAGTTAATCAAATAGCCTGGCAGCACAGACAAAGTACATCTTAACTCTGCCAGTGAAGATAAACCAGGCATTCTCTGCCCAGAACAGTGGTTTCTCCTCAATAGCCAGCCCTGCATGCAAGACAAGACTCCACAGCATTTCTACCCTCAGTCAGTGCCAAGTTACTGGATTTTGAATCATAAAAGTTCAAGAAGCTCTCTGTGAGTGAGGAAAAAACAATTTTAGATCAGATCTTTCACACCCGTGTTGAGCCTTCACAGTGATATATACACACCCCTCCAACATCCCTGTGGAGAAATTTTTGTAAGATAATGGTCACATGGTCCTTATACTGAAATGAACAATTCTCTGCTGTTTGCCTCTGTATAAAGAACTATCGTTTAGCATTCCTCTCTGGCTCGCCACTGCATAGAGAGCTAAATTCTTTTAACTAGAGATAAGGTGTGAAGTTGAAACCTCAAGTAGGAGGTCCATAGCTTGTGCCTCTCGCATGTGCTTCTTACATTGTACCAATGAAATATGAATTATATTGTGTGGACAGTAGCATAGAACCAATCACAGTTTGTTTACCTTCACATGATCACTCTCTAACAATATATAAGATAATCTGTACTTAATAAAACTGGATCAAGCTTGCAAACCATATTGGTGTTATTCTTGGTACCCAAGCTCTATCTGTCGACACATACCCTCACACTTCATGGCCTAATCCATTTCTTTAAGAAATGAAGGGATATGCAGAGCATTGTAAATTGCCCTGCATGCTATGTAAGGGTAACACAGTAAACCCCTGTCATATCATGACAGTGCATCTAACATTGGCCATCACTTTCTTAAGAGTTCACAGAATCATCAAGCTTGGAAAAGACCTTGAAGATCATCCAGTCCAAACCTTAACCTAAGACTAACAGTTCCCAAATACACCATGTCCTTAAGTGCTATGTCAACCCAACTCCTAAACGCCTCCAGGGATGGGGATTCCACCACCACCCTGGGCAGCCCATTCCAATGCCTAACAACCTGCTCTATAAAAAAATGCTTCCTAATATCCAGTCTAAACCTTCCCTGGTGTAACTTGAGGCCATTCCCTCTTGTCCTGTCGCTTACTACTTGGTCAAAGAGGCTCATCCCCAGCTCTTTGCAACCTCCTTTCAGGGAGCTGTAGAGGGTGATGAGGTCTCCCCTCAGCCTCCTCTTCTCCAGACTAAACACCTCCAGTTCCCTCAGCCGCTCCCCGTACGACCTGTGCTCCAGACCCTGCACCAGCTTCATTGCCCTTCTCTAGACACGCTCAAGTCATTCAATGTCCTTTTTGTAGTGAGGGAACCAAAACTGAACACAGGAATCGAGGGGCAGCCTCACCAGTGCCGAGTACAGGGGTAAGATCCCTTCCCTGTCCCTGCTGGCCACGCTATTGCTGACACAAGCCAGGATGCCATTGGCCTTCTTGGCCCCCTGGGCACATTGCTGGCTCCTGTTCAGCGGGCTGTCAATCACACCCCCAGGTCCCTATCTGACTGGCAGCTCTCCAGCCACTCCTCCCCAAGCCTGTAGCGCTGCTGGGGGTTGTTGTGGCCCAAGGGCAGACCCCGGCATTTGGCCTTCTTGAAACTCCTCCAGTTGGGCTCAGCCCATGGCTCCAGCCTGTCCAGGTCTCTCTGCAGAGCCTCCCTACCCTCGAGCAGATTAACACTCCCACCCAGCTTGGTGTCATCTGCAAACTCACTGAGGGTGCACTCGATCCCCTCTTCTAGATCATCAATAAAGATGTTAAACAGGAGTGGCCCCAACACCGAGCCCTGGGGGACATCACTCATGACCAGCCACTAACTGGATTTAACTCCCTTCACCACAAATATTCAACTATGTTTGGCTCCAGGGTCCTGGAATTCTTATCTTGGGGAAGACACTGTATTCTATCAGCCTATATGCCCACTGGTGGCCCCCTGTATAGGCTTGTTCATCTAGCAGCTGGGACCCTGACTCACAGGATTTGGTGTACACAGCTTTTGAAGTTCCTACACATTCTTCAAACTACATTTTTAAGACTTCTGCTGTGTTTGTACTAAATAAAATAGTTCAGCACTTTTCTGATCTTGGGGAAACTAAAACAAAATGGAGAACAAAACTTTTCTTTCTGTGTGCACACAAAATCACCTTTAATAACCATTCTCTCTATTAACACTATACTAAAAACTTTTACATGATCCTAACGTACCTCTGGGGAATCAATTGTGATTCAGTACTACACGTTATCTGTGAACTGAGAAAAGAACACAAAGCTAGTGCCTGCGCTTGCTTGCATAACTCATCCTATGAAAATACAAACATTTGGCAAATTATGTGTAAACATAATAAAATCAACATGGTTGGGTTTCTGTAAAATATGTTAGATTCTGGATCTTTATTTTCTATATAATTTAGAGGAGACCACCACTGTTTTGTCTACATTACCCAAGCAAAATATTACGAAACTGACAATCCCCTCTGTTGGTTTTTATTTTTGGTACACTGAAAGAACTCCATCACAAAGACATCAGCAAATTGACTCTACTCTTATCCCAGTAGAAAGTAAATAGTAACTCTAGGGATCTCAACAAATCTAAATTGCACCTGAATAAGGCCTCAAAGAAAATGTTTTCTCAAATCAGAGTAAATTCCATGTTAGACATTAAGTACTTGTTATAGATATTCCCTCATCTTTATTGACTCATAAGAGGGAAGCCTTCTCTCCTTTTAGTCACAAGACTTCCATAGGAGGGAGTAACAAGGGCAATTATTATTTTATAGTTTTAAAAAGTGCTGAGTGTGAAAAATGAGGCAGAAATTTATGCCTGAAAGAGCTCACAATTGAAATAGCTAGCAAAAAAAATAGTTGATGATGGCTAGATGTGATATATCAAATACTAAAGTGTTTGAGCCAAGAAAATTAGCATGCACCATATTAGTTCCACCATTTTGTATTCATCCATCTTCCGGGATCTTCAGTTTCAGAGTGATTAGAGCTTCATATAGGCAGCATTAGAACCAAAGGATGTTGGAAGAAGAGCTAGTCAGAAATTTTCCAGTGAAATAAAATTTCATTTGAAACATCACTAGCTTGGTAGACTTTGATGAATGCAAATAGGCTTTGAAGGTAACCCTGGTCCAGACTCTTAGTAGACAGAAAAGCTGGATACCTTGAAGTCTTGAAAACACTGGTTGGAGTGAGGGCTCTGAGAATATGTAGGCTTTTTGCTATGAAAACAGGGTGCAGAGCTTTGAATTCACAGGGTTTGTGCCCCTGAGAGGGTTCATATGAAATGGTGATCCAGATGGCACCTACCCTGAGAATACACTTGCAGCTGCTAGGGATCTTATTTATCAACTTTCCAAAAAGGAATTTCCTGTAAACTGGTGTCTCACCCTGCAGTTAGGAGTGGTTTACCCAGGCAATTAAAAACTTCCCATCTCTGCAGAGATGTTAGAACCTGGCTGAAGGGTCAATCTTGCAGATAGTGCTTGCTGAGAGAATGACTCCTGCAATAAAACATTGGCATCCATCCAATTGCAGCAAAACTGACACCAGTAGTTGCTTTTATCTGTGCAGTGTCTGTCATTTCAGCTTCAAAAATTAAAGAAGGTAAAGAAATTAAAATGTAGTAGGGGCAATGCAAACTCATTTCATGTTTAACTAAATTTGCAAGAAATTTCAGGTGGCATTGACCTGGATCAGATTCAAGTAAGTTACCTAGAAATAAACAGCTATGCATCTCACTCATTACTGCTCTTCTCATCCATCTTGTCCTATGGCACTTCCTGGTTGAGCTTGAGCCAACAAAATAGATTATATTTCCTTTGCTCCTAACGACCATCACAGCTTTTTGCTCAATGACAAAAAAAAAAAAACAACCCAGTCCAGATTTCACCACTATCTGCCAAAGGACATGCTTTTTAATGATGCATCCAATCCTGGAAAAAAAAAAAAAACACAAAAAACAAACCACCCACAACAACAAAAAAACCCACAGTCTACAGAGAAAGGCACTCATTTTCTATGTACTATACTGTTACAGAATTAATTCTATTTTGCTATAAAGACAAAAGCTTTCAGAAAGTTCCTGTTCATTTCAGGAGTCATAGTGTTTCACATTTCAGCTTCCTGCTGTATAAACTGTAATGGATCAATAGATCAGACATGCTCTTTGTTTACAAAACTCATTATTTTAGTTTTAGCTGCTCACATTCATCATGGAGGGAAAGAAAGATAAAATTCTAAACTGGGTTCCCAGTCCCTAAGTATGGCTGCTACAAAAGAACGATGTTTAGGAAAAAATGTCTCTGTTGTAACAAAGAAAAGATAGTACTGGGGTGGGAGTAAGAGATTTAAAATTTAGTCCAGATGTGTTCACTAACCATTGCATGGGTGGAGGGATACACAACTTAAGACACATCACAGGAGGAGAAAAGGAGAGAGGGTGAAAGGTGTACCAAAAGAGAAGAGAAAGAGGAAGATAGGCAGATCAAAGGAAGAGGAAAAGAGACAAGAATTTGGTGATTACACTAGAAATGCTAGAAGGGTATCTTATTTGTAAGCATAGAGTAAAACTTCATATTATGTTTATGTTTGAATTTTTTTTGCTAAACCTATAGATTAAATTCTCACTCTGATGCCTTAATTCATGATAAACAGGCATTTGTTTTATTTATAGGAAAGCCTGTCTGGTCCTGTAGAGCAAAGACTACAACTGTGATACCAACACATGCAGGATTCAATGGTTCCTCAGAGATGGTAGCTGGTCCTAATAGAGAGAAACTCTCTCAAATAAGTTCAGGAGGCTCATGGGCTGGGGGAATACCTCCTGGCAGGCTTCAGAAAATAAATACAACTGTACAAGTATTGGAAGTTGCTGACTTCTGAGAATTAAGTCTACGCGCATCATCCATTCTTTTGCTGAGTAGATATCAATACCACACCACAGCTGTGATCACCATCTTTCTCAAGACATCACACACACACACACACATATATATATATATATTTATATAAAGAATAGCCTAGAACACCTTAGCCCGGAACAAAGACTACTGATAAGGAAGATAAAACAGATCTGTAAAAACACATATGCTATGGGAAAGGTAAATAGTTCCCTGTCTCTCCCCATACTAAAACTTGATACCGTTAAGTGAAATGTCAAAAAGTATGTCCAAAACAGACAAAAGGAGGCAATTCTTCACATGATGTGCAATAAGCTGTGAGGTTCTCACCCTATTCAGAAAGCAACTAAACACATGTAAAAAAAAACTTCTAAGACAATGCTTCTGAATCAACCAATGATACCCTCCCAGCCTCCAGCAAGCACTTCTCCTGTTCTCATATTCTTGTTATTTATGACTTTCAGCAGAGCTAGACAGACATTTTGTCAGAAACGTTACAGTGACTCTCAGATTCTTTAACTAGAAAAACAAATGTTTTAATTACTGTTCCCTGTCACAGGGAACTGTCACTGACTTCTGTTACACTGGAAAGTTACACTATAATGCAAGTAATGACTTGCTATTTCCAAAAGAAAGCCTTAATACATTAAAATAAATTTAATAAATATTTAAACAAGCAGTTCCACCACTTCAGGTAAATGATTGTAACTTTCTCATATTTTAACTATTTATTGGGAATTGCAGACCTATGCATGTTGTAAGGGAACCTCCTTTAATCATTTAATCCAATCTCCTTCTTAGAGTAGGTCTAGTAAAAGCAGGTTGCACAAGATCTTCCACAGTCACATTTTGACTAGACCCAAGGATGGAGCATCCCACTCTCACAGAGATGAAAGAAGAAGTCCTATGTCCCAAGTGGTATCCACAGCCTCTTGTCCTTTGAACATGAACTTCCAGGAGTCTGGCTATGTCTTCACTGCTGGCAACACAGAAGATAGATATCTAATACTGAAAAATAGACAGCATCTTCCATAGACCCATGTATGGTGCCAACTTGAGGTGAAGGTTGACTAGTAAATACAGGAGAAAAGCAGTTCCCCTTGGATTGTGTCTGATAGGAAACCTCAGCCAGTTTTCAATTTCCTTTTTTTTTGAGATCCAGACCTCCTACTGGTCTGGATCTCAAAATCTCTTTAGATGGGAACATATAGTACCTGAAGTCTAGTCTTTATGTAAAATCTGATTAATTTATAAACAACCCAGATGAAACAGCTATGAAAAGTATTTATAGGAAATTAATCCATATGCATTGTATCAGATAAGAACTTCATCTTGTTTACAACTGCATGAGTGTCCTACTTCATTATTTCGCTTTAAAGACAACACACCAAATAGAAGCATGTGTAAATTTATGCCAGTCCTTACACCTGTCAAATTGGCTTACAGAAATCAGTATCATGCACACATTTTCTTATGTTTTTTCTCATTATAGTTGAGGCACCAGAATTCACAGTCCCAATGTTCTTTATTAATAAATACTATTTATTAAGAGGAGGAAACATTAAGGGGATGGGTTCCTCAGTGAATCTAGATTATAGGCCTCAAAATGTCACCCTTTCTTTCCCTCTGAAAAGAGCTGTGATCTTAAGATATCCTCAGAGGTTCTTTCATCAGTGTTGATATGCATCATTGCCAGGAGCTCTTTTCTGACTTAGCTCAGAAGCCAAATTCTAAACACATTTCATTCCTTCTCTTTGTCACTACAGAACACTTGCTTTCTTGCTTTATGTGCCTTGATTTTTTCATTCTTCGTGCAGAATCGCACATTATAAGCATCCATCTCCCTCGGACACTTGGAAATTTTGGGTGAGAATGCTCTGTTTATTTATCTTCAGCTTTGGATTTCTTTGATTTGTCTTATCTGTGGAAGCAGATTTTCTTTTGCATGACACAGCATCCCTATGAACTCATTTTCAGAACATGATGAAGTGTTACATATTGTTTGCTAGTTCATATTTCAGTTTTGCTCCCATGCAAGGTAGAAGGGCAAAGACATTCTCCTTCCTTTCCAAATATGTGAGATTTTCCCAGAATTTATATTTAAACAATTATTAATAGTTGTGATTACAGCTGCAACTCAAGGACAGGCTAGACTGCTCTTTCTCTAAAGCTCAAAAAGAACTGTCAGTATGAATGGATCTTGGAAACAAACACCTGTTATGCACTTCCTTTCACCTTGTTCCCATAAACTTTTGCTACTGACATAATAAAAACAGCCTTTGTACCTCATTTTGATTTCTTTTGTTTACCATTTCTCCTTCTCCTAAAATTGTGTTCGATGTGCAGTTTGTATGTGTATCCTGACAAAGTGCAAAGTGAGGTGGTGTGAATGACAGCAAATATTCCAGGCTGCTGAGGGTAACAGAGAACAAGGACTAAGCTGCAGTTGTTTAATTTTCCACTTCTCACAGGAAGGAGGAGGAGGAATGACAGTAAATCATCAAGCACAAGCTTTACAGTGAGCAGACAAGCTTAGCCACATACTAATATTTCACGGGAGGAGAAGCTAAAACTTCATCCAAGGATCAGAGCAACATTTTGCACATCCACAGAGAAAAAGGGCACATGGTTTTCCAGTAGCTTGGAAACAGACACAGCTCCTTTTAACCGGGTAAACAGGCTTATGGGAGGTTTACTGCTGTTGGCTTGAGTATGGAAATATTTGTAAGGCTTTATGTTTCCAACATCCCTACTCAAAGCCAGCAGAAAGTAACAGAATTCACCAGACTGCTATACACCAGACAGTCATATAGAAAAATGATCAGCTGTGGGACTAAAGGAGACCTTTTATTCAACAGAGCCTCAGGCTCAGCTTTTGAACTTGCCACTGTCCTGCTGTAAGAAATATCTGCCAACACTACCAAACCTCAGCTGCTCGACTGCCTGTGACACAAGCATATTGAAAGCCCCAGAAGAGAGGGCTTCCACTGACTGCTCAGCTGCTTGCTTGTTTACAGCATGGTCTATAAAAGGGAAATGCAGAGCAGGCAGGGAGCGTAATAGCACAGGCACAGCTCTAAACCCACATGTGAGAATATAGACAGGACCTATGGGTCAGAGCAGACCAGAACAAGTTATCTCTTCAAACAACTCTCATTAGACAATGAGAAGTTGAGTACCAAAATGTGTTGGGATTTACATTCTATTAAAAATTAGGATTTTTTTAAACTGAATGCAGCATGTCGCAGCTGTAGCCTTCTGTCCTCCTCCTTCATTTGTAGCTGTGACCATTGAGTGCGTTCCAGCTTTAGGGCCTGAATGCACACCCCAGATGCACTCTCATCCTGTGCTTGGGCAAAATCCCACTATATAATAACTGTACCTGCTGTACCCTCTTTCCACAAAAAGTGGGCCAGGAGAAAACTGCACCCCAGTCCCACAGATCTGCAGTCTGCACACAAAGGACTAACCAAGGGTATCCTGTGAAGTACATGCAAGCCTCAGGATAACCATTGTTGCTCAAAACCATCTTCTGTCTCTGTTGTGTAAGAGTTGAATCTTTCAGGTCTCCTGCTTTGCCTGCTTGCTAGGTTACGGCAACCCCTGTGCCAAAAGCACTCACTGACTGGATTCAAGTAATCGCAATTTCTCCCCTTGGGTGTTGTAGCTAATACAATGGAGACTGACTGAAGACTCTTATGTAGTTAGCCGTAAGAGTAAAAAAGCATAAACAAAAGCCTAGGCTTTTAACCCTCAAAAGACAGAGAAAGAGGATGTCTCTTCTCAGACAACAGACAAAAATACAGAAATTTTAAGAGCAAGGACTAACACACAGAAATCTCCTCTCCCAGAGGAATGTGTGATGCAGTCTTCCTTTACCTTGTTCCCTCAGTCCCCAACAATGTTGTGTTCCCAAAAGAGCTTTCAAAGGAAAAACAGATTCTGTCCTCATCCATGCCAGCAGATAGGCTGCTCTCCTGAATGCAAGAGAAATGGGGTTCAACTTTTTCAGAGAAAGATATTTTATCTTGGTCTCTGCCTCGGGGTATATGTTTCAGATCTAATGACACTCTGTAGGAAATGGGTATGGGCATCACCATTTTTTTCTTTAAAGGAAGGCTGCCTTTGGAGGCTTTCACAGACTGGATTCCACAGATGGAGACATATGAAGAAGCCACAGTCATTCAATCCAAATGCAAGGCAGCCTTCCGTGCACAATCAAAGCAAGCAGACATGCTGTCCATGAATACACAGCTGTTCTGTACCTCCCCAACAAGTTTCAAGAATATGCCAGTGCAGCACTTGCTGTGCAAAGGCAAAGAAAGGACTCAGAACATGAACCTGTGCTGTAAAGTATGAGTGCTAACTTTCTCTAGCCCTGAATCCATCATGGAATAAAACAGTTTCAGACAAACTCCAAGATTAACATTTCCTGGTTTCTCTGGATTGCTACACTTCACATACCATATTACGCCATACAGGCTCTACATACACTTGTAAAAAGACTTAGCTGAACTAAGACTGAAGGATACATCAAAGAAATACATTTGAGATAAACCAGGAAGCTGGGAGTGACTGACTCATTCATTTAAAGATATTCAAGAAATTTCAAATAAATAGAAAAAGAAATATCTAGGTAGATAGTAGAAGAGCTTTTGATGTTTGATTCAAGAACTCATCACTGAAATCATCACATAAGAATAAAAATGGTGAAGTGAGTGAAAGGCAGAAATGCAGAAGAAACACACAAAAGAGAGCCAGTCATCACAACAAACAAAAGGAAATGGATTTTAGGGATAAATGAAAACCATAAAGCAAGAAATATATCCAAGTCAACAACAGGATGAGAGGGTTACTCAGGATAAAACAGAAGGATTTTTACAGAGAGAAAACAAAGTTAGTTTTGAATAATGCTTTTGATGAGCAGACGTAAATACCTGATAATGCAATTTACTCTGGAAAGACTGAAAAAGATAGGTCATCAAATTGGCTTTCCACAAAATAAATGTTTCATACAAATAAGGAGAACAGGCCTTCCAATCATACAGTAATCTTTGCTGTCATTTAATCATATTGTCTCTTTCTCTATGGCTATCTTCCATTGTGATCCATACATACTTCAGAGAATCCTTTACAAGAAAACAATCTTCCAGGTTAGAAGCTACGAAATCTATATACATCCCAGAACCTACTAGGAACAGGTCCTCTATGCCTGTAACTTGCCTGCTTATTAAGAGCAAAGTGGAATATCTGTCATACAGTGTTGCACATATACTTTTATCCATATATTATTGCAGTGCATGTATTGCACTGACATTGGAGTTATATTCTAACATCAGCTTTGATTAAGACTTCAGACACTAGGACAGTCTTTCAGAGTAAAAACTCTAATCTGACTGCACTCTTTATCCTCATTTATCCTTTTCTACCTGAAGTATTTTCATAATTTCTTAATACATTTGAGGGCTGTTGTTTTTGGTTGGGTTTTTGTTTTGTTTTTTTATTTTCTAGATGGTGTTGGAATTGAGAGAATAGAAACATTTTCTGCACTGTCACACAAAAATGCACACAAAGTCTTTAAAACAGCTGATCATTGTTCTTGAGTTACCAGAACTAAAAGCTGAAGTTATCCTTCAGGTCCTCAATGGTTATAAAAGGAGAAGCTCATTGATTTTGAACTTCAGCTGGGCTGGAAACAGGCTTAATCTTTTGAAACAAATAAGATTAAGCAAAGTCTTAATACTTGGATATAACACCAGGGTGCTTATTTGTGCATAAAACCTGAGATGCTGAAACCCACAGCTCTATTGACCTCAATGAGATCTGCCCCCTCACTTGTACTAACCAGCTGTGAGTTCTGCTCTCAGATATAGATTTACAGCCTCATGCACAAACATATTTTGGGTTAAGAGACAGTTGCTTCAAAAAAGGAGCAGAATTCTCAAGATCTTAGATTATCCAGTTCCCTGTTTTTAACCTGTGCTTTGAAAAAAAGAAGAAAATTGGAAGAAGTGCACAAGTCTGAGCACACAGGCATTACTAATAGGAAAAGAGCTATTTCTTTAGCACCTGTGGTAAAGTACATTCCTGGTCAGCTCTTGGAGGTCAGCAGACACACATTCATGTCTTCATCATCACACAGCCTGTACTTTTCTTGTACAAACTCATACTTATAGGGCAGAGAGAATTGTTTAAGGGGAATTTTGACCAGGTAATTGAAAGGGAAAACACTGTACACTTGGCAGTCCTGCCCTCCCCTTTTAACCATAGGCCAACATGGTTCTTCAAGAGAAAGAGAGAGCAATACACCCTACAGCCTAACAGGTAACAAAAAGCAGTTGTGTTTAGGAGATAAAGAATGGTTTTGAAATAGATTTGCAAAAGAGAAGTCACATACAAGAAGCAAGGTTGTGAGCAGTAAGAAAAACAAGATGCCTGATGACTAACAAATCCCCCTGTGCAAAAGCAAAAGAAAGTTAGTGAAAAGTCTATTTGTAATAATGAGCCTATATTTCAAATCTAAGATCCTACAACTTTTTCTTAGTGCCTCACTCAAAAATGCAACTTATTTTTCCTTGTGTGGCAGTCAAGAAGGTAATTTTCATTGCATAATAATAATAGAAAAGGTACCAATCCCAGAACACATAATGTGATCTGAATTCAAAACAGCAACGGCTTAAGCAAACGAGACAAACATGGAAGTAACCCAGGATATGGATAATGGCCAGCTCCTGCAAAAATGTAATATTTTCAAGATGTGGAACTTAATCTTCAATTAATTACTTATTAGAAATGCTTCACTCCAGGGGTAAGGAGGTTTATTTACAAGCACACATTGCAAAGTTTACCCAACTCCCCCACATAATTATGAATGAACTGGAAAATGGTTATTTTTATACTAAATGTCAGATCTGCACAGTGTTGACTAAGTACAAGCTGATCAACAGGACAGCTGCTGCAGTATTTTTGGGTTTGGTCTTTCAAAGCTGCCAAGTTACTGGTATGGTTTCAGCACAGTGTTTTATTTAGGGATCATTACAAGTACTTCTCTCAGCAATCTAAACTAAACTTTAATTTTGCTCTCAGTGCTGTTAATATGGAGTGGAATTTGGGCGAAAACCATTACATTCCTACAAAAGGATTTAAACTGCTGCAACCATCCTTATTTCAGGGAAACACATCCTGGTTTCCAGATGAAAGAGGCCCTATATTTATAGTCAGCTGATGGTCAGAAAGAAGCCAAAACCAAGCACTCTAATTAAAAAGCAAATGCATCCTCTCAATGAAGTCAAATGAATCTAAATCCCAAGACAAGGATCATTTTGGATCCTCCTTATCTAATAAGGCTGTAGGCAAGAAGCAGCTGGAATGGCATAAAGGTGCAAAGTTTCCAAAAGCTAAGGAACTTCTCAGAATAAATCTTGCTTTGGTTTGTTTTTTGTTGTGTGGGGTTTTTTTGTTTGTTTGGGTTTTTTTGTTTGTTTTTGGGTTTTTTTTTTTTAATTAGAGGAGTCAGACCTTATAACCACATGGAAGTGTCTGAGCTTGAACAAGTGAGTGCTCTTCCTGTCTGATCTCCAAAACCCCATGGGGTGTCTAAGCTCCAGCACTGATACTTGACAATTCATGGCATAAGACACAAGGGACTGTGGATTCCCAGGCTACCTCCTCAGAGATACACAGGAGGTAAAGCACATCACACAAATATATTTTGCATAGAATTTCTGAAAAGCTATTCTTTCCTTAAGAAAGAGAGTAAAGAGCAAATAGGGAAACAGAAACTAAACACACCTCTGACCATTTTGCCTGTCTCTTTTCCACCCACTCCAGAGATACTTCACCAGATGAATGCTACCTGCAGCCTCTCCATCAGCTCTACCATTCTTCTGCTGTTCCAGACCATAGATTTATTAAAGAGGAGGAGGCTCTTTTATAACCTTCTCAGATGATTGCCTAATCAGCTTCATCAGGTGATCAAGGTCTTCTCATCAAGTGATAGATTGCTGTTTCTAGCAGTCAAACCTTGACTTACTGCTTTGCTCTGGCCAGCAGCTATCATTGTTTAAGGATATTCTGCTTATTTATGAAAGCTAGATGACCTACTCTGTCATCCTATCTATTCTGTCAGCCTTTTAATGTCCATGGTGTTGTGTACATTTGGAAGTTGCTTGCTGCATACCCATTCAGGGATGAAGCTTACGTATTATAGTCTATTGATCTCACTTCACAGGCAAACGTGTCAAGAAACAATAGTTAACTGGCCCCAATGTTTCAGGTTCTGGGAGAACTTAGATTCTGTTTTGTGCAGGTGAAAAGTGCTACACAGACATGAAGGCCTGGATGGTCCATCTTAGTCTGTCACTGAACAAACCTTCTGGAACTTGAGGAAGGAGATGAAGCCTATCTCATGTTTCCTGCAGAGTGGATCTTCAGTGGTTTTAGGATTTTAGGAATAGACGTTATTAGAATCAAGCCAGTGACATCCAGAGTTGTAACAGGGATCATTTGCCATATGCTACTGTTTTCCAAATTACTTTTCGTTCTGTCCCCTCTCTCAGATGGTTTATGCTAGACCCTGTCCTCACAAATACTACATTGTATTTTGGAAACTATCCATGTAATGCTCTACTCATCCAAAAAGCACTTTCTTTCCCACTGTCAGTGCAATTTTTATTTCACCCACTCTTATTTCATGTTTCAGAGGAAAAAACAAGGCTTTTCTGCACTCTGACAACAATAATGTGATGACATTGGTTTTATACCAAGTCTGCTGGAAATCACTTTCTCTAGCATCCAAACAGGGGTGCCAAATCTACCTACTTCTTTGCTACAACGCTAACTGTATGAGTATCACATGTGGATTACAGCCAATTTCTATTCCAAATTGAAATTGACATGTTTAACATTAAGTAATAAAAAGACTTTTCACTTCCTGAATCATTAGAGTACAGCTGTTTGACTGGGCACACTGTAAATGTCACACAGGTCTTTTCATTTTAAAGAGAATGAGAAATTATGCTCTTTTTTTTTTTAATGATAACTTGTTATAAAAGAACAGTTTACACAGTTTAAGCTCTGGTAGTGCTTGATTGTAAGGCACAGCGCTTTTCAATTCTTTAGGTACTAGGTACTTGAATCCTTATCTGCACATACAATTGCATTCTATAAATGCACATGAGATTCACTAGTGGGAATATTACTCTGTAGATAAGCAGTATGATGTAGCAGGAGTCTACAATCTACCTCTTTATTTGTGGGTTGGTTTTGTGGTTTTTTTGGTCAAAACCACAAATAAAATAAATAGAAAATTAATAGAAGCATCAATAAATTTTCCCTGTAAAACAGCAGTTTAGAACATTAACAGACTCTGATGCTGATGTTGGAAAGAAAAACAGAAGAAAACCTCCAAGCTTCTCATGAATCTCATCCTGTGATTTCACAGCAGAAGTTAAGAATAGCCTCAGGTTTGCCTTGCTTATGCCAATAAGAGTAGTTTTCCCTATTCTGCTGACTGGGAATGAGCAGACACTTTGTGTTCCAAATGACTTGCCTTCAGCTCTTCTTGTAGCCAAAAACAACCCACACAGCAACTTTTCCCTCTCCAGGTGGTGAGCAAGTTGGCAGCAACAAGCAGAGTGCAGCTTATCCCACTTGCCCCTACTCTTCCCACACCAGCCTCAAAACACCTATTTTGCCGAGTCTGACACCACCGTGTTTTCAGGGGAGGATGGACAAGGATAGTTCCTGTACTGACCTGGGGGCTCAAGACCACTGTAACAAGAGCCCAAGAAATAATGACGCACCCTTGTTCACCTGGTAGGATAAGTTTCCATGCAGAAGTTCTTTATTCCTTTGCCTTATTCTGTCCTGAAAGTTGCCCTATGCTTTTGCTGTGAAGAAGGATGCTTAATCCATAGTTTGGTTTTCATGGGCTTTGGGTTTTTTGCTGTTCAGCTTACAAACCTGAGCAATTTCCCATCCTTACTCCCCTATGAAATGCAGCTGAAAGATTGGCTCTGGTTCTTCTATAAAGGGAATGCATGACAAGGGAGTTACAAAAATAATCTTGCTACAAAAAAAACCCACTTCTTTGCAGCAAAAACATACTTGAGTGAAGGACATATTTCAGAATGAAGAAAGAAAGTAGTGGTGGCTATCAGAATGTGAGCATATGCAGACTTTACAGGATAAGAGTGTGCTTAGTCTACTTAACTGGGAATTAAAATTAGAACTAATCAAGCTTTTGTTTTGCTGATTAAGGATACCAATTAAACTCAGACACCAGAGTGAAAAGAGTAGATGTGTTTTACTGGTGATAACCAAATAATGTAACAGAGTAATGCAGAAAACATGCAGTAAGAAAAGACAGAATAATGCACTTAAAGAAAACAAATGGGAAAATACAGGGTAATGCATCAAATCATTACCTCATGAGAGGGAGAACAGTGATTAAGAAAGACCCATCACCACTTGCATACGTTACCATCACCCAGACCCGCAGTGGCTGGGCAGCCCCGGTTACAGCGAGGGTTTGGAGAGCCTGTCCCGGCAAGGGGGAAATCCTATGCGGTGCGTCCACCCGTAGGTGAGGCTTCCAAAGTCGCTGTGAGCAGGTTCAGTCTTATATACCAAAAACCAGCAAGCCAGAATAACTGGCACCTTTGTTTTGAGTGGAAACATCTGATTTCATCCTCCTGTTGGATTCCACTCAAAGCCTAGCCAGGACTCAGAGGGGAGTTTCTAACAAGGCCGAACACTCAGTTTCTCATCCTTGAACAAGACCGAGCAATGGGAGTTGGATACATTCTCTCAGCATTTCATCCTCACTACTATTCTGCCTAAGCTGCATCTTTCACTAGCGAGCTTACATACTTTGTTAACGATTACATACTAAGTTAGCAGCTTTGGCTCAGGGCCTGTTGTTCAGGCTTCAGTACTTCAGTACTTCAACACTTTAACACTTTTTACATCAGCATAGGTGGTTTGTTATAACCTAGCACAATAGCTACTAGCACAATGGTTATCAGTTATAAAATATAGAGGATTCATCTATAGGTCAACTCTGGCTTGGGCCTGTTCTCCAAGCCTTAGCACTTCAGCCTTGTAGCCGTAGTGAATTCACACACAAAAAAAAAGTAGAAAAGACATTTTTGTCTAAGGCAAACAGGGCTAAAGATAATAAAAAACATTAACGTTTAAAAGAAAGAAAATAAATTCTGTCAGTGTTAATGACTACAACAAATAGAAATTATAGAACTATCAGTTAAATGAAAGAAAGACAGAGATATTCCATATTTCTGTTCTGCATTTGACAAAAATACTAGAAGATAAACACTGTAATTTAATGGTAACTCAGTGGTATACAAAAGCAACAATGATTAAGACTGGGCATGAGAATATAAGGAGCTTTGAAGTGTCAGCCAGTGAGCTTTCTGCACCAGGAACAGGGCCCTTCAGTACCTGTCTGCATCTTCTGGAGAAAACAGAGCTCTGGAGATACAAAACATTTGAGGCACCCATTTTAGAGGCTAGCTAGGCTGACTGGGTAATTGTACATCTTTCAGACTGAAATCAGTCAATTCTGACCAAAATAAATAGAACGACTGAAACCAGACCAGCTAAATACATCAAACGAGAGTAGCAGTTAAAGATTTGCAACAGACTATGGAAAAACAAACAAACAAACAAAAAGTTATTGATTCTGAGATCTAAAGTGGGTTGACAAAGAGAATAGTGTCAATGCTGTAAAGAGCTGTAGATTACTTGTCAGCCTGACACCAACAAAAAGGAAGACCCAAGTGAAAAGACATCTGTTCAGGGATAAAGCCTAGATGCCATGGTTCTAGGACAAGCACTTCTGCCTCAGAATGGATATCTAGGTGAAGGATTTGGGAAGGCAACGTGATATCCAGGTGCACATGTAAATGAACATGAACTGCCTCTCCCTCAACTTGCCCAGTCAATAGCCACTCTTGCAGCCATTGCCACAGCAACCCACGTTTGTAACCCAAATCCTAGACCCAGTCCTGTCTCCAG
Organism: Athene cunicularia; assembly: GCF_003259725.1. NCBI lineage: Eukaryota > Metazoa > Chordata > Aves > Strigiformes > Strigidae > Athene > Athene cunicularia. Next base: position 68,861,412 of record NW_020799097.1, on the reverse strand, counting down.
CAGCATTTGGGCTGCACCTAAATCCTTGGCCAAAATGTCAGTGCTGTAATTAGGTGTGTAAGCTAGGAGATGATGAGCAGAAACCCCAAGAGACTGTCATCTCTGCGTGCTACAAGATTACTGTGTCCATTTGAAGAAGAGTATTATCAAACAGGCAGAATGAAAGCCAGGGTAAGAATAGAGTCATGAAATAGGTTTGAAAACATAGAAATTCCTTCATCTAAGACTAAGTACCTCATACAGATAGAAATCTGACAGAGGGCTCTTCAATGTGCTTGATGATATGGCTTTGAGCTAAAGTTAGATCAATTTAGACTGAAATAGATATAATTGTAATAAACCTCTGGAAAAATAATTGTTTACTTTTGTTGGAACTTCTACCACAAAGCTTTTAAGATATTTGGCTTTTTTTCCATAAAGGTATTAAACCAGGAACTTATTCAGGAAAAACAATTTATACTAAAGAGATTATCAATAATATCAAAGTAGCCCTTTTGGCTTTAGAAGTCTCTCAGCTGAATTTGTGCAAAGCCTCACATTTACAGCTTTCATATGAAAGTTTTTTTAAGATGTTTGGCAATTTTCTGTCCCTTTACACTTATTTTCAGACTTTTCCCACATGCTTTTCCTGAACTTTCTGATTTCATTCCACTGACTCTTCTTGGACTGCTTTTTCTTTCTCTCTTACTAAGGAATTTGATCTTCTCTTACTTCACCTCTTTCTCTTCTTTAGTTTTAGTTTTCCTTCTCCCCTTCCAAAATCTCCTTTACCTTTCCCTCCCATTTTCAAACTTCCTCTTCTGTCTCTTTTTTGTCCTGTTTATTTTTCTAGTCAAATTATTGAATGTGATCACATATAGAACAAGTCTTTCAGGGAACATAAAATGTTAATAACAATTCCCAAATAATAAGTGAAATTTTTGCATTAGTCTAAGCAGAAGAGCTGGGGAAAAAAAAAAAAAAAAAAAAAAAAAAAAAAAAAAAAAAAAAAAAAAAAAAGGTCACAATATCAACTTCCTGAAAAGTATATGGAGGTGATTTATGAGCATGCTGAAATGCTAATCTCAGCTAAATGCTTTTTATTCTGACTTTAATAGCTTCACTCATGGTGAATATTCTAAGATATAAAGGCAGATATGTTGAAACCAATTTTAAAAATCAGCAGAAAGCATACATATACCTTTTTCCATAAAGAGCAAATCTCGTCCAGAGGCAATCTTACTGTCCTAAAAATTCTGACAGGTGTATCTGAAAGGCGTTTTCATCTGATTGACTCCTATTACCCTTTCTGAAATGAAGTGATGCAGTCAATTAAATTCCTGGTGTGCAGCCCCAGAGTCTAAAAATTATTTATTCTCCCACAGATCCAGCAGGGTTTCAAGTCTTTCTGTCTTTTCCCTTCAGGACCTTACAGACCAACCTTGGTGAAACTAACTTTCTGTCTAGTCACTGGAACTAATCACTGAATCAAAATGCTGCAATTTAGCTCCTAGGCAGAAAATAAAGCTTTTTGATATCTGACAGAGAACTTTACACAGAGGGATGACATGCTTTAGTTAACTCATGTGACACCCACATCTTTCAGTGAATTCGCTGAACAATCTTATATTTCCCTGTGAATATACAGAATCTGAGTTAAATGGTCAAGCATCAAAAAAGTTCTTATCACAGGCAAGTTTCTCCTGAACATATCCAGATCACTTTTTTCCACTTAGTCATGTGTCCTGTATTTTTCATTTTTCTGCTATGTTATTTCTGTGAATAAATCCATTCACCAAGGCTGATGTGTATCCAGGATTCACCTCTTTCTTAAAGGCAATAGATTTTTCTTAAAGGCAACTTACCACTTCAGACATTGCTATTCTAACAAAGGCAATCCATTTAAGTTGATTTATGATGAACTGTACACATTACTCGGCTTTTGAATAGCTGGGAAGGAGCCCAGCTACTCAGAAGTTAAGTAATCGTCTACAGGTAAGACAGTGCATTCTTTCTGTACATTGCAGTGTTTGGTTCAAAAGTACAACAGTACCTAGGGGATACTAAGGAATTTGAATGAGAATTTGAAACTTTTTTTTTTTTTAAATCACAGATAATTATAATAAGATTGTTCCAGAAAAAAATTTGTACATACAGGGTATAACCCAGGAGCCTCAGCAGAGGCTTGCTTCTTCTTTCTTTTCCCTAATAAATTTACTTGTTTATTTATATGATTAACATCAGTAGTATTCTTCAAAAAGAGAAGAGGAAAGGTAACTGCAGAAAAAGGAAACATAACTGCAGCCTGCAGCAAGAATAACCATGCCATGAATAACAGAATGACAGAAAGAGTAAAAGCCAACCAAGTTATTCATCTGGGGTCAGTGAAAGAAATGCCCGTAAAATAAGAATAATAAGTCTTAAATAAAAGTAGGTATCATGAGAGAATTGCCACAAAGTGTCAGCTAAGACAGTAAAAGAAGTATAAGCAAAGGTGGGCACTGGCCTAAACTAAAGGCATAAAGAGGAGGCATCACATGTCAGGCTACCTCATGAATGAGGCATGACATACACCCTCAAATCAGCCTGTGTCCAGAAGTGACTGCACACTCATCAACGTACACTAATCACCTCTCCATTCTTCCGCCAGATCAATCAGCACTCTGTATGGATGAAAGTTCCAAGCGGAGCTCTGGGGAAATGTGTATCCTGCACACATGGGCCAGTGCAGCTGGTTTTGAGGAGAGAGATGGGAGGAGGTCACTAGGGACATTTCTCATGTGCTGGAGGGCCAGGTGTGATGTATTTAAGATGCTCATTTGACTACATGTACCCATGAGAACATGTTCAGAACAGGACATACACTTTTACTGCCAACAAAATGAAACAACATCTCAGCTTCCTTTTTTCCTCTATGAATCAGTCCTGCTATCTGCCAATCAGGCGACTGCTATTCACAGGAAGATTTGAAAAGCATTTGTATTAGTTTCCATCCAAAAGCAAAGCTATTGCCAGCTGGCACCATGTGCTGCAGTGTAACCACAGGTATGTCTAAGGGAGAGGAAGGCACTTGGCCATATGCGCTTTAGGGAAGGTCCTTGTGCCCACACCTACACCAGCACCTTAGTTAATGACCAAGAATACTCCAGGGCAATCGATCTCCACCACCTCTGCTGTTAAACTGTTAGTCCCTTACATGCTTTTAGCTAAGGCTATTTCAACTTTGGCTAAATAACACTTACCCAAATGATTCTTAGACCTGCTTGGGGCATAAACACTGGCTGAGGCCAGCTTCACAAAGGAAATGTTGATGTGATCACCCAGTTTGGGAGATAACAGAGACACAGACACAGGCCATTCAGTGCCATTTGCCTTCACATTGAGAACAGTCCTATGTGCATTTAATTTACTGCTTTAAATCAGCACATGGCTACTGTGGATGGCTATAAATCCAGTGTGGGATACAGGAGCTACACTAAACAAACTGCTTTCCCTGAGAAACTAGGAATTGCACTATTTCTGCAGTATCCCTGATGACAGAAGGAGTGGTGATGCATAAAGAAATGCTTGTAGAAACTAAGTCTAAAGCAGACATTTCACTAAAAGGGGGGGGGTGGGGGGGTGGGGAAACCCCGCTGTTTTTTGTTATTACCTTTTTTTCTGAGCATAAAGAGAGGCCAGCAAAAATTAGGATCAAGAGTATTCTACACGAAAGAACAAAGCTTATAATTCCCAGCATCTTGCAGCACCTTTTCCAGGGACATGTAGCCTAGAATAACAGCTATTCAGAGTAGCGTTTCCACAATACTGGATTAGAAACCATGTCCATTATCTTTTCATGGGACTTTCAACTCATGAACACATTCACTAATCTTCTGAATATAGCATACAACATAGCAAAATATTTCAACTTTCCCCATACTTTAATTCTTTGGCATTTTGAAGTGCAGTTACTGTGGTATCTGTGATTATCCCACAGAAGAAATGAGATTTTCACAATGCCTGATGCCATACAAAATAGCTGCAGAAACCATGCCATTTCCACTACAGAGATTAAAGATGTGACTGAGGAAAAAATGTCTGGGTTAAATCAAAGATCAGAAAAAACAAAATGGGTGTATTCAGATTTTATTTTTAAATTTCAGTGTTTCACTTTAAAGATGGACATTTTAACTGTGAAAATAGAAAATACATTATTTCAGAGAGATTGAAATTGAGATTATGACTTTGTTACCATATCAGAAGAAACATTTGCATCCTTTTAAAAAGTTTCCATGCATTTCTAAAGTAAGAAATGCACTGAAACAAAAGCTCTGCTCTGAAAAACCTGGGGTTTCAAGTAATTTGCATTTTCCTACAAGGTGGAAGTAGAGAGAGAAAAGAGTCTCATCATATTTTCAACGAAGCAAATCTTTGTAGGCACCTGAAAGCCCACCAACTCCAGGCCACAAGGAAAGAGAAAGAAAACATAATGGTTATAAAGGTGAATGCTTTCAGTTCTCAGTCATGCTGGAGATGTTACAGTCACTAAATTGCTTCTGATGCACACGTCAAGGGACAGAAAAAATGTCAACAGAAAAGACATATGAGGTGCAGTGAAGCCTGTAGAATTGCTATACTGGCAGCAGTTACGAACTTGCTCTGTTTTCAGATGTTGCTGTGCATTTTATTGCACATAGCAAACCTGAGCAGAAGGCAACATTGTCACTGGTAAAACAACTTGTTAAATTCGGAACTGCTTAAAGTCAAAGAAAGTGGGTCATGTTGTACCCAACAGCTAGCCTGAGAGGCAGAAAAGTGAAAAACCTCGTTGATGGCATTTTTTCTATGGTCATAACTTCCCAGACAAGGCATTGATGCTTCGGCAGCTATGAGAACTATCTTGCAAGTTCTAAGAGGTTTTGGTGGAGGGGGTTGTTTTGTTTTGTTGCGTTAGACACTACTTGCCTGATGGGTTGCTAGCCTCTTGGTTGCCTTTCAAAAAACGAATCCATGCCTCCGATAACTCCTAAATTGGAAGATGGACAGAAAACACACAGCGATGTTACTTGGCCCTGCAACCTTGGAGCAGTGGAGCAAACTTCATGCACCATGACAGCCAGATCACAGGGCAGCTACTTCTTGTACCCTACTGCAGCAGTCAGTACAGCCTTAAATATCCTGAAGAGAGAAGTAATGACTGCTCAGTATTTAAAATCTGCAGCTTATGGTGTCAGTTAAAACTGTTGACTCCTATAAATAACCTGTCTTGAGAAGCAGGAGGTTTGTGTTGGTCACTGGAAACAAGCAGTTGCCTGATTCTTGTAAGTCTACAATTGTACTGTATAGCATCCCCACCTATGCCCTACTGGTTGGGGCAGGGTGCAGGAGGCATCCTAGAATGTGCTGGAAAGTGTGAGGAGGTGCTCAGTGACTATTTGTGGACTAACAAAGGCTTCTGGGTGTCTACAGTGCAGCATGCTGAGCACAGGGCACTCTGATCTGCCCTAAGACAGTAGAGTGTGTCAGAGACAGTGTGCTCCATCTTACAGTATCACCACAGAGATGGCCCCAGAGACCATCCCCAAAGGGCCCAGAGAAAACTGAAATGAGGAAAGAATGAAGATGATATGTTTCAAAACACTATCACCTAGCTCAACAGCAAAATCAGAGTACTACCAGCAAGCAGCAAGCTGAGGGAAAATTTTCCCAGAAACATTTTATTTACACTGTCCTCCTTTCAGGAAAAAGGGAACAAAGGCTGTATGTCACTATAGACAGCAGAATCAGAGGTGCTTGAAGACAAAGGTAAAGCCTAGAGAAAGTATCTGGTCAATTGTAGTGCCTCCTTTCTCTCTTCTTCCAATTCCTTTTTTAGTTAAGTTCTTGTTTGCTACAATGATAAATCACCAAGACTAAGATGGGAGAAAAACATGAGATATACCGCCTAGAAATCCTTCTAATAAAATGGCTGTTCTGGTCAGACCATGGCCACACATTGGGTGTGTGTTGCCTAGGCACAATTTCCAGATCAAACATTTATGTCATTTGTCTGCATAATTTTTTGAAGACAAATGCAGCTGATTTTGAGCAAAGAAAAATGATTAAGATGTTCCAGACTGCACTCAGAAAAAATACATAGCTGAGCACGGCATTATGCTTGGGATGAAGTCAAATGCTTCTCACCCTGCCTTGTCCCAAAATCAGACTGATATTTAAGCACATTTCAAAGCAGCTTCCTTAGCTATTGTAATGCAGCACCGCACATTAACATTCAGCAGAACTCCTGCTGACTCCTGTAAGTTCAGGACCTGGTCCTTTTCATTTGCATTGAACTTGACAGCAGAGTCTCAGAGATGGATATGACAGATTTAGGCACTGAATTCAGCTCTTCTCTACACCTGGTTTTGTTTTCTTGTCTAAAAGGTGATCTCCGAACTGTTGAGGTAATGTATTAAGATGTAACAGTTCTCATGATAAATGAGAGGCTCAGTGAATTTACAGTTTCATGACTATCATGACTCCTTGATTTTATTCTCATACTCTCCACCATTCTCTAGCTGGAAGACTCAGTGGAAATTAGGATCTTATTGAAATATGGAAACAAAGACAGAAGGTATTTTGCTGAACTTGCTTTTAACTGGAAAAACAAAACAAACAAACAAACAAACAAACAAACACACAAAAAAAACCCACAAACAACCTATTCTTGTAAATATCTGATTAAATAGGTCTGCATTTTCAAAATGAGGGTTTTCCTTAACATTTTTTCCCATCTTAAGTATGTGCCACTGTAGTAAAATGAGCACTCCAGCACTACAGGCCATGTTGGCAGTTTAAAGTTATTTCAGCTATACATTCAGAAAGCATGAGTGTATGTACCAATTCAGACTCTACTGAGAATATGACTATACTTCCAGATGACTATACTTCCAGGTTAACAGATTCTTATTTCAACTTATTTTGTTCCTCTGCAAGGAATAATACTATAAGAGAAGCAGGGTTTATAAAAAGAGATATTTTATTAGGTCTGCTGATATAACTGAAAAAATTTATTAGGGTGTTCAAGTATGCAAATCTTCAGCATTTAGTCTTCAATGTTTAAAACAGAAACAACATATTTATTTTTTGTTTGAGTGCATTTTTACCTCAGATACTCCTGAGAAGCAAATTTCTGATTGTTCATAGATGATTTACATGGAAGACTTTGAGGAGCAGAAGTCACTGGTCATTTCTTATGCGAGACTGATGTAAAATCAGAAGTCTAACCCTTTTAACATACAAACTGGCACATTGTCAGTTTTATTTCATTAAAATAAGGTCTTTTTTTTCCCCTCAATCTGAAAAAAGCATACACTGAAACCTCAGTAGGTTACAAAAGCGAATTACTGTCTGCTGGTCAGCTCTACTGTTAGCGTGTATAAGTCATCAAAACAAACGAGCTGTGTGCTCAGGGTTTGTCATCCTCAGATGATTCTAGGTTAAAAAAATGTTCATTTGTCACAAATACTGTCAACCTCCTCTCCTCCAAAGAAAATGCTTATCAAAAAAATAATCTGCTTTAAAACAAAACTGTTCAAAAGTTTCTATTTATAAAAAAGGACTGAAGACATATGCCATGCAGCTGAATTAAATTAGTGCACAATATTAGATATAATTAATAAAATTTTTCCTTCTTTCTCAAACACTCCCTTTTGCTGAAGCATAAGCCAAGTCTGTTTTCAAGAAAACTCCAGATCTTAATGAATAAGCATACTGAAGTATCACAATGGGAAAACTTCAGTGGTAAAATGGTGACATATAGAGAATACTACTTCCAGTAAGCTAAAAGACACAGTAAATTTAATTTCAGTAAGTTTTTAATGTAAACATAAGACATTTTTATTAATAGACAGAATATTGATAAATTATATTTAAGCATGAATATTAGAATGCAGAGCCATGAACATTCCCTTCTCAGTACAAGCACCATTTCATTTTCTGCTGTTATGTATACAGTGTTAGTATAGCTTTTGCATGTCTATACTTTGGTATTGCGTTTTTCAGAACACTAGCCTAAGGATTACAGAACACTGTGGGGGAAAAAAAATCTGTAAACCATTTTGTACCCTATTGCTTATTGCTTGGAGTTTGTGGACAGTCGGAGGAAGGATGAATATACAGAATATCTGGCATTCAGGGAGTTGTCTATTGAGATAGTTAAAATCAAGGTGTTTTTAAAATGTTTGCAGTTATAATTAATTACCAATATTATTATTATTGACTGACCCCCAGCACAAGAAATACATAAGCCTGTTAAAGAAGGTCCAGAGGAGGGCCACAAAAATGAGAGGGCTGGAACACCTCTCCTAATGAAGAAAAGCTGAGAGAGTTAGGGTTTGTTCAGCCTGGAGAAGAGAAGGCTCTGGGGACATCTTATTGTGGCCTCTCAGTACATAAAAGGAGCTTAAAAGAAAGATGGAAAGAGAATTTTTACCAGGACCTGGGGTGATAGGACAAAGGGTAATGATTTTAAACTGAATGGGGGTAAATTTAGATACAAGGAAGAAATCCTCCAGTGTGAGTGTGGTGAGGCACAGGAACAGGTTGCCCAGAGGGGTTGTGGCTGTCCCCTCCCTGGCAGTCTTCCAGGCCAGGTTGGACGGGGCTTTGAGCAACCCGATCTGGTGAGAGATGTCCCTGCTCATGGCAAGGAGTTGGAACTAGATGATCTTTAAAAGTCCCTTCTGACCCAAACCATTCTGTGATTCTATGAGTCCTCCATAGGCAGTTGCTGAAGCAGCAATAGTACCATGGGTTATCTACCATGTTACAGAAAACCAGTAAAACCCATATCCAATTCTCTTTTCCTTCTGAAAGTGATTTGTTTTAATTTTTAACTACATAAACAAATGTTAAGGTTCCCCTCAACGCTTGTGAGCTTCAGAATTTCAACACTTTCCCCTCAAACACTGCAAAATGTCAACAGTAGCCAGCACATGATTAGTTTAGTTCTCATGCACAGACTGAAGAAAGTAGCAGGGTGAGAGCAGCTTTACATTACTTAAATGTAATTACAGTTTTTCACTTCAGCTCTTCAGTGGGTCTGGATAAAAATAGTTGCTGAATATTCAAGATCAAACATATGCTGTCAAAACACTCTTCTATTAATTAGATTCTTGTGGATACAATTTTAAATGTGACGCTACATTCAGCTAAATTCCACTCGGAGAACAAAATGCCCTATAAAATAGTGCTTAGAGGCATTCTGTCTCTTGCAGTTTGTACAGAAGAATTTTCGGGAGAGCTTTCACATCGAAATTCTTCAGACAGTTTTCTCTGAACATCCTCTTAGAACTAGTCAGTAGTCTCTTAAAAATAATCATGCTTACTTGAGATATGGAATTCTTACCTCCCCGGTCTTTTTCTTTAGAACATCATGTACACAACCCAATAGTGCCTTTACAAGATGCTGACATATGCATATGTTTGAGAGCATCACATTTCAAATGCCTGCCTGATATTACTGTAGTTTCTTCTCAAGGCTTTCAGCTTTTAAGATTTCCTCCAACTTCCTTTGAAGTGTATTTGAAAGGGACTATACAGTACTTATTTACATAATAATATTTTATAATGATATTTGCACCGTTTGCGTTCAAGTGTCTACTACAGCAATGACCTACGTACTTTCATTAAGGTTGCATAATGGTGGCCATTAGACTTCAAATAGATGAGTCTTGAAAGTATCATGATCGACACAGTTGATAAACACTAACTGATCTAATAAAGTAATTTTAAGAGACGGGAGAAAACCTTCAGGAAAACTGGATTCTTCGGATGCAGTTTCCAGGAATAATAATGAGTTCTTGGGTACTTTATAACCTTAAGAGGTAATTGGACAGATTTATAACAGGTATTTTCAAAGCCAGTGATTAGAACAGGTTTTCTACATGCTGCATAATAAACAGACACATTGCTGCTGATTAAGTGGCTTCCTTCCATTTCGCAAGTTGTTGACATCAAGGAACCAAGCTCTTTGCTGCAAACTAAGAAGAGCACTGGAAGAGTTTTACTCCTCATCTTGCTGAGAGAAGACTAGTCGCTATTCTGCTTTGTAATGTTTGCAAGACACTTAACTGCTTTCCCCAAACAGGCTGTTCTTGTGTAAAGACTTTTAATGAATGTTTTCTAGGAGTGTCTACTCTGTCCAGTAATCAGTATTTCTGGTTCTTTTTTTTATTCTTCTAGAGAAAAAAAAAAATAAAAAATCCAGTTCTCTGGTTCAGAATCTAGTGAATGCACGAAACATTATAAAATACATTCATCAATTGCTACAGCTTCTACGATTACTGTCACAGGTCTGGCCAGAACTCTCAGAAACAGGGAAAGAGTGTATTGAAATGACTTGGTGTGACAGCTAATACCATGTTCTTAGGACTGTGCACTCTGTGGGGCATTTTACAGGCTTCCTGCTGGGAAACCAAAAGCAAGTTTCTCATTTCTACTCTTGAGTTGCTCAGGTTGCAGACTCCAGCCATGAGCTCACAGTGTGCTTTTTTAGGCAAAAACTAGCCTTTTAGGACCTCATATTTTCTTTTAGTGAAAATACTTACACGCCCCAAGGAAAGAATTGCAATTCACTGCCCTTAGCAGACTGAGAACTCTCTACTGTAAGAGGCATTTTCCCTGGCTCCCAGAACAAACACTGCTTTTGTTTTTTCCCTTCCCTCCAAATTTTCCCAGTCCTTTTATAGTGACAACAGCAGAATTGTACTCAGAATTCCAGTCTCAGCATTGCTCTATGTTGACACCTGTCTGATCACCTATTTAGACAGCCTAGGATCACATTAACATAATTAATACAGACTGCACTGACTGTTCCTATTAAATTTCTAGTATTTCCAAGCCCCAAGTATTTTTCAAAGGCAGTATCTTCTATGTCTGAGTCTCTAAAAACGGATTATGACCTCTTTTTTTTAAGGGAACCCTCCAGATGAAGGTGGGAGGCTAGGTGGGGAATTTCTAAAGGATTAGAGAGGGCCTCGAATTATGATTACACAGCAATGCAATATCCTATCTCTTACAACATAACTTAATCTAGAAAAGTTTATAGCAAAATTTTTGTCAGTTCCCCTTAAATCTTTTTGCATCCCTTTTGTCCCTACATGTGTAATATATATAATTTGACAGTCAGCATTTCCATTTACAATTGACAATTAAAATACCTGTTCTGTACTGCTGCTTAATAAGGGGCCATTTCAATCACACTGATTAGTCACATTCCTTTTATTCTTTTTTGCTCTGAAAGGTCTTTTATCTGTTATCATGTTTAAGAATTGCTAAAATAAAAGTTTTAAAAGTGATTTCAGTGTGCTACACTACAGAGAGATATTGCAGATAAAGACATACCATAAGCAACGGAATATGGGGGCTAGTGTTTACCTGTGTCTGTAAATTGGACAAATGAATTGTTGTTGAGTTTGCCTGTGTCTATATGGTTTAAGTTGATTTTCTGTTATCTTTCCAAATAAACATTTTTTAGCAAAATCACTGACTTCCCAATTAGTGACTATGAAGGAAATATTACAGAGTATAAATAAAAGCAAGCACTTAGATGTTAACATGTTGGGTTTGTCTTTGAACAAACCAAGAAATAAAAATATACTTTATGATCCTAATTAATAACATAATTTACTTAATCATCACAGCTTAGATGATCAGGTGATCAATAGAGATTCTTTTGGGAATGACCTACTGACAAAAATTTAGAAAAATAATTTTGACTAAATCATTTTTTTCAATAGACTGCAAAGAAGGTATTACATTTGGGGAATAACTTACCTAGCTATATGCCTGAAAATGTTTTGGCCTTTCAGTTCTGTGAAAATAAGTGTTAACTTCATTAAGTAGCTTAGTTTGAAAGGCATTATTTTACTCCTGTGATTATATCCTTGTGTTACTGTTTTAATCAAGCTTTACATACAGACAACAGTTGTGATGATCCCACATTTACACACTGCCTCTTGACCCATCAGATCTGTGTTTTACATACTATGTTCTACAGTTGTTCTGTGAGCACAGCTTCCAGTGAAGTCTATAAACTAAATAGACAATAAATAAGACTCCAAACTGTCCCAAGCTCTCTCTTCATTAATCAGAGAAACACCTCATGCACAAGCTACACACCCATGCAACTTATTGATAGTATGAAATGGATATACCACAGAAGTGAAAGCACAAGACATTAGCCATGCCAATGAGAATTCTGTACTTTTGACATTTGGAGTGGAAACAGCACTCTCTTCTTTCCTGTAAAAAATTCTCAAGGCTTCTGTAACCACAAATGGGTATGGCCTTCCTTTTAATAGCCATAATGAGAGCATAAATCTCATGTCTAACAAGCAAATCCACTTGGCATGTGACACTGCACACTTTTGAATGTCTTGCTGTTCTACCCCAGTAACCGGGCAGCAGAGATGGAAGCTCACCACTCCCTCCTGCTGAGCAGTACATGCTGCAATGTTCCACTGGTGTTTGCAGAAAGCTTTCATCAGCAGATGCGCAACATATGTTTATTATATTCTGCAAAATTCAGCTTATAATTTGGAGCTGTAGTCATTTCAGGGACAGAACTGCAGAAAAAATTCAAAGATAATGTTAGTCTGAATCCTAGTATGCTCTTCTGCAAATGGATATTTCATCACCACTAGGAATTTTTGCTACATTTTATTATTATGAGCTGGCATTCTCCCGGGTAGGTTCATTTTTAAGGGTTTAAGACAAGGCAACTTATAGTGCCAGAAACTGGGTGCTTGTTGAAAGTTCATATGAAAGTATATAAAGCAATTATAGCCACTTGTGATTCAGAGCCCCTGTGCTTCTTCTATTGGGGCACTCACGCATAAGTGATGATGTAGAATTTCTCCTAATAATTATTTCCTAACTCAAGTGATATTCAGATTTTCATGTTAATTAAATTCATATAACAAACCTTACTGATTCTACTGAGGCTGAAGACTTGAAGACATTTCACAAAATATGAGAGTTCATTCATCTTCCCAGTAATGTAAACTGTGATTAACTTGTATACGCAATTTCCTTTTGCCTGCAGAGATCCCTGTACTATGTGCTGCAGAAAGACTCCTAGAAACTGAGTTTCTATATACAAACTGCATCAGGGTGCTTTTTACATCTGATGCCTGGTAATTCCACTTCCACTCCACCAGCCTTAAGCACAGATTCACTGTTGGACAGGTTAGTCCACTGCACCATCAGGATTTCTTCTTTCATCCTGCCAAAGAAATCCACACCGCCCACACAGACAAGTCAAAACTCTAACAAAAAATCCATGGTGGTTTAAGAAACTCATGTTCGCCCCCAATTTCAGGACATAAGAGTTTTCATACCATTTATCCAAGAGCTTTTATAGAGCCCTGAGCTTCCCCCTTTCCCATCTTCCAGTCTATGGCCCTAGAGTGATCAGTGTTTCAATAAATCACTGTCTGCCCTGTCCAGCCTTCAGCAGTAGTATTTAACTTTTGCCACAGCTCCCTGCCTCCTGAACAAGTTCCACCATAAGGGACACCTTAACATTCACCACTTGGAGAAGGGAAGTAGATATAGATACAGCTGAACCCTCAAAGGTAAGCCTACACTGTCATAGTGTAGTATCCATTCAGTGAACCAACTATTGACACCTACTATTGCTCTCCCCTTTTGCCTCTCATTTTCTTCATTTTCTCTCTCCAGTTCTCTGATTTTTGTTCACCTGTTTGCAGTGTTACCAGGAACTCTTTCTTATGTCAGCTTGACAAGCCCTCATTTCTCTCTCTATTTCTCAGGCTTTATTCAGCACAGGATGACACAATCTGAATCATGTCAGACTTACACAGGCAAAATGTCTGCAAGTAGCCATAATGGATAAAGGGAGTTCACTACCTCTCATAGTAGTGAAAAACACCTCAAATTACCTGATGCACCTAATATAAAAACATTTGTTCTTCCATAGGTTTCAAAATTAGGTTTTGGTGGCTATGCTGAACATTGCTGTAAAGGAGTAGCCTCCAGACAGGCTGTGAGCAGTCCCCACTGTGTCTTCTGGCAGCACCTTTCCCATGGCACCAAAATGTCTTACAACAGGTTTTGACTAATTCACTGCTTGTACAGGGTATTTGGGCACCTCAGTATCTGTTGCTGCTTGCCCGTCTCTTCCAGGTTCTCCTGCTTTGGTCTTCACAGCTGATATATCTGTTTTTAAGAGTTCTCCTTAAAGCAGCTATCAGATGGTAAAATTGAAAAGTTTTAGCTTAAATATAACTGATGATGTTACTCTCAGGTTTTGCCTTCTTTTTTCACCTAAATTACCAATCATTTCAGTACATAGTGTAAGATCAGACATTAAAATTACTATCTCTTTTTTCCTTTGTTTCACTTCTTTTTTAAAATAAATGTAAAGCAATATATCTAAACCTCCCACAATACGTATGTCAGAAAAATAGTCTTTAGGCAAGTTACACTGCTAAAATAGATTTACTGAGAACATAGCAGAGATTCTTAATTCACGGCACAGCCAGATCAGTTTGGGAAGAACAGAGTAAAAAAAAAGTTAAATTTTACAGAAATGAAGAAGACTGCAAAAGTAATAAAGAAGAAATATGCCTGAAGTATTGTTCATAAAGCAAAAAATGTACCAACAAATTATAAGATACAAAGTTTATAAAGAAATACTATTACCAGAATACAAGAACATTTATTTTTAAGAAAAAGAAAGAGGACACTGATGTTGTAGAAATCATCAGCAACAACAAAAATCAGCACTGAAGATTCTGTGATGGGTAACAGATTTCTGTGAAGCTGAAGAAGTGTGTTTTGCTGGATTTTTGTATATCCTTTCTTCTAAAAAAAAAAAAAAAATCTTGAATTTCATCATGGCCTATTCTGAGCTCAGACAGAATCTCTGGACTTGAGCCTGTGAGGTGTTTGGCATGCTGCTACTATACCCCATGGAAATAATCTCTCTTAGCCAAATTTTCACTTTCATTTACTCCCTTAAAATGTAACTAGCTGCATTTTTGAAAAAGGGATGGAAAGTTGGACAAGTAAGTGAATGATGAGTGTGTTTCCACAGAATTACAGGTAGAGATGCTGCACCTTTCCCAGCTACATCTTCATACAGACAGACGGCAACCCATGCAGCTCTATTCATACAGGTAAGTGTGATGTACGTATAAGCCTCAAGCATGGGGTCCATGGGCTGTATTTGAGCCCCATTAATTCATGTGTACTTGCTGGCAGGGCTACAGCAAGGGAATCTCCCTCCTCCCAGGAGGACATATAGCAAGACATCAAATCCTCCAGGGATGGCACCATCACCTGCATGTGGTGCCAGCAGTGTCAAGCTCAGGTGAGGCCCCTCCAGCCAGCTGAGAAAAGAAATACCATAATTTAGATAAGAAATACCTCTTGAGAAATAAAAGTCAACTGGTTATAACTGCAGCGCTCATATGAAGCTTAAAGTATATCGTAGAGCGTAGATAATGTGTACCCTTGTTCATCTTGCCCTCTTTATTCTAAAAATCATATTGGACCCATCACAAACCCAGACTTTCTTTCTCAAGATTCCTGTCTCAAAAATCTGAGCATTAATAGTGTAGCATACATTGGTATGCTAATAAATAAATGTATTACTCCAAGGGGGAAAAGGAAAGGGTTCAGATTAGTTTTGAATATTCAAACAGGAAAGAGTTTGGACTATTACACTGAGCATCAAAGAAACAAAAATTGAATTTTCCCCAAAAATTTAAATATTTAAAGTGTGACAAAGCTTGTGAAAAGCAATAGCATCCTTTCTTAGACCAGCTGTTATTGTTGAAAAAAAAGAGAAGCTGTCAAAAACACAAGCTCCATTTCAGAACTGAACCAGAAGCAGAAAACTTCAAATATAAATGCTAGTTAAGAATAAATGTTCCATATTTAGCATGATGATTTTAATCAGTTGGACAATCTCACATAAAATGTGGCTTGTATTTTCAGAGTAGAATAGGATGCTGGGAAGAGAGAGGTGATAAAGCCACTAGTTCTAATGGAAAATAGAGAAACAGTTAGTTATCATCTAGTTCATCAGCAATGACCCAGCTTTCCCTTGCATTTTTTGTTTTAATCTTTTGATTTCACAATATAATGTAAGAGAGAGTTCAGTGAGTTTTCTGGGAACTGGCTCATGAGCAGAAGATAATGAATTTTTTAAAAAAATTCCTTTCTTATCTTACAACTAAATGTATTTAATTCTACTTATGAATATTTTTTTTAAAAAAATTAAATGCAAAACACATTTTTCTTCCAGCTTCTGTGTAGCTAATGCAGTTTTTAAAACATCATGCTGCTTAGCATGTAATGTTGTCATTTCTCCTCAAAATTGAAACAGTTTTCCAAACAATTGTGTTCGAAACTACTGCTCATGTAAAAGCTGTGAAAACAAATCTCATTAAGACAAATATCCTTCAAGCCACATGAGGAATTATTACTGCTTTGTTTTAGAGGCAGAATAGCAAAACCTGGAGGCCAATGTTGCTTTAACTTCAGGTCCTGAGACTGCATAATAATGAAGGAGTTTAATATCTTTATTACATACAGCTACTGAAATGAAGGAAAAAGAGGTTTAACTAAAGAAAATTTAAAGCAGAAGCTTCAGTTTAAACAATATCTAAACCAGTTTCTGTTTAAAAAATGAACTATACTGCTTCAGTTCTATGCACATAAAACTGAACGCATCTGTTTTTTTCTGGAAATGATCACATTCAGATCTCTTACGGGTGCCCTCAGGCACACACAGACAAATTCTCCTGTGGTAAACAATGGTCTGAAATTACAGCATGACTGCTACAGCATAACTGCCCATGTGCATCTCTGGCATGGTGGTAAATGCGAGTTAGCTCGCCTCCCAGATGCAGCTGGTTAGCAGAAGCTACGAGCATGAACACAGGTGGTCAGTCATCAGTCGATAACATTGTGCGTTGGCACCCTGGCTTGCTTCTTAAAACCTCTTCCCAGAAACTTGCTGTTCCTTTATGGCATGTAGGCCTTAATCATGCCCTGGAGGCATGAGTTAAAACTGTACTGGCTTTCACTATCAAATAAAGGAAAAGCCATAAAAATCCCTCCCAATTTGTCCTATGCACCTCAGTCCTGAACACTTTTCCCAGTAACACAAAACTGGGTAGCCTTGTGCATCTGTATCTCATCCGTAGTCAGCGTGACAATATGATTTTTTTTTTTTTTTCTCCCACATGCCTTTCACTGCCTTTTGGAAAAATCTATGTGAACAGGACTCCTGTAGATATACCATGGGCTCTCACAGGTATGGGCATGTCATGGTTCTGCCACTGCTCCTTGGACCACGTAGAGAGAAAGAAAGGTTATGACCAACCCAGAACCCTAGTTGATGTCTTCTGACAAACTAATTTAATTTACTTTGCACTGCAAAGGTGGGCATGTAAGAAAATGCACACCCAAAATACACCTTGGGCATGGACAAGGGCAGTGGTGGGAGCTGAGCCCAAGATTCAAATTAGAAATATAATCCACACACTTTGATTCACATTCTCAAATTTAGTCAAGGGAAAAGGATATATTCTCAGATAAAAAAAAAAAAAAAAAAAAAAAAAAAAAAAAAAAAAAAAAAAAAAAAAGAAGGCAAGTTTATAAGGCTGATGACAGCTACACAGGACAGTGTCCCAAGTGTCAGAGATCATAGAGGGAAATACTCTGCACTGACAAAAGGCCAGACACACAATGAACAGAATAAGCAATGGAGAAAACACACATCAGAGAAGATTTGAGAAGTGAATTTGTTATCAACAGACAAACAGCAGGTCTGCTCACCAGCTCAGCACAAAAATTTCAGTACAGTAATGAAATTTTTACAAAGCTTCAGAAAGACAGGTGAGACAGGACACTACTACACTGTCTATAGTGTATTCCGACATCTCTGAGATATCGAAAACAGTGAATTATAGGGACACCTACTCCAGAAGCTCTCAGAGAAGGCTTGTAATTCATACTCTAAGACACCTGGAAGGTCTTTCTAGCTGTTATTTGAATGCAGTGGAGCACTGAGTATATTAATTCATAGTTCTTTTCCCTCCATATCCTAATCTATTTTACACATGTCTAAATAACATGACTGATTCATGCATTATTTATCTGCTGCCCAGTACTATGCCTGTCAAGGAATGCAAACTTGAATTTAAAAAGATGTCAAGATATATTTGGCAAAGTAGGAAATTATTTGGATTATTCATTACATCAGCCTTCCATGTCGTGCTCACAAAACAGGACCCTTTAGGTCATAATTACCACCTACTAACTTGTTATTTGTGTGTACATGATGTGCAGGACAAAATACACAACCAAAAGAGTGTGATCAGATCAGGCACTTTATTATCATGTTGCTCCACTCATCTGCCCAATTACGATTAATTTTTCTAGGTGAAGTAAATGATTCAGGACTGAAATACATAATGATCTCTGTTCCCTCTTTATCTTCAAGACACTGAGCAGATCCAATATTTCACAATTTAAGATCCCCTTCATTGGGGTCTTTCAGTTAGGATAGGCCTTATTTTTCTTCAACTTCTGCATTTTCAACAAATAATGTGCACGGGCAAGGGGTTGGTGGAAGGAGTGCTCCCTTTTAATGGTCCACAAAGCTTTAAAATTGTCATCATCCCAAAAGCAACCTGGATGTGGAATAGGCTTTCCCTCATTCAAAATATAAATGGGCAGAAAGTGTAGAAACTAATTACAGTTCCATCATATCAAGCCTGCCCTATTAATCAGGAAAACTATTTTCAAAGATTTTCACTGACAAAGCCCACTTTAAGTAAATACCACTGTTGAACAACTAAAAACATTAACTTTTTTTTTCCCCACTTTTGTATTGCTTATTTTTATTAACCTGCTTTTGAATATTGGCCAGTTCTTCAGCAGTGGTTAAGAATAGATAGGTAATCCGTGGTTTTTCCCCATTTTCTATCTTTTGTTTTTGCTTGCTCCTGCAGTAAACTTAGGATCATTTATTAATGACAGAACTATCTGTCCACTGAGTTCATAAAAAGCATATTGTACCACTTAGGATTTCCTGAATCAGTGCTTCTGTCTCTTCTATTCCCTATTCCCAAGAACAAGTACAAACATATTGGGTTTGGAATATCCCCTGCACCAAATCACCCATAGCGTAGGAAACAGTGTCCAGTAGGAAACTTCAGTGAATATCTCTCTTTATAACAATCCCCCAAAAGCTCTATTAGTATGGGTGAGAAGCCCCCATTCATTACCATATCAGCTGTGATAGCTGAGGTCAACACAGTTGCTGCTGATACGGCCACCACTTCTACAGCCAGAGATGTCCTAGGAAAACCTACTCCCAGATACCCATCCCATTGTGTAACAGCTTCCATAAATAGCAGAAAACTGCCTAAATTCCTCAAATGAAAATATCTTAGATGTGAGAGTGAGCAAAAATTGCCTTGATTTCCTGATTGCAACAACTCCCACAGTCTTCTGACAGTCCTTCTTGACTCTGTGACTCAATGGCAGTCCCAATTCTTTGGTTAAGAAAAACTGCCCTCATGGTCCAAGACTTAAAGTATTGGATGTTCCTGAACACTTGATGCAGGAGCATCCTTGCAGAAGGCCAGCAGCCCAAGCCACAGGATGGCAGGAGAGAGAAAGGGATGAACTTTGATGTTATACTGAATGACAAGGAAACAACACAAACATGGAAAGCTCTGCCCTTAGGGAGATCCTTCTCTCTACAGGAAAATTAAGGTAAACTGAGGAAGAAAGCATATCTCCAATCTTCCAGATATAAATCTCAGGGTGTAATTAACATTTTTAATGAAAAAAAAAAAAAATGTTACTCCTGTAGTCTGGTAAATAAGGTCAAAAGGAATTCATAATTTAGTAAGGGCACGACAGACATGAAAAAACCGTGAGGATGTGGAAAGGAATGGGATGGCAACAGACCCATAAATTGTGCTTAGGTAATGTCTACACCATGGGACTAAGCAGCAAGCCAAGGCTCTGTCAGGACTAAACTCAAATACACATCATTCTCCCTGTGCACTGGTTTCCATGGCAAGTTGGCTTTGACACAGGCCAATAGGCATCTTAGCCCACTCAGAAAAATTCCTTGCCTGGACAGGCAGGGGACCAGAATCTAAGGCTGCTCCAGGTTTATACACCTGCCCCTGCAGGAAAGACATCCTGGAGCCATCTAGAGGACTGATGAAGAGCTCAGCAGGGAGAAGTCCTTCTCAATCTATGAGAATGCCTTCCAGCTGCATCTGGGGAGCATGCTCATGTTACTAACAAATGAGATCAATACCATAAGTCCAGCAACAGAAGGGCTTGATCCAGTTGCTAGCAGCAGCAAACATGGAATAAAAACTGGGAAAAAAAAATCAGGTTGTGAAAGGGAATTTTCAACTAGTTTTCTTTGTTCTTTTATTGACGTCCTGGTGATACTTACATGAATCAGAAAAGACATTATCAGAAAATAAAAGCCACAGGTAAGAAGAAGCTGGAAAAGACCAGTGTACATCACAAAGCAGGATAACTCTCCAACCTCATCTCAGAAAGTCTCAGAGGTCCTTACCTCAGTGAGTCCTGGCACTGACTAAAAGAGGGTTGGTTTTGGATAAGAATTCATCACAAAAGAAAGGTTTGCAGAGCTTGACCTCCACTTATGGTGCAATTCCTCATGTGTTGAGTGCCACACTACGGCACAGACTTTCATACTGGAATCAAAGACAGATATGAAAAGAGAGCAATTAAGAAAAGACAGTGAGAAATGAGCTGCAACGCACAGGTGCTACTAGTAAATCGAGCTTATCTCCACTTCCACTACCTATCTGATGAAGGCTAGATTAATTCACCTTCAGAAGATTACCTTTATCTCACTGAACAATAAAATATCAGCAAATATACCAAACATATCTCTTCTTCCAGGTGTTAGAGTTTTCCAACACTTTTCTCATTTTCTAATAACATTGTATATGTTGTTGTTTGGCTGAGTATTACAAGTAGGGTGCTTTTCTCTAATTTTAAATTCACTCAAATTCATAATTCATGGCAGCTGAGTGTAGCTATGATTACTGCCTCAAATCTCTTCTGTTCAAGTTCCCACTGCATTTCACTCTGCAGTACCTGAGCACTCAGCACCATCTCTGGCCAGCTGCATAAAGTACAAGCTTAAATTCAAATAAAAAGAAATCCCCAGTATGAACTTCAGAGGACTCAGGAGAGATTAAGTTGTCATGAAGATTTTGTAGACAAAGACCCTTGCTCACCTGGAACATAAGGTGCCCTCAGAAGTGGAAAACACGTGAAATTGGATTGTTCTTTCTATAAAACTCTACAAAATTTCTCTAAATTTCCATATTATGCATTATGCTTTTCAATTTGTGTTTTTGTTTCTCCTTTACCTAAGAATCATTAAAACCCTGTGCTTCCTTTTGCAGGATGGCAACATTTTCTGAATCAATTTTAGATTGATTTCACTCTGCCATAGCTGCAGAATGGTCGACTAGGCATGGAGAAGGTGTGAGGAAGAAATCCCTATTGGGATTTGAACCCTATTTCCTGCTTGGTTCCTTACCATAATGAACCAAACCTAAACCACGGATCCAAAGACTCATTATTACAGAGGAAAACACTGAATTTGAGTTTATGCATCTGAACCAAGAAATATGCCCTCACCAACCATCTTAACCTATATTAAAGCCTGCATCTTTCTTTCATAAACTGAAGTGTAAATACACTTGAAGGATAAAGGTAATATGTGGAATTTAATTTGCACATCACTTCTGCTTTCAAATCTTGGGGAAAAATCAAGTTTAACTTATTTGGCTGCATGATTCCTCTTTCAGGGTTGGAGTTTGAACAATACACAGGAAATATGGAATAACTAGAGTTGAAAAATTATTCCCCTGAGCTACATAAACTGTAACAGGCATACACCCTTCTCCCACATACATAAAGATACCTACATGCATATATGTATGAAAAAACTACAACTTTGAGGCTGTGTGGGATAGATCAAGCCTTAATAATTATAATTGGTTTTATCCACATCTGGTATTCTTCCCATGGTCTCAAATACATACTTAGCAAAGCCCAAGAGGAAATCAAGATTTTCAACTGCATTTACATGTACATACAACAAGGACGGTGTCATCCCATTTATTAGACTGTGTAAAGTGCAGGAGTATATTTCAGTTGCACATTAAATTCTGGTCCTTGACCCAAAATGACTCAGAAATTCAAAGTGAAACAAACTTAACACAAGTCTTCCTTTCCATCTTCATATTGTGGTCTCACATTTTACAGCATCTGAATGTTTTTCTTCCCACTACAAACTGATAATCACCTCATTGGACTAAATCGTTTATCAAAAAGAAGGTTGATGCATAAGAAAAAAAGGCCTAAATCACAATTTAGAATAAAAGTATTATGATAATCTAAATCATAGACAATGCTACATCAGAAAACCTATTTCTCATCTATTTAAATTTCAACATATCATTGGCATGCTAAGTAGCTAGCATGAAATATCAATGAACCAATCCACTACATTTTCTCAGATGTCCCAAAGAAATAAAAAATAAATCTGAGTTCTCTTTCTATTTTTTTATTTGTCACTGGTAAGCATGGAAAATGCTTAACTCAGGAACCACAAGCAGAAAACATGTCTATTCACCAAGCAAAAAAAATGTATATTCACAGAGCATTTGCTCATATTTTTAGGCTAATTGACTTCCTGTGTTTTCTCATTCCTTGCATGCTTTCTTCCTGTTAAGGTAAAAAAGCAACTGACTTTCAACAGCACAATATGGTTGTAGAAAGCAAATTTAGACATGCATCCTTGAATACCTGAGGTAAGTGGATTTAAAACTCAGTGTTCAAAAAAACTTGGAAACTTGATTATAATCATCTAGCTTTCATGCCATCCTGGAACTGCTATAGTCAGATATCACTTGTGTCTCAGCCAGCCCTACAAGATCACATTCTTCATGGCTTCTAAAAGTTGAGCAAGTGTTACATGAGCAGGGGCTCATTGCTTTCCTCCAGTTTATTCCCTTAGCTCCCTGCATGCCATCCATCCCCCTCACCCTGCTTCTAACTCATCCAAGGGGTTCCCCCTTCACCCTCCTCCATATCAGTTCATCTTCATATCTGTGATCCCATATTTCCATTTTACACAATGCCACACACAAGGTCTCCCCATTCCTCTTTAACACTGTCCTCTTTTGTCACTTCAGGACTCCTATATAACCATTACTTCACATTCCCCACTATTTTTGTCTCTTCTTACTAGGAAAAAGGTTTCCCCATGTATTTGAACCTTCCTGTTGCCTCTTCTACCTCACAACTCCTGTGAAGTTGCTCACAGACCTAGTGCATCTTCTGTGGGAGTAGGTGAGGAACAACCAGGTCAGGGGAAACAACTTTTAGGTAACATTGAACCCTACTCGGCTGAAGTGGTAATACCAGGGGAAAGAGGGAAAGCACGAACTATGAGGCTGAAGAAAGCCCTGGACTGCTTCATGGATGTCATTAATTGTCAGTTTGGTTCCTTGAATAAAACAAACAGTAAGAAAAAATCATCAGGAGGTAAAATTGTCTTCACTTTCTCTCCAGCCTCGCTTTACTCCTATTTTCCTCTCAAGTAGGGTTCCCTCTGCCATTGCCAA
This sequence comes from Athene cunicularia, assembly GCF_003259725.1. NCBI lineage: Eukaryota > Metazoa > Chordata > Aves > Strigiformes > Strigidae > Athene > Athene cunicularia. The sequence goes on along the minus strand of NW_020799097.1, from coordinate 68,837,722 downwards.
GAACCTGGTCTGAAATTTTAATTCATGAGATGCAGTATTCAGAAGTTCATGTTCCAGAGAAATGGTTCAATGCACCGCGAAGTAGTGCGCAATCTTGGTTGATCCAAGCAAGCAAGTGCTGATTTCAGTGGTAGGTCCTAGACTAAACACAAACATACAAAACATCAATAAATATTTTCCAATTAATACAGTTAAGAAAATGGCCTCTTTTTTTTTTCAGAGCATGCTGCAAAGAGAAAGGGAACAACATTATTGAAATAACCTTTCATTAACAGTTATTCTCCCAGTTCAAGAAAAAAGAGACTAACAAATGCAAAAGAGATCAACTTGAGGGAGGGGAGAAACTGTTGATAGAATGTGTGGCATACAACTGGGGTTTTGTGCATGTTTTCTGTATTGCAGATTTCACAATCCTAAGCCCCTGTAAGGCTGGGGATGGTAGGGCAGCTACAAGACCTTTCTGAAGTGTGATTCCAAATCGTATGCTAGAATGAAGTTAGAAAAGAAGAATTAGCAGCAATTCAGTGGTCAAACTGAACTGCAGGCTTGTATTAGGTAAAAAATGTATGGTTATACATACAGAAATCTCAGCAGGATGCCTGCTTGCTCCTAAAAATTACAGCAGCACTATCTCAATCCAATGTCAGGGCGGGGTTCAATATGATCCCAAGAGCAAGATTAAGACACAAACAAGTACAAATGCCATACACTCAAACCTGTTTTTATTATTAAAAGTGAAGAGTGGTAGCAATAGGACAGAATGGAAGGAAAAGAGAAATAAAGCAAGCATCCAGAATAGACTCGCAATAGTCACCACCATGGATCCAGCAGCATCACATTGGTCCACAGTCTTCAGTTCTTCAGTGGGGGGTGCACACACAGCAGTTTTCTGTCGCCTTCTAAGTTCATCTATCAGTGGGTTAGCATACTAGACAAGGAGGGGCAGGTATTCCACAAACTCATTTCCATGAGAGACAAGGAAAAAGGTGGAGCATGGGTTCTGCATATGCATTGAAGGGGAAATGGGGTGCACCACCCCTTGTCCAATTTAATCACTCACCCTGCCCACCTCTGGTTTTTCCTCTGTTCCCACAAGTTTTTGCTGACTTCATGCTCCTTGAGCAATCATCCAGCTTCTGGGGCAGAAATGCTCACCTCTTACCAGTTCAATGGCAAAAGGGCAATGTCATTTGCAAGGCAAGCATGGTGTCTGGTTTACGTAATAGAGCCAGTGATTACCAGTCCTTGTGCTTGAGAGGAAACACTTGGTTTCACTCAGTCCATGTCTCCCCCTTTGAGTCTTATCTAAGGAGTCTGACAACGCAACTGCAAGGGAGTAAGGGGTGCATCCTTCGATACACTCCCACTTCCTTGGGTGACATTCCTTAGACTAATCCAAAGGCCACAGCTTGAGTTTTGCACACACAGGCAAGCTTTGAGGCAACCATTTGACATTTCAGTCTCTCACAAGCACCTTCAAGGACAATGAACAGCAGAATCCTGAAGTTTGTGCTTCATCTGTGCCTTGTATGACAATTCTTCAAAGCAGTATGGTGTCTCCTAACATTGTATCAGAGCTCTGGCTCAGTAATAACTTGATGGGAAATGTGACATCCAAATCATCAGCATCACTTATGGATAGCATATCCTTCCCTTAAGAGTATTTCTCAGTTACAAGTAATGTAACACATCAAGAAAACAGCACAATACATGGTGTCCTTCTCATTGGCTTCTCAGTACAGCTGATATAAAAAAGTCATTCATTACTTAACAACTGGGATACAATGACAGCTGTTGTTTATTGTCAGAAGTCCAGTGACAGTCTGTCTCATATCCCCTTACAGCTGGGTTATTTTAATTGTCTTTGGATGTTTTTTAAGAGTGAGCTTTTCCCTTAGAAATATGTCTTTGAACATGGAAACAGTTGCTGACAGTGGGACTTCACTAACAACTTGGTGCAAACCCAGACTAAATTTTACTTTGTATTTCAGATGTGTACAAATGCTTGCAGATGAAATTGGTCCTTGGCTGTTGTATAGGGAAATAACCCAAATAGACAGAAATGTTACCTCCTAAATAGCAGAAAGACATAATTAATTTTTGGCATTCCCAGTTTTTACCTCTTCTTCCCAGTTGTTTGATGCATATCGCAGTAAACACCAAAAAAACCCCAGAATCCAAGTACTTACACTAATCCTGAAGTCATGTGTAATCCTTACTAACATCTCTGACTTCTGTAACACAGGATAGAGACTCCATTGGGATTTGATAAAGAGGAGAATGTGCCAGGAGTGAAATCTTAGAGTCACTGACCAGATTTTCAGTCAGTATAAATCATCAAAGCTCCACTGGATTTCATACTTTTGAACTGAATGAAGATGGCCTATAGCTTCAGAGAAGACAATCTGTAGCTGCTCTTCATGGAATCTTTGTATAAATTCTTAAGTTTAAATCACAAAACAATGGCAGACACTAACTACAAGGCAGCAAAAGTAAGATCTGAAAGGATAGCGTGACAAAGCAGAGACAAATATGTATAACAGATATAAATGTTTCAGAGCTAAAAAGCAAGTGCTACTCCCTTGACATTTCTTTTCTGTCAAAATATAATTAAAGAATAGCAAAAATGTGTTTCAGTAATGCATATAATTATGTCTCCAACTGTAGACATATTTGCTTGAAGTGATAAAAATACAGGCATTGCCAGATGCTAATGTTGACTAATCAATCTGCTATTAACAGGTAACACACCTTCAGCTGAAAGAAATGAAAGGGCATTTTCCCAAATCAGTCAGTGCATCAGTAAAGAAGTCAATCAAGAGAAATCAGGACAGCAGAAGCATTAGATACGTACCACAGGTCCTCAATTAATGTGCATTACTAGAATTAAAAAAATATTTCTACATAAAAAATATCCCCCAGCTCCAGAGAGAAAGATAATACCATTGATCACATTTCTTGAAAAGCCTGAATTGTAACTTTTGCATATTATTCTTTAGTAAAGAGGGAGAAATCATGAGTTTCAACATGTATAACTGTTTCCTGATTCTTCTTTGGAAAGAGAGCAGTAAAATTTGTAGCTGTTCCCTGCCTGCCTGCTCCTTTCCAAAACATATATATTTCAAACCTGTAAAGACTCTAAAGGTTCAGTGGAGGGAAAATGCAGTTTCACCTAAGCTACCTGATAACATACTGTCACCCAAATTGATCCCTCTTTCTCAATCTTGACAGAGGAGTTTGTTTTACCATTTTCTCCCTTGCCACTAGCTCTAATCAGAACTCATGCAGGAATGGTGAATAGGAAAAAGAATTTCAAATACACAAATGAGTAACTGAAAGTCACAGCAGATCCTGGTCCACCATTCAAAGTGCCTGTTGCTTTGTCTTGCAAGCACTGAGATTGAAGAGGCTCCACTGCAGCTCTTTAGGGCAATCACCCCCATCTATGCCTTCACTCTTCTCAAGCCTGGAGCTGAAATCATAGCTGGGAACCCCTGAAAGACCATGCAAAAGTCTGTGCAGAACCTGGCAAGTCTGGTTCCTGATCTCAGGATTACTTCTGATTTATTGCTTACTATTGGGAAGCAAGTAAGGTGTTGGCCAGAGACCTCTGCCTTTTAATTCATATAGATCCTGCTCTGGAAATGCAGCAACACAGCTGTGCCAGCCTTGAAGGGACATCCAGGTCAAAACAGAAGATACCAAGTTAGCTAAAGCGCTGTTGGCATTAGGGTGAAAATACTGATCACAGTATGGGATCCTAAAGTTCATCTAAGTCCTGAGTTAATTGTCATAATCCTTTTCTAGATGCTTCTTCTCTCTCCCTACAGAAATCTTGAACCTGAAGGGCAGGCATGAAAATCTCCAGTTATTTTCGTGGTGTTCTTATTGTATTCTTCTCCTTCAGACACTTCTAACTGTTCCTCCAATGGCTCTGCAGCACCAATTACCTCTTTTATTGTAAACATAATGCAATGGTAGTATCAGAACGTCAATCTGGTTTGCTGATCAGTCAAGAAGTCTCCAAATGGGAAAATAGAACAAAAAAGTCAGGAAATCTGAATTAGTTTTGTTATCAGAAAGGTAGGTAAATAAGTAGGATTTATAAACTCTGTAAACATCACTGATTTCTCCTGGGATATTTCATTAGCTCCATTTTTACTTCATGTATAGATAAAGGGTCACATTTCTGAAAAGTGGTTTCTATTAGCTGTGGAAATATTATGATTTAGTGTTCTTTTCACAATAAATGTAATGTTCAGGAGTCCTTTATATGGATCCAGTTCAGCAAAGCTCTTAAACAAAGGTTTACACTGAAGTGATGCTATGTATAAAACAGCATCACATATTTTCTTTTTTTCCAAAATGCTTATTGGAATACCTACTTTGACAGAAACATTTCCAACAACTATACACTATCCCGCCCCCCCAAAAATCAATAAAAGAATTGTTGTGTTTTCTTCTTACCCATGAATAATCATACTGGTAAGCAAACCAATCATAAGCTCCTAGGGAAAAAGACCGTCTGTGTGGAACAAGTCACATTTAAATCTTGCTTTATGACTGGGACTCCACCATGCTATTGTTCTTAATAGCAGTAATAATAGTACCGACAACAGTTTGATCCTTGGTCTCAGAGATACCTCCTTTCACACACAGTGACTGTTGTGGTACCCTACCTTCACCCAGGAGAAGCTTCTCGTACCACTGTATGTCAGGAAAATGAAGGAAATGCACTCTCTCAGCAAATGCACCTGAGTGATACGCACCTTAAACCCAAGGGCACACAAATAGAGAAAGCTTTTCAGTACTTCCCAGCACATGCACACTCTGGGCATCGTGAGGAACACGAACTGTACCGCAACCGATTTCACCCTGCATCCATCTGAGCAACATCTTAGTGATGTCAGCTGCAGCAAATGTTCTGGGAAGTGCAGAGATGACATAAACTGGTGCATTGACCTTCTAGATGTTTTCAGCTAATCCAAGAACATCTTAGTAAATGTCTAAAGGGGAAGGAAAAAAAAAAAAAAGTTTAATGTCTTTGGGTTTCTTTGCTGCATTTTAATAATTTTTCTGGCCAGATAGCCAATGATGGTAATACTTAGCTGTATCAACTTTGCTTAGCTAGTAATGTTTCAACACAAAAGCACAAAAAGTTAAAAAAAAAAAAAAATGTTGATCAGGGATTTTTGTGTTAAACCACTATGCACTTTTGGAAAAGAAAAGGAGGTGAAGAAGTAGCAATCCAGGATAGTTTGTTTTCCCATGAGTCAAAAGCATCAGCTCTTGTCTTTCCATGTCATCTTGCTATCAATAAGCTGTTGCTAGGATGTGAACGTTTCCATGGCAATGAGTGAACTCTTCAGCTTCACTAACAGCACTGTTCTCCAACCTGTCTCTTATACA
>NW_020799097.1:68792743-68832263 GCF_003259725.1 Athene cunicularia | reverse complement strand
TGTGGGCCGGCGCTCCCCACGCCACGCACCTCACGCCACAGCCCGGCCGCCGCCGGCCGCTCGCCAGGGGAGGAACCATAGGGGCGTCCGCCACCCCGGCGTTCGGAGTCATTCCTGCTTCAAGCTGCTCGCAGGTACCAGTTTGGCTTGACAAACTATCCAAGTCAGCAAACATTAAATCAGGAGTAACTGAGAAAAGGACAGGCAGCTCCTTTACTTCCTCCTCTCTCTTACAGGAGGAAAAACACCTTGGAAGAAAAACCTGTTGGCTCAAAGCCTCCCTCCTTAGGCAAAGATGACAACAGGGATAAGGCCATAGCTTTCACCTCTGTTGCTCTGTTTGCTTTTTCTTCTTCAAACAAAACAAAAGGAGATAGTGAGTCAAATGGCAAAAGAGGAAAATGAAATGCCCCTTCTCAGCTTGCTGCTCCCTGCCTGAAGCAGGCTGGGCGCAGATGGCATCACCATGAGATGGGCCTAAACTCTGACATCACAGCCCTATTGCTAAGAAACTCCTGGCTGGTTTGCCCTGATGCTACTTTCAGGAGACTTGCAACCCATCCAGTCGCTCAGTCATTATCATGAGCCTGTCAGACTAGTCACCCTGTGTTCAGTTTGGAGTAATTTTTAAGCTAGAGGGCAAAGCAAGAAGGAAGAAGAAGGTAAAAAGTGACAGAAAAATCATACACAAAAAGGTAGGAATCAGCAAGAAAATTTGATTCCGCATATAAAAAGTTGTAGATAAGGCAAACAAAGAAATCTTGATCTGTACTTGCTTCTCTGCCTCCAGTCATCAGATGGCTTTCTAGGAAACATTGAGTGACAGTAAATTCCAGCAAGTATAGTCCTTATGGTGGTGGAGTTTGAAGGCAATGGAAATAATTAGCCACACTAGAAACAAGACCAAGAAACTCATAAAATACTTACAAGGATCTTTGCTTTAGAATGGATCAGATTGACCAAAAATGAGAGGTGTATTTATTCTGTTTTTCTTAACAATAGGGAAATACAGTTTCAGGCTTATGAACACTTTACATTCCATCCCTTCGGCCTCAAAATACTTGTGTGGTAACTTTTGCTAGACTCTCAAATACACTCAGCTTTTTTTTTTTTTTTTTCTTAGGAATAATGCATAAATATTTCTGGCATTAAGAACTTTGTGTGTTTGTTTGCCAAGTGTTTTTGACAGTTCTCCTTGATTATGAGAAAACATTTTTCTTTAAATACTACATTTTCTAGACAGCCACCTTAGGCATAGACAGATTTCTACAAAAAAAGCGCATATTTATGGAACTACATTGTTAAAAAATTAATGGTCTCTTACTGCTTTGCATCATTTGACTGGTCCCCTGTTTTCCACAGTCAGCTCCTCTGCTCAGCTGAGTCAGTATCATCAGAGCCACATAGTCTGAGGTCTAGTCAGGATCTTCACTACCAATGAATTTATCTCCTGACAACCATTACCTTCCCTCACTTCGATAAATCCATCTTTACACTAAACATATTTTTCATTGCCACGCTGGAAATTAAAGTGTTTAGTGCTCTCCTGAAAGGCCAATGAATAAAAAGTATATCAGCCTCTGACCCATATACCTATTTTAAGCATTTATAACCCTAAAAATATTGTTGCTCATGTTGCAAAATTAGCATAGAGCTTGTGACTTGCTACTAGCAATAACAATAATTATCTTACTCAGCCACTTGGCATAAACGTTAATTGATTTCTCTTTGATACTACCTTTACAGTTGGCATAAGGCTGCCTTCTGCAACAAATATAAGCTGAAGATGCTGAATTATGACAGCTGGGGATCTAACACTACACAGTTTGTAGCTCACAGTGAACCAAGTGTTGGTGGCTAAGTTATATGATGGTAAGGTAGCACGTGTTGGGCATAATCAGGTTGCTAAAAGCTGAAAGGGGGGACTGTTACTGTTCCAAACAACTCATGAGGATACAAGATAAAAGCAGAACACTCTCAGAATTGCCATTAACTATGCTAAATTCATAAATTGTTAAATACTTTCAGATGCTTTAAATTACTTAGAAAAAAATTGTCATTTATATACTTTCTGAAAATTGGGTTTGAATAAAAAGTGGGTCAGCTTGAGATACGGCATAACTTATACTCAGAGTTGACCATTTGTAGTGCAGATGAAGATAAACTACATGCTAGAATCTAGTCCCAAATCCACACAGGCCACTGGGAATCCTGCAGTAGATGTCAGTGGGCTTTGGGATTCCCTTCACAAAAGAATGAGAAGTACTCAATGTAGGAAGAAGCACCAGCTCCACATGAAACTCAAAAGCAAAAACACAGGCATATGTCTCACCTCTCCTTTCTGCCAGTGCAAATGATTTTCAGGGGGTAGCAGGTATCTCTCCACTGCAAGCCAACAATGTGAAACCTTCTGAGTTCTGAGCCAACATCACAACCCTGCACAGGTACACTGCTGGGAAGATAGTTGGCTGTTCTGCCAGGCCAAGAATAACAGGGCAATAGCACAGTAGTTGCCCTGCGCTGCTCCCATGGCTGCAGCACTCCTGTACCCAAGCAAGCAAGTTTAGAGCAAACATGACAAGTCCTCTCAGTTGGCACCCCACCCCACAGGGTATAAACACACTTTGGCTTTCCATTACTACTTACAGTTCTCATCCTTCCTGCCTTGAATACAGTGCTGAAATCTCTCTATGCGAATTGGGACAATGTGTTCACAAAATAAGGTGGGGGTACAAACCAAATCTTCTTCCACCATCTCCCCCAGATACCTACCACCATTTCTTGTCTTAATATTCTCTTATAGCAAGACCACCAAGGAGTAAGGAGATAAAACAGTATGAGATTTAAAAATTGCTATAGTGTAAATGACTTTAGATCAATAAACATTAAAATTACCCAAATGTCATCTTGTAGGCTTTGCACAATGTCACTACAAGGAAAGTCAAGATTTCTTCCAAAGGAGGTCATGTCAATGATGAATAAAGAAAAAATGGGGAAAATATCTTAACTATTTAGTGAGCAGGATTGCAGCCCTTAGACCAGGTGAGAATTTGGAAAAGTTCTGAAAGGGACTGTTACATTTCCTAGCTCACTCAAATATGTGTTCTTATGGCTTATAATGTTTAGATTGACCTATCTAATAATACATGAAGTTGTTACTTTTAGTTGGGACTAATTAATTGCAACAGCCTGTAAATATATTTAAACTTACTTCAACTTAAACTGTTGAGATATGTTTTTAACCTGGACTCTACTTAAATGAAGTTGTTGCTTGTGGGTGAATCAAAAAAGCTTGAACCTATTCGTAGTACTCATTTGGTGATGGAATTCAATGCAAACTGAGACAAGCCTTTGTAAAAAAGTTTGAATAATACAAAGTAAATCTACACAAAATATCTTACTATCCTACATTATTTTAAGCATTTACCAGCCTTTCTTGAATATTTTACTTTCTTCAGTCATGTTGGTTTATGCAAGATAAAATTAATGTTGTCTTACTACCAAGCAGTCTGCTGTGCATTTATTTGTTTTCCGTACATTTATCACTTCTCTGTTTCACTTTCTTGATCTAAGGCTGCCACTACATAAAAACTGCCCTTCTATCAACAGTCATGGAGTTTTATGTCTTGCATACACTCAAGACAGCTTGCTTTTCATTTTTGTTACTGCTAATAATAAAGCTTACTTTCTTTGACAGGTTTATTCTGAAAACATCATTATTTCACCTCAAAGAAATGTAAGACAATATTTAATTTGGAGATCGGGCATATCAAGAAATCCAGATTGCAGTTTAAGTTGAACAAGAACCAGCACCTATCATGATTAGACATCTGCTAAAAGGAACATATTTCAGCCCTATCAGAGCCATACAGCTCTTCCTCATAATTTGAAAGTCACATTATCAGGGATGAAGGGGAGCAAAGAGGGTGGTAATTTCTAGGAGTTTCAATCTAATAATATTTTGACAACACTTGAGAGGTGGTCATATGCCATCAGGACTTGGTATGTCCAACGAGGAAAAGAAAGAGTCATAGAAGGCTTGCTGATGGCACCAAGCCATCATGACAAGTTTTCTCTGGTCCAGCTAGGTGGAATGGTTGTCCAACTCTTACTGCGAGGGCTTACAAGAGTGAAGGGATGCCTTGGCAGAGGCAATATAAGGAGTTCCCTAAAGCAACAGGGCAGCAACCAGTGATTATAGCTTGAATATATCATTTGCCCATGCCAGGGCCCTAGAAATCCAGGCCAGCTGCTGGTGAGGGAGAGGGACAGAGCTGATTGTGAAGGAGGGAGTTGGATTCACACTCGTGCTTTTATTTAACCCCCCTACAAGAAGTTCACCTATCCCAGACTTTGCCTCCCTTGCCTCTCTGTCTCTCTTCTCTGTGTTGCTGTGTCTGTTCTCCTTCCTATGTCCCTGTCTAAGGGCAGGAGAAGCTAAGGCTGAGCCCAGGTGTGCTCTCTGCTGCTTTGTATTCCAACATCTTGCTTGCACCTACTCTGCAGACAAATTTACAGTTAGCTACAGTTTTGGCCTGGATTCTCCAGAATCAAATGAAATATTATTCCTAGGAGAATACTTAGGTTGTCCTAAGAATATAGAGCAGATACAGAGTTTTTTAAGCAATTCCAGTCTCCTATTAGCATGACTTGTTATACCACAGATCCCTTTCACAAACCAGTGGGGCTCCAATTTTGACACCAGTTAACATTTCAATCCCTTTAATGTTCTTGGAAAATGTTTGCAGAGCCTTGTTCTTTGGAGCTGAAACCTCCTCCCAGTATTGAGCCCATTAATGGTTAATTCATGCCCACTAGCTTTGCTGGCCACTCCCTTTAACCTGGTTATTTCCCCTTCAGCAGTTTGCCCCTCCATGAATTTTCAGACAGCAATCATACCCTCCCACACTTGACATTTACCATTTTAAATGACCCACCCTCTTTTAATGTCTTCTCATAAAGTGTCTCCCCTTCATCTCCTCACCCTAGCAGTCTCTCTTGGTAGGGAAATGTGAGGTGTTCTTTCCGGAACAGGGGACAGGAGATTTGAGCACAGTATTTCAGAGCAATTCCACAGTGCCTTTTAAAAGGACTGAACATTTCCCATCGGTACTAATACTTAATCTGAGACTTTACAGAACAGCAGTTGCATTTATTAACAAAATGGAGATTTTCAATTTATAGTAACCCCATGACCAAGCGGTATAGCTGGGTCTTTCTCTTCCTCTACAATTTCCAACTGATTAATTCCAAACTTCTCATAGAAAACCATTTTATTAGTCCCTAAATTCATGACACTGTATTTTGCATAATTAAATTTCTAGTACTAGAACCTTCAGTGTCAACCAATCCTCTGTATGACATTCTGCTGCTGTCTTTTTTTTTTTGTGCTGGGCCCAGCTCTGTATCTTTAGCAAATTTCAGTAGCCTTCTGCTTCTCATGCACCATTCCTCATAATTGAAATGTAGTTCCATAAGATATATCAATGGGAGTGATTAATTTTGTCTTCTCTGAAACTAGAGAAGGTTGCAATTAATCTTAGTCTATATCTAGGTATTCTCTAGCTGTATGGCTATTTAAAATACAACACTTCTTTTGGAGAAATAACACTGTGAATCTGCTTGAAGACTGGAATATTAGAAATACTTACAGCTACCCTCTGCTCAACTGTGGACCTTCCACATGACCTCAGGCAAGGCAGCGCATCACTGGAGATTTTAGAGAAAAGATAGACAAACATTTGCCAGAATTGTATTTTGCATATTTAGTTCTGTCTTAGGACTGGGGATGAACTGAGTACGTTCTTAAGGTTCCTTCCAGCCTTACGATTCTGTGCAGTAAATCAATTTCCTTGTGTATTCATTTCTCACTCTTCACAGGTCTTAATCAGTCATTTGCCTATGGTTTTTAATGGTCAGCACCTATTGCTCACTTTGTGTGGTACAGTCTTAAATACAGACTTTGGTGACATTTTTAGACCAAAAGTTAAGATAAAGCATTTCATCAGTTCCAACAGTATTCACATACTTTCTACAGTTAATATACAGTTAATATAAAGTAAGGTTAGCAAATATCTTTTCATGGACTACAGTACAATACTGTATATAACACTGTATTATTTCAGAGAGGCTGAAATTCTGATTCACTTTAATGTATCACAAGTGTAAGATTATCTATGTTTACTTGGGTAGTAATTATGTTCCTCTCGATAATAAATTATGGTGTAAGCTGGCATCACAGAGATGCGGTGGGATGGCTTCCATGACTGTAGTGTTGCAATGGAAGGATACAGGATCTTTAGGAAGGACAGGCAGGAGATACAAGGAGGGGGTGTCTTCCACTATGTCAGTGACCAGCCAGAGTGCATGGAGCTCTGCCTGGGGATGAATGAGAAGCTGAGAGCTTATGGGTGAGGATTAAAGGAAGGGCCGGGACAGGGGATCTGCTACAGGCCACCCGATGAGGAAGACCAAGAGGATGAGGGCCTCTATAGACAGGAACAGCCTCAGATTCACAAGCCCTGGTCCTCATGGGGGACTTCAACTACCCTGATATCTGTTGGAGGGACAACACAGAAGGGCATAAGCAATCCAGGAGGTTCCTGATGATAACTTCCTTCTTCAAGTGACAGAGAAGACAACAAGGAGAGGCATTATGCTGGACCTTGTTCTCATTAATAAGGAGGGGCTGGTGCAGTGATCATCAAATGATGGAGTTCAGGATCCTTAGGGCAGCAAGGAGGGTGCACAGCAAACTTGCTACTCTGGACTTCAGGAGAGCAGATTTTGGCCTCTTCAGGGATCTGCTTGGTAGAGTAGCACGCGATAAAGCCCTGGAGGGAAGAGGGACCCAAGAAAGTATTTATATATGGTTAATATTCAAGGATCACCTCCTCCAAGCTCAAGAGCAATGCATCCCAACAAAGGGGAGGTCAGACAAGAATACCAGGAGGCCTGCATGGATCAACAAGGAACTCTTGGGCAAGCTCAAGCATAAAAAGGAAGCCTACAGAGGGTGGAAGCAAGGACATGTAGCCTGGGAGGAATACAGAGAAATTGTCCAAAGCAGACAGGGATCAGGTTAGGAAGGTCAAATCCCTGATAGAATTAAATCTGACCAGGGACATCAAGAACAATAAGAAAAGCTTCTATAAGTACATTGGTGACAAAAGGAAGACTAGGGAAAATGTGGGCTCTCCTCACAAGGAAACAGGAGACCTGTTTACCCAGGACATAGAGAAGGCTGAAATACTCAATGAAATTTTTGCCTCAGTCTTCACCAGCAAGTGCTCCAGCCATACCACCCAAGTTGCAAAAGACAAAGGTGTGGACTGGGAGAAAGAAGAACCTCCCACTGTAGGAGATCAGGTTCAAGGACCTGAAGGTGTAAAAGTCCATGGGACCTGATGAGATACACTGGTGAGACCTGAAAGAACTGGCAGATGAACTGGCTAAGCCACTATCCATCATATTTGAGAAGTCATATTAGTCCAAATGAAGTCCACACTGACTGGAAAAGCAGAAACATAACCCCTATTTTTAAAAAGAGGAAAAAAGGAAGACCTGGGGAATGACAGGCCAGTCAGTATCACCTCTGTGCCCAGCACTATCAAGGAGTGGATCCTCCTGGAAAATATGCTAGGGCACATGGAAAATAAGGATGTGATTGGTGACAGCCAACATGCCTTCACTAAGGGCAAATCATGCCTGACAAATCTGGTGGCCTTCTACAACAGGGTTATAATATTGGTGGATAAGGGAAGAGCAACTGATGTCATCTACCTGAACTTGTGCAAAGCATTTGACACTTTTCCACACAGCATCCTTGTCTCTAAATTGGAGAGACATGGATTTGACAGATGGACCACTCCATGGATAAAGAATTGAGTGGATGACTGCACTCGAAGAGTTGTGGTCAATGGTTCCATATCCAAGTGGAGAGCAGTGACAAGTGGCATTCCTCAGGGGTCAGTATTGGGACCAGTGCTGTTTAACATCAGTGACATGGACAGTGGGACTGAGTGCACCCTCAGCAAATTTGCCAACAACACCAAGCTGTGTGGTGCAGTCGACACACTGGAGGGAAGGGATGTGGCATCCAGAGGGACCTGGACAGGCTTGAGAGGTGGGCCTGTGCAAACCTCATGAAGTTCAACAAGGCCAAGTGCAAGGTCCTGCACATGGGTCGTGGCAACCCCTGGTATCAATACAGGTTGGGCAATGAGTGAATTGAGAGCAATCCTGCAGGTAAGGACTTGGAGGTGTTGGTTGACAAGAAGCTCAACATCACCCAGAAATGTGTGCTCGCAGTCGAGAAAGCCAACCTTATCCTGGGCTGCATCAAAAGAAGCATGACAAGCAGGTTGAGGGAGGTGATTCTTCCCCTCTATTCCACTCTCGTGAGACCCCACATGGAGTACTGCATTCAGCTCAGGGGCCCCCAACATAAGGACATGGATCTGTTGGAGCAGGTCCAGAGAAGGACCACAAAGACTATCAGGGGGCTGGAGCACTCTCCCTATGAGGACAGGCTGAGAGAGTTGGGGTTGTTCAGCCTAGAGAAAAGAAGGCTCTGGGGACATGTTATAGCAGCCTTCTAGTGCCTTAAGAGGACCTACAGGAAAGCTGGAGAGGGACTTTTTATAAGGGCATGTAGTGATAGAGGAAGAGGTAATGGCTTTAAACAGAAAGAGAATAGATTTAGATTAGACATAAGGAAGAAATTCTTCACTGTGAGAGTGGCAAGACACTGGAACAGGTTGCCCAGAGAAGTGGTGGATTCCCCCTCCCTGGTCCAGACCAGGTTGGACGGGGCTTTGAGCAGCCTGATCTATGGAAGATGTCCCTGCCCATGGCAGGGGGGTTGGGACTAGATGATCTTTCAGGTCCCTTCCAACCCAAACCATTCTATTATTCAATGATTCTTGAAGCTCTTGCATTTTTAACTGATTTGCTATTGTTTGTAAATCTCTTAGTGAATGTAAGCTCCAGGAAAAGAATATGAATCATTAATTAGCAGCCAAGATAGAATATTAGCAAGAATGTGGCTTGGTAGCTTAGTAGTTTGAGCATTCAGATTAAATTAAGTCCTGGGTTCCCACCCCTGGTTTACAGACCAGTTGTGTATTCTAGACAATGGCTGCTTGACATATATACCCAAGTGACTGTTGAAACAGGAGCCCTAAGATATTTATGTCTCAGGTGAACTGCCTAAACATGTAGCTGCAGATCTGACCTTTTTTTTTACCTTCTTTCACAACTACCTTCAACTCTTTTATGAGCAATGCCACGACTGTAACAACAACAACAACAACAACAACACATACAGTCCTTGCAGAAGGAAAATATAGATTCCTTTTTTCAGGGGAAAATGGAACATGATGGCAGGAGATGCAGAACTCAGCCTATGTGTTGTAATCAGGGAGCCCTTGCTTAGCAAGGAGACATCTCCTTGGAATGGAAGCAATGGTCACTGCAATATCACCTGCAACCTGAGCAGCATGCTCCGAATTTTTCCACAAGATCAAACCCCTCAATCTAGACAGGCAGAGGAGCACCTTCAATGACATCTCATATGGACTTCGTTTATTTTGTGGTAAAATTGAAATGTCACACTGTCTGATACTGTGTCTCAGCGAGAAAAGCTGCTACCAGTTCAGGGTTGGCAACTAGATGCTAGTTGTTCAATTTAATATTCTCAGGTAGCTAAAATGAACTTTAACTAAGTGCCAAGGTCCAACATGAAGTCTTAATTCAGATCTCTACATTCCTTTCACAGATCTTGCCATAACCTAGCATTTCTATAATGCATATACCTCCATAAAATATTCTGTCTCAATCATGCACAGCAGATAGCTGTAGTGGTTTGGAAGTCTCCCTTTTCTCATTTTCAATATGTCACAACCACCAAGAAAATTGAATGTACAGATGTTTTACAGAAATTAATAATAAAATTACCTTCTTTTGCTCTTTAATTTATGCTAGATAAAACTGTAAATGTTGTACTTGTGACTTTCTGCTTGTCACAAACATCACTTTTCTCTGCACCTACCCAAAATTCATCATTTCATTCTCCCCTTACAATTATTTTGCCAAATTATTACAAAAAATTAAGTCCATAGAAAGTTGATTATATTCCTCACTAGCCCTCAAAGAATTTATTAGTGGTCAATACCAACATACAGTTCAGTTAGTCAGCAGAGAGCAATTTGACCTCAGAGGGAATTACATGCACAGAAGAAATGCAAAACTGGACCTACTTACTGATTCACTTCTTGTGTTTGTTTAAACACTTCAGACATATGACATATATTGTTAGTTCATTGTTTAAAATTTCATAAAGAGTGGGGCATGCTATTAGTGCTTGCCTTTCATGTACCCGTGAACAGACTGCAGGTGTCACAATGTTCAGTTTAACTCTTCTCAAATTTTTGCCCATATGTCTATTCCTTCCCCTGGTACCAGAACCAGGTCCATCCTGTTCTCAAACAAACCTTGGACTGAAAACTTTAGAAGGACTGGCCTGTCAGCAGCAGAAGTCTACCCGTTGAGCCTTCTCCTTTTTCTTTTCCTTCCCATTCTTCTCTTCACTGTGTACTTCTGACTTCACATTAACAAAACCCTTAGGCATCCCATGTAATAATTAAGAATTTGAGTCAAAAGCTGTCAAGACACCCTACTTTTACCTCTGGTTTTGAACAAAATTAAACTGGAAATTATGGAGAACACTACTCAGAATGACTGAATAGAGCAAAAAATGATTAAACTAAAAATGACCCTAAAAATGGAATGTCATCTGTTCTATGCCTCCCTGATCAGGGTTAATTGTTGATGAATGATGAGTGAGCAACTCTCCAGCTTTTTTCAGTTCTTCAGAGCTGAAGATCCCATGATCTCCCTAGGCAAGGGTTATCTGTCCCCAAAAGAAGACACTCCACCAGAGGGGCAGAGTATTGTCCCAGGCAGTGAACAGTCCTGCCTTGCCTGTGATACAGCAGTCCCCAAAGCATCAGGCAGCGCAATGGCTTATTATATTGCCTCAGCTCCAGGGTATTCCTCAAAGAGCAGGTTTACACATTGACCACTAAGCTACTCATAGGTTTTGCACTTAAAAAAGGGCACAGCTATCACAGTATAAAACAAACGCATCAAATATGAATAGCACCTTTGGAATTAAACTAATCCTTCTCCCTTAACCTTTCCACCCTGTGTTTGACTCAAGCCCACAGATCAGGGAAGGCTGAAACAAGAATCTCACCATAGTGAATGAAAAAGAATATTTTATATCACTCATGATGATTATCTAGGCTACTAAAATGATTGAGTGATAGGGGTCAATTCAAAAAATGTTCCTTTCTTCTAAAAGCTGGTAGCCTACCTGAATAAACCTCAGGCAGTGAGTAATACATAGAAATAATCTGTAGCTATTGGCTTTAGGAGAATGAAGGGCTAATATAATTACAATCTTCAAAGGAATTTCTTCACAACAGTTGTTTCTAGCTACTTGATGATGCACTGAATAGCATTTAAAGTCACATCACTGGTGGTCATGTGGACATCAATTAAAAGCAAAAAGGAATGTGAGAGGAAAAAATAACTATTAGAAGTCAGAGTCATATTTAAAACTAACTTGTTAAGGTACAAAATTTTGCCTACGATCTTAGGAGGGTTTCAGGGAGGTTTCTGGAGCATGTGGGAGACTCAGCATGTATATGAATTCAGTGCCAGAGGAGCACCACCTTGGTGAAGGACCATCCTTTCATAATCTCAATCACTAATATAAAATCATCTTACTGTATATAAAGTGGCTGGATACCAGTTTAGCAAAATAAGATAAAATATATGTCCAGTGCATCCTTTGTGGTCAACCTAGTTCTACTGACTTTCTTGCTGGTAGATCCCTAACTCACTTCTCTTTCTCATATCAGGTTTCCAGTCATCTAATTTTCAACTGAACTAAAGCTATGCTGACATGAACCACTTGAAACAGTTACATATAAATGCTACACTGCTACTTAAAAATCATTCTCTCTGTAGGTTGTCATGTATAATTTCCTATATTATCTGACAATAACGGCTACAGTTAGACCTGCTAGAAGAATTGGTTTAAATGCATAAAGAACACAACTACCTGAAGAAACTGCATATTTTGTTTATTTTTAGTCCAGCCCTGATTTAATGAACCTAAAGCACATAATTTAAATAGGAGGTGAATACATGGATACCTCTCTGGCTGAATTTCAAATCAGGAATTCATATACTAAGGTCACAGCTTTCTTAACATTCATAAAGCATGCCTACAGATTTAATTTTTTTCCTCCAAACATGGGAGCAATTCAAGTAACACCAAACATTAATCCATCACTGGGTTTTTGCTCATGCAGTAAACAGCACTCTCTTCCTGAGGAGAAAGCAAATGAGGTAAGACTAGCAGTCCTAAGCCAGTTTTCCTCAAGCTGTGAGGTAGGGGCAAAGAAAATGAAAAGGAAAAAAAAGGAAATGTTCTTTTTTTTAAATAAAAAAAGAAAATCTTGCTTTTCCATTTTTACACTTTGTTTTCTTTGACAAAAATATTTTTTACAACCCCAAGGCTCTCTGGATTTGCATGCCTTTGTCCCAGTAGTCTTCTTAATGGATCAGCATATGAGGACATTCTTAACAAATTAATTCAGCTTTGACGTAAAGGACAATGCTGAGCAAAGAGTAGGTGCAGTTTTAGCAGACGAACAAAACTACTTCTCCGACTGCATAAATTATGAACAGGAGAAATGTATTTCCACTCCAGTAACTACTCACAAAGATAGTACTAGAGGTATGTGAAAGTATGCTGAGGCAAACTGGATGGTCAGGGGGTGTGTTTGCATGCCAGCACTCAGGAAACTCCATCCTGCAGACCTCACATGACAGCAGTCCAGCCTGAGATCTGAAAGTAACCTCTGTGTGTAACTGGGCAGCACTGAGTTCATTTATAACTGGCACCAAATCACTGAATAGGGAAGTATTCTTCCGTTACATTCATTACAAGAAGAATGCCCTCTAGTGGTGTCCTGCAGTCCTGGATAAAGCTTTTTCCAGCTGCTACAGACTTGACAAATCATGCTGTTAGTCTCGTGCAAACCAGAGCCAAAACAAAATGTCAAACACTGGCATCATTCCAGTGACAACTATTTAAGTTGAGATTTGACAAAGGCATGCCATGAGATTAATCATAAAACAAATCAGAGGTCAGCAAGTCACTCTTAAGAAAGCATATGTAGTGGATGGCAAACAGCGGCCAAAAAAAGCATAATATCAAACAGGAAGAAATATGAATTGCTGTAGAAAATGTCTGTATACTTAACATTACAGTATTATATCTCTGGAAATCATTGAACTCCATCCTTAATTGTATCACCTACTGGCAGTCATGATGCATTGGTAGAGACACTGACATTTGGAAATATTACATTAAGTACAGATGGGTGTTAATGTCTTCCAGACAAGAGAGAGCTAAGTACAAAATGCCTACAATTCAATTCTGTTGTTATTTACAGCTGACAGTGGATTTCTGATGAATATGTGCGGATAAAGATAGTGTAGGCTGATCTCAAACGGTAGAAAATATCATTACCATATACCATACTAAGTTGTCTATTAAAAAAAAGACAAGGTTACAAATGGGAAGCAGGGAAGGCTTATTGACAGTTCTTCCTGGATTATAGCTCATTATTAAAATATTTATAATAAAAACTCTTCCACCTAGGGGGGAAAAAAAAATAAAGGGGACAAAAAAGATGGTTGAGGAATAAGAAATCTAAGCAGAAACATGTTCTGCAGAAACATGTCAGTTGGTGATGTTAACTTGAGCATTTGCTTAACACCAAATTCAGTAAAACTGATGATATGATTCATTTTAAATAGACAATAAGGATGGGATTCTTGCACGATTTAAGGACACTACATGGCTGCAATGACACAAGACTTCCTGAAGACACAACAGGAGGATGGGGGAACACTATACAGAATATCTTTAATGGCAATAGATGTCTATGTCCGAGCAACTGAATTTCACCCTGTCTGGATCTGCCACTGAGACAGACCCTGTCAGGACTGAGCCCTCTAATTCAAGATCAGCAGCCCACATTTCACGAAGCTTTTAGGCAGATAACTGTTAATGCACACTTAAATATTCAGCTGCCTTGGGACACAGAGAAGGTACTAATGGTCTAAAAGCCAGAGAAGAAATTCTCTGGGACCTGCTCTGGAGAAGGTCAAAAATTTGAAGATTTTGTTCATTTAGTTGATTAATATAATTTCAGTCCTTTGAACATAATGAAACAACAGTGAGTCCAACACTGAGTAATACAGTGGTGCAAAGTTAGAAGACCATTCCAAGCATAAAATAAACACAGTGAATCTCATAGAGATGGAGTGATAGAGACAGAAGATCTTGGTATGTGAACTGGAGGTTCTGGGCTTGCTAAAACATTCCACAGAGTGCCATGACTGTGGTGGAAACTGATACTGATTGCAACTATTCATTTCAAAATTGCAATTAGAAAAAAAAAAAAAAAAAAAAAAAAAAAAAAAAAAAAAAAAAGACCAAAAAAATGCTTGGAACTCTGTTCTGCGTGAAATAGTTTTTAATGGGAATTATTTCTTGGAAAATTTTAAAATGTCAGGTTTCATATCTAACCGAAATGAAAGGAAATTTTTAAAACTGTAAACTTTGAGAGAACGAATTTCTATTTCGTGTGTCTCAGAAAGAGATTCTGCATGGGCTTGAGAAATTTACACAGGAACAAGTAATCTTAGAAAGAGACAGAAAAAGATGCAAGTAAAAGTAAATTATTGAAATTTACATTATCAGGCTATTTATAACTGAATTGCCCTTTAGCTGCTGGACTGATAAATTACATCCAAACCTTGCCTGGACATAAGGTGAAGGTATTCTAAATGAAAGTAGCATTATGGCCAGACTGAGAAGGCAGCTTGTGCTCTGCATTTGTGGAGTTGTTTGGGACATAAATTAGTTATATCAGTATGGGTCACTTATTTTTTGATGCCCCCAATTTCAATCTGGAATATAGACTCCTGACTTTGTTTACAGTGTCCTTCCAGAGAGAGATTTCAGAGGAAGGCAAAGCAGTTGATCTTTTTTCTATCCGGTGGACCATACAAAGGAAGTCACATGCTGCATACATAATACATCTCACCGCAGGTAGGCCGCCTTCTCTTTTCCTCTCCATTCTTTCCTCTTTCTTATATTCTTAATGCTAGAAATAAACCTCAAAAGTTTGGTGGGCTTTGTAGAAGTGTGGAGTTACAGTCAAAATAGAAACATAGATCCATCTTCATATTAAAGAACATCTCATAAAGTGAACATTGATAATACCAATACCCATGCATCTTGAAACACTGTTCCAGGATTACAAGCAAACTTTTTTAGGAAGTAAATGGATTCCAGCCTTCAGGACACAAATCTATTTCCTAAGACTACTGAAAATGTCTGGTAATGGTGCCTCATCCCCTCTGCCACACAAATATCTATCAGATGGAATGAGAAAATCCTTTAAAAAGGAGGTATCAGGTTGTTCTAATAGCACATTGGGAAAAAATCAGCCCTTCACTCCTGTTAAAATTAAAGTCTCTGATGCTGCATACAGCTACCTCTACTTGTATTTTTCTATACCATCATCAAAAGTTCAAATCAATAGGTAAAAATAGCAATATATTTAGGGCAAGAAGACACATCATCCACTGATATCTGATAACAGATATGGTGTTTATTTGCTAGTGTTGCTTCTAGAAAATTACAAAAAAATAATGAGGAAAATGTAGAGCAATATGTACCAAGCAAGGAATTGGCCCTGGCACCTCCCAAGTGCACCTGCCAGAAGAGGCAGGTGGTACACTGGGCACCCAATGCAGTGAGGGCACAGCCTGGGATCTGAATGTATGTTGACAGATCCAGCAGCAAACTGTCTGGTAAGGAACTAGACAGGGAATGTGCCCATCTGCAGTTCAGGGTTCAATCCCTTTGCACATGCACTGGTGTCTGGAAGGAGAAGCGAGGAGTACCAAACAACTCCTTTCATCAACAAGTTACACCAGGTCAACTGATCTTTTCTCCACCACTCCTTTCTCAGATCTACACAGATGATAAGATACAAACCACCCCCACTCAGTTGTTGCAGCTCACCTGCATCCCATTCTGCCTTTCCAGGACTGGCAACAAGCACCAGAATCTATCCCAAACAAGGAAAAAGTTGGTACTTTATTATACTACAGACTTACAAGAAATACTATGAATTCAAGAGAATAGAGTACCAGCTGTCTTGAAAAGGCACAAGTCCACTGGCTCCTGCAAACCTACCTCAAATTACACCGAATGGAGCATAATAGCTGTTCCTTCATGTTTTACAATCCCATGGAATAAAAGAAACAGTCAAACTTCTGTTGCCTCAGCTTAAAAAACTCATGGTTTTAGTCAACAAAAAATATTTCAGCTTATCCCAGGGTAATATAGGTCATTACATGTTGTCATGGGCAAGTTATCACATGGGAATTAATGAAATTGAGGTCTACATTAATTTTAATTACATATGGGTACTAACAGAAGCAGCTGTGTTAGGGATTTTGAGGTCCAGCATAGTCCAGCAGAGACACAGTCAACAGAGACACAGGAGAGAGAATGTCTCTTCTGGAGAGAAAAATCCCTCTCGCACACAATTCTATGTACTTTCCACTCTGCCACTAATACTTCTCCCCACTGTAACTCTGTTCTCTGCTGAATATAAGCCAGCAGTGTGCCCAGGTGGCCAAGAAGGCCAATGGCATCCTGGCTTGTGTCAGCAATAGCGTGGTCATCAGGGACAGGGAAGGGATCTCACCCCTGTACTCGGCACTGGTGAGGCCACCCCTTGATTCCTGTGTTCAGTTTTGGGCCCCTCACTGCAAAAAGGACATGGAATGACTCGAGCGTGTCCAGAGAAGGGCAACGAAGCTGGTGCAGGGTCTGGAGCACAGGTCGTACGGGGAGCGGCTGAGGGAACTGTGGGGGTTTAGTCTGGAGAAGAGGAGGCTGAGGGGAGACCTCATCGCCCTCTACAGCTCCCTGAAAGGAAGCTGCAGAGAGCTGGGTTTGAGCCTCTTTAGCCTAGTAGAAAGTGACAGGACAAGAGGGAATGGCCTCAAATTGTTCCAGGGAAAGTTAAGACTAGATATTAGGAAGCATTTCTTTACAGAATGGGTTGTTAGGCGTTGGAATGGGCTGCCCAGGGAGGTGGTGGAGTCCCCATCCCTGGAGATGTTCAAGAGCAGTGTCAATTTAGAGCTTAAGGATATGCTGTAGGTGGGAACTGTGCTAGGCGTACGGTTGGACTAGATGATCTCCAGGGTCCTTTCCAATCTAGATGATTCTGTGATTCTGTTCCTCTTCTACATTCTGCAGAGCTGGGACTCTTTCTTCAGTTCCTGGCAGGAAGGAAATCTCGTTATGGCTGGGCTAGAATAATAGCAGGTGCCATAAGAAAAGGGATACTGGAAGTTGGTACACTCTTAGGATACTCAAGTACAAAGGAAAACTTTCCTAGCAGGACCTGGAAGGGAAGAAATAAACTCACTGGCTTGATGAGTTATTTATTAGAGCCAGATCCTCAGCTGCAATTAACTCTTCTGTATTATAGCTGAAGGACTGTATGCATTTGCTTGCATTTTATTTTGCACTTACGCTGTAACCCCAAATAGCATTTGATGGTACAATGGGTGCTTGCATTTTGAGAGCTCCATCAGAAAGGCCACCTGACTGATCAAGTGGGCTGTTGGAAAGCATGAACCATGGGATGCTCTGAAACCAGCTTCACCATACTTGTATGTAAAAAAAAACCTTTATTCATTCAAAGAGGGCAGACTGACTTCAGCCTTTCTTCTGCACAAAAGATTCATTCCAGGACTAATGGAACATCAAGGTTTTGGCAATCCATCCTCCCACAATCTACAATATCAAAGGGCAAACTTCAATGATGATCTGAACTCTAAATTCATGTTCTAATTACTATGCTTGCTCTACTTGACCTCAGAAGTGGTGTGAGGACTGAAAAGACAGTCATGAATGGCAGGTGAAATCTTCACAGTGGCAGGATCGTGGTTCTTGACTTTTAGACTTCCTTTCTTTTGTGCTTATTTTCACACTGACTTCATAGGTTCTTACAAGCTGCAAAACTGAGAATTAAGATTTTTATATAAATAAAGTCTTGAACAATGATTCGTCACTCTCCCTTCAATTGTGAGCAATTTCAATGAGAAAAAATATCTCATGCTAGGGAGTACCACTGCACAAATTCAAGTGGCCTTCTACCCAAGAAAATAACACTTCTACCCAAGAGTAACTTGATTAAGATACATACTCATGAAAAATTATGCATTTGGTGGATAATAACCATTTTGTGTGCTTCCACAGTACATGTCATCTGAGGATTGCAGAACATTTCTCAAATGTTAATTGAACCTCGTAATACCCTTCTGAGATTCATAAAAGATGCAATGGATGCTTCAGCTTCTCAGTAAAATGTACTAGCTTCCAAGAGAGAACCAAGAAATTATCTGACAGTATATAAACACTTCAACAGGATGTGAGAAATGAAAGCATATTACTTTGAAATAAAACAAAGGGAATTCAGTAGCAGTTTATTCTAGAAGGCTAAAGCTTCAGATCCACTGAAGCATTAATGAACACATAAGTCAGGAATTCATTTTTCGCTTCTATTAGAACAGCTGATCCTTTAGTAATACAAGTGCCCCCAAACTCCTTCTGAAGTACTGCTGCAGTAAGAATTCTGCCAAAAAGTGCCATCTGTTGCTTCTCTCCTCCACCTCCTGCAGCATTTGCTAGCACTTCATGGTAGCCATACCATCAATTATGGCTACTGTACAGCCTTCCAAACTTGTGGGCCCTGACATGGCTGCAGTTCAGTGGTGTGGCATGACCCCAGACACCACTGGGTAGGTGAAGGCCTTCCTGTTGCTGTTTCCTTGGCAGCCCCATTTCATGGGAGCAAGGCTCTAGTAACTTCATTTGCCACGACTCTTTGCCTTGGTGCTCTACACAGTCAGTTACAGAAAAAGGAAGATCTTTCCCTTCCAAGAACTTGCAGTCTAAGTAAATCAATATAACAGTCAGAATCTGTTCACCCAGGTAACGATAACTGACAAGAAGTCTTTCCTGAAGTTCCTCTTGTCCTTTGCAGCTTGACTGATTTGAGCAGAATTATACCTTCCTTACTTTAGTAACATCAAAGCCAAATTAGTCTCATACTTTGCTGTCTGATCAAATGATTTATGGTACATAAAGATAATGGCACCCACAAAAGCAAATGTTTAGATATATGAATGTGATGCTAAGAGTAAGATACCCAAACCAGGCAAGAATAGTTAACACAGCTACTACTATTATATAATTTCAAGCACTTCAAATACATAAAAACATTTTAAAATTTTTTAAAAATATGCAACTATGACATCCATGTCTTTATGTCATCCATCATGCAACTTTCCATTGCATTCCCCATATGTGCTCCCATTTACTCAAGCAAAAATGCAGATGCTTCTTCACTCTATTAATTCTCCCAGGCAAAGACAACATCAAATTCACACTTCAGAGGTTACAAGAGATCTCAACTTAATATACTACAGATATTTCATAGAGGGGAGAAATCAGAGAGAAAAGATACTCAAATTACTTGGAATTATGGAACTTTTCATAAACAATCATTTCTACAGTCCAAAGCAGGGAAAAAAACCCTTATTTTTATTTTCACTTCAAATGTCAGTCTACCCCAACAGGCTACTTTCCTATTGCCAATGGCTGCTAGCATCCAGAATCTTAGTGACAAATTAAAGGTCATCTTCCTATATGTCATCTCCTACTGCAAATTAGCTTCTGGAATCACTAATTGATGAGAAATTACAAGTGCTTATTATACAGATAAGTGTGAAAGCTTCACTTGAAGTTGATTTCTTTCTACTATTGTAGTTATTTGGAAATGAGTCATCTCCTATGCTCTCTTTTTAGTAACTGCAGGCTACTTATAAATAAACAGAAAATAGAAAAGGAAGGAAGACAGAACATAAACCAGAGAAATAAAAAACAAGTATTTCTTTCAAATTTTAGTTTTTATGTTGCTTAAAAATACATTAAAAAAAACCCTACAGGACATACTTACAACCTTTCAGCCTGTTATAAGTAGTACAATTATCCCTCCTACACAAATGTAAAAACTATGACTCAGACAAGTAGTGTAGTTTGCTGACTCTGTTATGCATTTGATAAAGAGGCTTAATAATTCACTGAGCAGAGTCTACGCATGCTTGCACACATTCACAACACAACTACCTTATGGCACTCTGAATTCAATAATATATCTTCATGTTCCACTGAAATCCTATGCCATATGACACCAAGAAAGATTACTACCTGTTTGTAAGTTGTCTCTTGTACTTACGTCAAAGAAGTAAGCTGAGCAGGTATACGTCTCCAACAAAAATTAGTCAGGAAAACTCTTTGTCTTCCTGCAATGTCTCCTTTCACTGGATTCATCATTCAAAATGGATTAGTGTGGGAACAAGGCTGCAACAGTTCACCTCTTTCCTCAGCCCATGAACTGGCAAGCCACAGGTGAAAGGATCATCCCAAGATAGTTCAGCTTTCTGAGGCAAGAAAAATGGAGAAGTCTAAGTACTCTTCTTTGGTGCATTATGTAGAGACACAATACCTGTGAGATGAAATCTTGAACATTTGTCAAAGCTATGACAAGGACAAATACAAGTAAGCAAGTTCAGAAAGAAAAGTGCTGTGTTTTCTGTCATAAATCTAAACTGAAGCTCAGGAGACTACATCAGCATTCTGCTTAAGGTACTCTGTTTAGACAGTGTTATTATCAGGCAACTGTCATCTACAGTGAATTGAGTGGGTCGAGTTCAGATGCAAGGGTTTCTTTACAGCAGGCATTTGCAAATGTTAAAGGGAATCTGAACACCAAAATCAGCAGTTGTCCTTGCGACTCAAGTTCTGTCACCCTACATTTCAAGATGTCCCCCTCCAGTTTGAAATCACAGCCACAACTTTTTCTTCCACTGCTGGAAGCTCATGTCTATGACACCCAGTCCATGACACTTCATAAATCACTGCTGCTGCTGTGATGCTTTTCCCTTCATACATCCTAACCCACACACCTCAAGGACAAGAACACCTGCACAGGAGCTGGAAGCCCTGAGCTCACATCTCTCATGAGATCAAAAGGACTTAAGCACATGTTTTAGCAGAGTGTTTAAACAGTAGAAGATAGTTCAGGGGAAACTGGGAGAAAAGAGGAAATGAAAGCTCTTTAAGCCTCTCCATTTTGCTGTGGATAATTAACCATTTACTTAGCCAGAGCGAAAGTACAATGATAATTCCTGCTTCAGCAGTTAAGGAGCTTTCCTTCCTGAGGTGAACCTCAGTACCAGTTCCTATTCCCATGAATGCTATAAGTATAAAATATTGAGCATCTAGTGATAAATGGCAGCCAAACAGAAGTGTGGACCTTTACATTTTGGAAAGGGTTTCTGATTCAGTGGTCACATATCTAAACCTTTTGGTCAAAAACTGATGACTTGACCTCTATGAACTCAAGCTGAGCTGTGTTGCATCTCAAGACAATTGTTCCCACCACCTAGTGACCCAACACAAGGTTCAGCCTCCCTCACTATTTGCAGAGATTTCTAGGACTGCACTTAGTGTGTATGAGAAGCCAGAGTTTGACATCAGACTCTTTATGGAATTCAAGTTTTTCCAGCATGTCTCTTCCTTTTCAGTTGTTTATATATTTGCTTTGTCTTCAGCCCTGCTTCGCCCTTCTGGTCTACACTTGTTAAATGCAAGCTTTAAAGTGCAGTGCTCGGTTACAGAAAATAAGCAGCCTTCCAGATCATTACTGAGAGAAGCAAAGCACGCTGTCTGCAGCAAGAGTGCACGCTGATGTTTAAAGAAGTATTTTGAGTATTAATTGCCATACCAGACAAATCGAGCAGGAAACAACAATTACTGTCATGAACTGGCAAACAGAAGGCCTTCTTTTACACTAATTGATACTTACTGGGAAGACAAAAAGAGATATTAATTCATCTTACAGTATCAGTTACTGTGGAAAGGTTTGAAAAGAAAAACTCATGGCATGCCTGTAGGTAACTGCTCCCAGTCGGGTTTGTTACTGGCAACTTTTGCAAGAACTGTTGAGAGGACATTGCTTTCGTGATTTATATGAGCCTCTAAAATTATCTCCCACAAATTACTGTAGATACAGTGGTGGTGTGCTTCCTCTGCATGTGAAAGAATAGTGAGATAAAGGCTGTGAGGAGATGTGCTGAATTTTTATTTTGTCTTAGCTCTGGCTTATGCTTTCATGAGGGAGCAAGCAGGGTATTTGAAGGGCACATCAACAGTTTTCCCTCTTTATCCCAATTTAATAGATTTTATTCAATTTGGCCTGAAAATAAAAAGTTAATAGCAAAATAATTCTTAAAATATAACATTTACTCTTTGTTAAGAAACATCACTTTTCTTAGAAAATCTTTTTCTAGAATTTAAGGTCCATAAACTGAGCCAAGAAATTAATCTTTTCTCTGCTTCTCTTCATAGCAATTTATAGCCTATCTAATATAATTTTTTACTATCCTTTTAAATCTTCCACTGACTTCATACAGTATACACAGTTCCCCAGTGGAACACTCTGAAACACTATTATTCCTTTAGATTTTCTGAATGGCAAAAGCTTCTTCTAGGAAGTTTATTTTCATATTAATAGCAAGCATATATCTGTTGATATAAAAATAAAACACACTCTGTGTGAACAGACAAAAAGATCATTTGGGATTACCATTGGCTTCTTATGTTAGAAACTGAGTGCAAAGTATCACTGTAGAGTTTAAAAATCAAAAATTATCCGAAAAGCATAAGTAATATCTTCCCACAAAACTCTGGAAAACATGTTCTCAACTTTCACAGTGATGTTAAGAAAAAGAGAACATACCTTCTTGATTAAGATTTAAATTTGAAATACTGTCTTTAGGATTTATTGGACCTTCTCTTCCCCCTAAAAAGAAACATACTCCATTTATCACTTAACACAAAATACATAAACAATTTTTGCAGCAGGACCAGAAATCTCCCCAAAGCCCAGGAAATCTCCCCAAAACACATACCCTTACAAAAAAAATCCTAATTCTCCTTTGTGGAGGCTGAAGTTCATCTAAGCATAAGCAAAAAATTCCTCAGCAACTCTGAAGGTGAAAATCTAGGTTCTACGGATCTCAGATTTCTCCGGAATTAAGGAAAAACTGACAGGTTCATAATTTTGAAGCTCAGAGCCTATACTACGCTGTTATCCTGATGACCAAAATCCTCTTGATATTTAGTATTTTTGTCCATGAGAGGATGATATTTGAGTTCATTTAAGGCAAATACTTCTAAGTAAACTGTATTGAAACTAAGGGAGTATCTGACGGGCTTGAAGACAAGAGTGAACTCACTAATGTAAATGAAGCTCTCTAAAGATCTCTTTCAGAGGTCCCTCCAGAAGAATACAGAGAATTAAAGTCCCACTGAATTATAAAAAACCGTGTATCCCTTTATGGGAGACATTACCAAGATGATCCATTAGAATATCGAACAACTAATTTTTAAATCTAACTAACCCTTAAAGTATATCTCAGCTGCAAATGAAGGAAGGAAAAACATACAGAAGTAAAAACATACAATCTCTGATTCAGGCAAGTCAGGCTGACACTGTTCTGTCACCTGCACACTTATTCAGCACTTTCATCTTGTCTCAGTGTATTCACCCCGTGTGAGCAAACAGCAGCAAAAAGGCAATAAAGTAGGAACATCATAACACAAAGAATCAGCAATCTTTATTTTGTGCAGCATGACTTTTGCAATACATATAACACCAGGATGTCACTATCAGAAAGGGAAGGAAAATTTGCCAAAGCCTTGTCAGTCAGTAGATTTTAAGTTCTTTTCTTGAAATGTAGTAAAATACTGCTCTAAGGGGGCAACAGTTTCTCCCATCAAAACCAAAAAATACCTTTGATAACCAGAGGGAACTTGCAAATTTAATTTTACACGATGCTTTCAGCTCATGTGGTTAAGCTGTTTTCACTAGAGGCCTTTTTAAAGTAACTCAGCATATATTTTTTCTTAAATTGAATAAATTTAAGATTGGAATAAGAGATATTTTAATCTTGGCCAGCATAGGGAGGAGTAATTTCCCAAGTCAGGCCCATTCTGAGCAGTGAGACATTGAAAATTCTCTATGAAAATATAGATGAATAACTGACTGAAGTCACTGCTGCTTACTGCTTATACTTTTTGAACTTCTCCCCCCCACGCTTTTGATAAAAAGAACAAATTCACTGTTGAATGACAAAAGACAAGGCTGAGAATCTGACTAAATACAATGTCAACAAAGATAAATATGCTTAATGGTACAGGGGACCTGTCCTGGGGGTAAGTTAAGTCAAATCCTGTCTCCTCCTCTCTCCATCTTTCCATTAGCCAGGATCCAAACATTTTCAGTTTTCCAAACTTCGAAGCTTACATTTGGCTTTCCTGAGCACTGAAAATCATAATTTTGCCTTGAAAGCTAGCTGCTATGTGTGCTCTATCTAAACCTCAAAAAATTGAGATTCATATCCCAATATTGAGATTACCATTAGTAAAGACAATTATTCAGACTTGGCATCCTAGTTTTCCTTCTCTAAACTGTGAAATTTTAGAAAGGCAGGAAGATGCAACTCATATTTTTATTAGCTCTCTACAGTTTTGTTCCCTGCACCACAGCAGCCTCTCTCAGCATGGTTCTTGGAATGACACAATGATGGGACCCACTTTGAGGATCAAGAACTGCTAGGAAGAGATGGGATCCACCTGCAGTGGGGCAAAGGCCCACAGGCTGCAGCGTCTGAGAACAGCTTTGAACTAGGAATGGTGGGAAGGGAGTGGATGACCAACAGTCGAGTGTTGAAGTGTTGGACTGGGGTGACAAGTAAAGTGAGTGAGATGAGAACAGGAGATAATTAACAAGAGAGGCCAGAAGGGGCCCACCCCAAGGGTATACACACAAACAAGCAAGTGCCTACATGACAGTTTGGTGGGGGAAGCCCTTAACACCTCTTCCCGAAAACCCACATGACTGGATACCTCTCTGAAGTGCCTGTACGCTAACACACATGGCATGGTGAGGACACAGAAGGAATTAGAGATCTGCATGCTGCTGCAGGGTTATAATCTCATTGGGATCACAAGAAAAAGGGGGTACAGCTCACATGACTGGAGAGCTGCAATGGATGGATACAGGTTCTTCAGGAAAGACAGGCTGGGGCAGCAAGGAAGGGACAGAGCAGCAGGAATGACTAGGAATAGATGAGGAGCCAGGTGAGAGCTTATGGGTCAGGATTAGTGGGCAAACTAATGTCTTAATTGGGCAGAAGACCTGGTGACAAAGGACAAGGAAAAGACCAAGATATTAAATTCTTTCTTCACCTCAGTTTTTACAGAAAAAAACTGTGTTGTGGTTTAAACCAGCCAGCAGCCAAACACCACGCAGCTGCTTGCTTACCCTCCCCCACTCCAGGGAATGGGGGAGAAATTGGAGGGGCAAACTTATAGGTTGAGATAAAAACAATTTAGTAATGGAAATAAAATAAAATAAAATAAAATAAAATAAAATAAAATAAAATAAAATAAAATAAAATAAAATAAAATAAAATAAAATAAAATAAAATAAAATAAAATAAAATAAAATAAAATAATAGGAAATACAGACAAACAATGCACAATGCAATGGCTCACTTCCCACTGACCAATGCCCAGCCTGTTCCCAGCTAGTGTGAGAATCCAGAAACCACAGTCCCAGACGCAAGAGTGAGCTTCCCGGTCAACCCTCCTCTATATAGTGAGCATGACATTGTGTGAGACGGTACATTCCACTGGCCAGTTTGGGTTTGTTGCTCTTTCTATGCAACAAGTTTGTGTACCTGTATGCTAGCAGGATATGGGAAGTTGAAAAGTCCTTGATTTCTTAGAAACAACTAAAAATATCAGTATATTATCAACATTCTCCTCATACCAAATACGATACTGAACTCAAAACACAGCAGTATTCTAGCTACTAAGAAGAAAAAATTAGCTCTATCCCAGCCAAAACCAGGACAAAGTGCCCTTCAACAATCCCAGGCCCAAGCCCCTTCAGAAAGTCTGAAAAAAGAAAGACTTACCCTTGATGGAGGAGGATCAAGTTAGGGAACATTTAAACAAACTGGACATACACAAGTCCATGGGCCCTCATTGGATGCACCCAGGAGTGCTGAGTGAGCTGGCTGGTGTCACTGTGAGGTCATTCTTGATTATCTTTCAAAGATTGTGGTAATCAAGGAAGTATCACTCCTGTCTTCAGGAAGGGTGTCCTGGTTTCGGCCAGGATAGAGTTAACTTTCCTTGGGCTGAGACAGAGCACAGCTAGAGGGCCGGGTCCTAATCAATCACTGGAGCATTCCATATCATGTGAAGTCATGTTCAGTGTATACAGGCAGATGCGGGCTCTCTCTCGTGCATGCCGTTTTCAGTTTTTTTCCGGGTCAGCATGGTGGGATTTTCTGGTGCAGTTGGATCACTGCTGGGGGCAGGGGAGGGCTGTGTACCTGTCACCATGCTCGGTAAGCCACCGCTGCTGCATTTTACCAATTTTGGACTCACTATTGTTACTGCTGTTTCTTGTTACTATTAGTAAATTTTTATTCAACCTACGAATTTCTTCTGTTTCACCAGGGAGGCGGGGGGGTGAATGGCTGGCCACATGGTGATTGGCTGCCAGCTGAGTTCAAACCACAACAAAGGGCAAGAAGGAGGATCTGGGTAATGATAGGTCAGCCCCAGCTCAGTCCCTGGGAAGATGATGGAGCAAATCTGTCTGAAAACCATTATCAGACACCTCAAGGACCAGAAGGTGATTGGTAGTCAGCATAGATTGTTACAAAGGGAAAGTCATGCCTGACCAGCCTGATAGCTTTCTACAGTGAACTGACTAGCCTGGTGGATGAGAAGATAGTAGAGGATGCTGTTTATCTTCTCTCAAGCAAGGTTTTCAATACTGTCTCCCATAACATCCTCACAAACTAATGAAGTAGGACTAGATAAGCAGACAGTGAGGTGGATTGAAGACTGGCTGAATGGCTGGTCTCAAAGGGTTGTGACCAGCAACACAAAGTCCAGCTGGAGACTAGTCAGTCAGTGGTAGTGTACCCCAGGGGTCAATACTGGAGCCAGTGCTTCATTAATGGCCTGGACAATGGGACAGAGTGCACTCTCAAGAAGTTTGGAAATTATACAAAACTGGGAGGAGTGGCTGATAACACCAGAAAGTTGTGCTGCCATTTGGAGGGAGCTCAAAAGGCTGGAGAAATGGGCCAACTGGAATGTCATGAAGTTCAGCAAAGGGAAATGCCAAGTCCTGCCTCTGGGGAAGAATGACCCCTTGCACCAGTACGGGCTGGGGGCTGAGTGCCTGGAAAGCACCTTGGCAGAGCAGGCCTGGGGGTCCTGGCAAACAGCAAGTTGACCATGAACCTGCAACGTGTCCTCACAGCAAAGAAACCTCCTGGACTGCATTAGGAAAAGCACTGCTGGTGAGTTGAGGAAGGTGATCCTTCCCCTCTGCTCAGCATGGGTGAGGCACATCTGGGTTCAGTTCTGTGCTCCCCATCACAAGAGAGACATAGACATAGTGGAGATAATCAAAGGGCCACAAGAATGATTAATGGACTGGAGTATCTGACATATGAGGAATGGCGGACAGAGCTGGGACTGTTCAGCCTGGAGAAGACAAGGCTCAGGAGGATCTTATAAATGTGTACAAGTACCTGACAGGGCAGTGTAAAGAGAATGGAGCCAGCAATGGGCACAAACTGAAATACAGGAAATTCCATTTAAACATAACAGAAAACTTCATTACTCTGTGTGTGGTTGAACACTGGAAGAGGTTGCCTGGAGAGGCTGTGGAGTCTCCATCCTTGGAGTTATTAAAAATCTGACAGGACAGCCCTAAGCAGACAGCTGTAGATGACCTTGCTGTGAGTGGGCTGTTGGACTAGGGGATCTCCAGAGGGGCCTCCTCATACCAGTCATTCTGTGATATCTGTGATCTAGGACACTGGCAGCATCCTGAGCATCTGCACAAGTACTAAGAGTCAGATTAGCTTTTTTCTTTGCAATAGACCCCCATCCTCTCCCTTGTAAGTCAGTTGAAGAATAGAATTGATGAAGACACAGAGAACCACGTGAACATGTACACTATGACTAATGATAGATTCATGTCTAAACCACTGGTGCAACGAGGTTCATGATGTGTGATAATGACCATATAAACACACAATGTGGAGATCAAACTGTGTTTGGACAGCTACTGTTGTCCAAGGTATGCATTATCTTTAACATTTTAGATATGTAAGAATAATTAGGAATAAAACTGTCAATATATTTAAAACTTCACATTATTTCAAATTAAGAGCATTTCTGTGGGAACGTGAATGATAGCAATTATATCAGTAGAGTTATACTGGACAGAAGATTTCCTCGTGGTAGATCAAATGTACCTCTTTCTTATCACTTCTCATAAGTGCTGCAGAGGAAATGAGAAACAGGGTTTGAAAGGGAACAGGACATGAGTTTGAAGGATAGAATAAATAATGCAGTCCTAAAAAAGATTGGTAAAGGATGCCCATGAAAAGGTTTCAGAAATATAAGCAGGTAGAGGCAATGAGTTTGATAAACATGTCAGGCAGCAAGATCCTAGTGTTGGGTTTATGGAATCATAAACTCACACTTCACACAGGAGCAAATTGAGATTATTTCCTCATTTGAAAATAAGTAGAGCTTGTTACATTTTAAATTCTGTAGCTTTTTTTCCAAATTATTTCTAAAATTAACCAAAACACACATTGGAAAATTCTCAAAAACATAGTATTTTCCCTCCCCTTTTAATTCTGAAATGAATTTATTTCTCAAAATAAAATCACATGGAGAAATAAAAAACCTAGGCATCACCATGCTGAAATGCTGGGGTTTCAACCCCAAACCCCAAATTAAGGTTGACATATGGGTGATTCCCACAGCCCTTCACAAAGCGGGGGTGAGTTTACCTTTAGGCTTCCCTCCAGGGTGCGGCTGCCTTGCAGGGAGAGCCATTGGGTAAATGAGCCCCAGGTGTCCCACATTAAGTAAACAAAGGTCAGGTGTCCCACTTGGGGATAAAAGCTGGGACCACTTGCAGGAAGGGGCAGTGTCTGTCTGTGAGGTGGATGCACTTTGCAGAGTTCCCTGTTGGGGAAGGACCTCCTGTCTCCCTGGAACTGGGCTCCAGTCAGGCCTGGCTTTTGTAAATGCAGGCTGTGTAGAGATTCAGTATGTGGCTTCGTTGGTCTTAGGTATTTGGCTTGTTGACTCAGTTGTCTCCTGTCCCTTCTATGGGAGACTGCATTTCACCATTTATTCCACCCATTGTTGGTCATGCGGTGTCATTATTGGGGTCAGTGGGATTGATGTCAATTACATATAAAGTGACTGATTTGTTTGTACCCCCAGTGCTCACCCATGTACAGACCCTTTTGTATCAAATACAATTGGGTTATTGGTTCATCTTTATGCTGGCTGTGTCCTTTATGCTAGGCCTAATAATTGGCAAAACACCATGCCCACTCTGTAGTGATTTCACTAGTGTATTTCCACTGCAAGAATCAAATTAATCTCTTTATTCTGCAACATTTTATTATATAATTTGATTAAATAAATAATAGCTGGCAATTGCTTAGTATCACATAATGCTCTATTTTCAGTGCTACCAAAATGGCATTAAACTGAGATTTAGGCATGATATCTGTTACAGGGCAATTTATGATGGCTTCTCAGAGTCTTCTGTTTATTTCAGAATGCCTAGTGGAACCTTTGAGGCCCATAACAAGTACTTTACTAGTGCATTCTGAGGGTTTCCTAAAAGTGTATATATATATATATATTTATTTATTTTTTTTTTATTGCCTATTTGAATCTCTTCCCTTCAACAAAAGCCAGTTGTATTGCCACAGAAACTTTTTTCCCTACATTACCATTTGCAACTGGGCAGAGTCAGTCTCTTTGAGGACAGTGTTTATCCATATGCTCTTTGCATATGTCTAACACTGTCTTTCTGGCATACCAGACAAATCACTATTTAGTAGGGAGATTGACAATGATGACTCTTAAGTTATGTGATATGTGTCTGCACACATTCAAGGAGCACAGAGAAACAGCAGCAGCAAGTGGAGGAACCTAGATAATGCTCTGCCCTGGCTACTCCAGGGGCCACCACAGGAGCCATCAGCCTATAAAAGAACCATCTCACAGAATCACAGAATCGTCTAGGTTGGAAAAGACCTTGAAGATCATCCAGTCCAGCCATTTACCTAACACTGACAGTTCCCAACTACACCATATCCCTAAGGCTATGTAGACTCTACTATTAAACTTTTAAACTCCCCAGGGATGGGGACTCCACCACCACCCTGGGCAGCCCATTCCAATGTCTAACAACCTGTTCTGTACAGAAATACTTCCTAATATCCAATCTAAACCTTCCCTGGCACAATTTGAGGCCATTACCTCTTGTCCTATCGCTTACTACTTGGTTAAAGCAACTCATCCCAAGTTTTCTGCAACCTCCTTTCATGTGCTCCAGACCCTGCACCAGCTTTGTTGCCCTTCTCTGGACATACTCGAGTCATTCAATGTCCTTTTTGTAGTGAGGGGCCCAAAACTGAACACAGGAATCGAGGGGCGGCCTCACCAGTGCCGAGGACAGGGGTCAGATCCCTTCCCTGTCCCTGCTGGCCACGCTATTGCTGACACAAGCCAGGATGCCATTGGCCTTCTTGGCCACCTGGGCACACTGCTGGCTCCTGTTCAGCCAGCTGTCAATCACACCCCCAGGTCCCTCTCTGACTGGCAGCTCTCCAGCCACTCCTGCCCAAGCCTGTAGCCCTGCTGGGGGTTGTTGTGGCCCAAGGGCAGGCCCTGGCATTTGGCCTTATTGAAACTCCTCCAGTTGGGCTCAGCCCATGGCTCCAGCCTGTCCAGGTCTCTCTGCAGAGCCTCCCTACCCTCGAGCAGATCAACACTCCCACCCAGCTTGGTGTCATCTGCAAACTGACTGAGGGTGCACTCGATCCCCCCATCTAGATCATCAATAAAGATGTTAAACAGGAGTGGCCCCAACACCGAGCCCTGGGGGACACCACTCGTGACCGGCTGCCAACTGAGTTTAACTCCATTCACCACAATTCTTTGGGCCCGGCCATCCAGACAGTTTTTTACCCAGTGAAGCGTGTGCCCATCCAAGCCACGAGCAGACAGTTTCACCAGGAGAATGCTGTGGGAAATGGTGTGAAAGGCATTGCTAAAGTCAAGGTAAACATCTACAGCCTTTCCCTCATCCAATTAGCAGGTTGTCTTGTAGTAGAAGGAGTTTGGGTTTGTCAAGCAGGACCTGCCTTTCATAAACCCATGCTGACTAGGACTGATCCTCTGGCTGCCCATTATATGACTTTTAATGGCACTCAAGATGACCTTCTCCATGACCTTCCCTGGCACCGAGGTCAGACTGACAGGTCTATAGTTTCCTGGATTGTCCTTCCTGCCTCTCTTGTAGATGGGTGTCACATTTGCCACCCTCCAGTCCAGTGGGACCTCCCCAATCAGCCATGATTTCAGGTAAATCATGGAATGTGGCTTTGCGAGCACATCTGCCAGCTCTTTCAGCACCCATGGGTGTAACCCATCCAGTCCCACAGACTTGTGTGCATCCAAGTGGTGCAGCAGGTCTCTGACCACCTCCTCTTCAACTGTGCTGACCTCAATCTGCTTCCCCTCCTCATCTCCCAGCTCCTGAGGCTGGGTGTCCAGGGAACAACCAGTTCCACTGCTAAAGACTGAGGCAAAGTAGGTGTTGAGCACCTCAGTTTTTTCCTCTTCCTTAGTTACCATGTTTCCCTCTGCATCCAACAAAGGGGGGAGATTTTCCCTAATCCGTTTACTGTTAACAAATTTATAGAAACATTTTTTGTTAATAGCTGTAGTCAAGTTGAGCTCTAGCTGTGCTTTTTCCCTGCATATCTTCACTACATCTTTATAGTCTTCATGAAAGACCTGGCCCCTCTTCCAAAGGCAATAGATTCTCCTTTTGTTCTTGAGATCAGCCAAAGGTCCCTGTTTAGCCAGGACGTTCTCCTTCCCCAGCTACTTGTATTGCTTGCACACGGGAACAGCCTGCTCCTGTGCCTTTAAGACTTCTCTCTTGAAGTATGTCCAACCTTCCTGGACTCCCATATCCTTCAAGGCAGCCTCCCAAGGGATTTTGTTAATCAGTCTTTTGAACAGGTCAAAGTTAGCCCTGCAGAAGCCCAAGGTGGCAGTTTTACTAACCCCTCTCTTTGTTTCTCGAAGGATCGAAAACTCAATCATCTCACGATCACTGCACCCTAGATGGCCTCAAACCTTTACTTCCCCCACAAGCTCTTCCCTGTTTACAAGAAGCAGGTCCAGGAGGGCACCTTCTCTGGTCAGTTATCTCACCAGCTGTGTGAGGAATTTATCCTCCACACATTCCAGGAACCTCCTGTATTGTTCCCTCCCTGCTGTGATTCCAGCAGATACCCGGGAGGTTAAAGTCCCCCACAAGAACAATGACAAGTGATCACGAGATTTCTCCCAACTGCTTGTAGAAAGCTTCATCCACCTCACCGCTTTGGTTGGGGTGTCTATAGCAGACTCCCACAGAAAGATCTGCTTTGTTGGCCCAAACACTTTCAACCCTGTTATCACTATACTTCATTTCTGAGCTGTCATAGCATTCTCTTACATAATAGGGCCACTCCATCACCTCTCCTTCCCTGTCTATCCCTCCTGAACAGCTTCGATTGCTGCACTCCAGTCATGTGAGGCATCCCACCACGTTGCTGTTATAGCTACTATGTCAGAGTTCTCGTGCTGCATCATGGCCTCAAGCTCCCCATTTGTTGCTTATACTGCGTGCACTGGTATAGATGCACTCGAGCTAATCCAACATCTTTTTGTGAGTGTGGGCCCCATTCCCTACCAAACCCTTCTCAGGTGCTTCCACAGTTCCTAAACATCTTTCCCTTCTCTCAAATGAAGTGGCGGAGGGAGAGCCCTCACCAGTCCACCATCCTTCAAGCTTTGGCACGCTTCCCTTGAGCTTGTTCCTAACATGCCCAATTATCTCCCCATTCCCCCTCATATCTAGTTTAAAGCCCTGTCAATAAGCCCTGCTAACTCCTGCCACAGAATCCTTTCCCCCCCCTGGGACAGCTGCATCCCACCCGTCTCATTTGTCACCAGCAGACCAGGTGCCTTATAAACCTCACCATGGTCAAAGAACCCAAAATTCCGATGGTGGCACCAGTCTCTGAGCCACATGTTAATCAGATATGATTTCCACCCTCTATTAGTGTTTTTCCCTTCCACTTGAGGGATTGATGAAACCATGACCTGAGCTCCTGAGCCTTCAATTAGCCACCCTAGTGCCTTGAAGTCTTTTTTGAGTGACTTAAGACTTCTCTCTACCACCTCATCGTCACCTGCCTGGATAACCAACAAGGGGTAGTAATCAGAGGGCCGCACCAGAGCAGTGACCTTCCTTTTAATATCTCTGACCCGAGCCCCTGGGAGGCAGCAGACCTCTCTATGGTATGGGTCTGGTCGACATATGGGCCCCTCCATACCCCTCAGAACAGAGTCACCCACTACAATTACCCTCCTTCTTACTTGAAGAAGTCACAAGTCTGAAATCTCCCCAGACAGGAAGGATCACTGGAGCACAAGGGCAGGTGGGGAAACACCAGTAATGCCATCAGAGAAATGAGATCCCTCCCTGGACTGTCCCTGGGGAGTCTCAGCCCCATGGGTCAGGCATGACACCCATCACCATGGGTCTAGGGGAGCAGCTTCCAAGGGGTGTCACCGCCTGGGGATACAGCACACAATATGAGACGCAGGAGAGGAACGTTTTCAGATTGCACAAAACATATCATGAGATGCTTAAGGGAGGAATCGCGGGCAGGGAAAGGGCAGGATCCAGGACAGCTACTGGGTAGACTGAGCATCTAAGGGCAGTTCCTAGGGGTCCTTAGTGTGTGTCCCTGTGTGTGCGTTGGTGTCTCTAAGAGCGTACATATGAGCAGCTGGAGTGGTGCTGCACCCTCAGGGCTTGTATGTCCAGGTGGCAACAGCTGGGCTGCAGGGAGCCACTACTGGGCAGACTGTCTGATCCCAGCTGATCACTGAAGAGAGCCACATGGTGTATATGTATTTCCACTAGCAGACCTTCATCCTGAACAGCCAGAGAGTGCAACAGGATGAGGCCATTGGTGCTGTTTGTGCTCCTGTGAGTGCTGAGTATGTGTCTGTGCTGGCCTGTGTGGTCAGCTGTGTGTATATGTTCATCTATGCATTCTATACAGGCATTTGCATGCATGACTATTGGGAATAAAAGCCCAGCCTTGCTACTGGTTGGACCTGAAGACACAGAGCTGCAGCTGCCTCCCCTTTGTTGAGCTACTAGATTTGGAAAGCCTAACCAATGACCATGAATTAAACTTGTAGAGTCAAAATATTCAGGAGTTAGAAAATGCAAGATTGTATGAACTTAAGTGTTCCCCTTACTATAGAGTTTAATGATATCACATACTAACTTCCTCCAGACGGTTACGTTATTCAGTACAGTGGTAGTTTTTCAGAACACCTTTCATTCTTCTCGTTCAATATGTAGCTCAACAAATGCAAAATTATTAGCTTCTTCAAGGATAGTTCTGTTAATATAGTCTTTAACAAACGCTAATGAATCTGCCTAGTAGCCTTGCTGGGTCAGAAAGTCCGAGTCTATATCCCCAAATCATGATGCCCTTCAGACTTGTTAGACAAACACAAAAGCTATCACTCATAACTACCTTTATTAAACTTTGAAGATACATTTTATTTTTCACAAGTGCAGAAGAACTCAGAGATCCTGGAACCTAAAGTACTTATTTTCAACTAATGGATGTAGCATTTGGCACCCCAAAGACAGACTACCCTTATCTGCAGAGTCACTGTCACAACATAGCAAGGAGACACAGGTGACCTGGGTCACTAATACAAAGGCAAATGACTGAGACTGCTTCGTCAATGTGAAGAAGGAAAAAGCTGCAGACAGAAACTTCTACTTTCCACAAAGATAACTGATTGGAGACCAGCCTCCTACAAGAGTTATTAATACATTATTATTATTATCCGTATGCTAGAGAACAGGGCAAAAATGT
Source organism: Athene cunicularia (assembly GCF_003259725.1). Taxonomy (NCBI): domain Eukaryota; kingdom Metazoa; phylum Chordata; class Aves; order Strigiformes; family Strigidae; genus Athene; species Athene cunicularia. Next base: position 68,796,845 of record NW_020799097.1, on the reverse strand, counting down.
TAGTCTCAAATTTGTTAAAAGTATTCAATTAATTTCAGGCATCCAAACTGTAGCAAGCCCGTCACATACTCCTAGCACCCCAGAATTAACAGCAGCCCTCCAGGCCATTCATGCTGTTAGCAATTACTTCCAAAAATCTATCCTCACATGGCTACTATAGAGCACAGACTAGTCATACCACTTTAAATGATGTGCATATAGATTTTATGCCAGAAGTCAGAACAAGTCTCATTTCCCCAAGTCAGCACCTGGTTTCCTCACAGCTAGACACCTGTAAGGGTGAAGTAAAAGCCCTGCTTTGTCAGACCAGTGACCTACTTTGCATCTAACCTCTCTTGACACTGGCTTGTACCAGACACCTAAACCGAGTTGGTTTTGTCCTTGACTCCATTAGCACCTGTCCATCTCCCCTTCACCGAGGCACACCACAGTCCTACCAAGCCTCTCACATCCCAGATCTTTCCTTCATTACTACTTCCCTCCTACCAGTTGCTCCGTACCCTGGCCTCTGCATGTCTTCTCATTAGCTACCACCATTTACCATAACCTCTTCTTTGGCTGGCAAGCTCTTGGGCTCCTGTGCCAAAACCCACACAACTATTTTCATTGTCTATGAAGATTAGGAACAGAATTTTCACAAGAACATAGGCCAACACTAAATCCTGAAGTTATATGAAAAAAGTGTTGAAATCTACTATTCTAGATTATGCGTATGTGTCATCACCTGAATTCTGTAACCTAAACCTAAATTCCAGGGTTTATGTATCATCATTATACAAATTTCTTACTTAAAACCCCTATACATTCAACAGTGGAGGTTTTATTTACTTCAGGGAAGAAAGATAAAGTTTGGATAACATATTTCACTGAAACTCCAGAGATGGAGAATGCTGATCTCAATTAGTATGATTTTGGTCAAATGACTTAAAGAAGAAACAAGACATAGAGAAATTATCTGAGCTACATTAGATAAAATATCAGCTAATGTGACCACAGCCAGCCCTTCTGGCCACTGAAATATTGTTAATTAACAGACTTGCCTGTAAATTCTTAAATAGCATTTTCCATGCCACATATTCCTTACATTGCATGGTGACTTGGACTCTTCCCAAATCCCATGCAAAACTGAGATGAGGTCATACAGCCTGCTAGTATTGTCCATGCAATTTAAAACAAGGCTTCACAATGCTGCTACCAAAACACTATTGCTATATCACCTTGAGCATGTCCTTGGGGGAAGAAAGGAGGATGTGTCTCTGAAGGACTTCAGAATTGGTTGGAAGCTATGATACAAATGCCTCTAGGGTTAGTGAGATACTGCTTTCGTTCCCCTGTCTTGCGTAACTTCTCCTGCTCCTCACTCTGCTTGGGATACATGGATGAAGCACAGGCTCTTAGGTAAACACACTGCAAGGACAGGGAATACTTCCACCAACAGTCTGCTTCCAGACCCCTCCTTGCTCTGTTCCTATAAGAAACACGTCACACCACCATGCTATTAGTATACAGACCATCTTTACAAAGTGCCAAGCCACAACTCATCTCTCAGCAATGTTTCTTAACTAGACTGTAAGCAAGGTACATGTTTTTTCTATTTAGTTTAGGACTCATGAGGAGACTGTGGAAGTGAATGTGCTACATGAAACTCTGGGTTTGCTATTGAGAGAGAGAGATAACTGTGTCAGAGTGACCTCACTGACAAGTACTCCTAATAAAGTCTTTAACAAACTATTTTCATTCTAAAATTCTCTGCAAGTCTTGAGTCTTTCTCAAGTCTTCAGTCCATCCATTTCTAGCCACAGCCCTGGAAACTTTCCTATTACTAGTGCTTTGGCAGAAAAGAGACAAGCAAAAATTTGAGATGGAGGTTGTGATTCTGTTCCCAACCTGATGTTAAGGTGTCCATTTAAAATGTACGTGACTCAGAGCTATGTATTTCCTTTTTCCACATGCACTACACTCCTACCTGCAAGAAGGAATTACCGGTCTGCAACTTCACAAATACCTTTTCAGCAGAATCTTGACTACACAGTCCTTTATTACCCAAAATTACTTGAAGAAAGGGTCTCATGCATTACTATACTTAAAATGTCCTTCACCATCGGAAAGCATTATTGTAAAGATTTATTTCATATCACCTATGTCCTTGAGAAATAACATTTGTAATAACTTTGCAAAAAGGTACATTTAACTATCATTCCTCTACCTTGAAATTTTGCTTAATGAGGCCCATCTTAAACAGGCTCAACTCCCAGGGCTTTTTGCCAGTCCTCTCTGCAGCCCAAGTTTTCATCTGCACCTGCCAAAAGGTTGATTTAACGAGGCATAGTCATTCTTCTGCCTTTAATAATAAAAGACTTGTATATAACACTGGATTTACCTGGGCATCTATTTCTAAGGCTTTTTTAAGACACTCTTTTTTAATACACCACAGGCCCTTCAGACAGCAAGAATGATACAAACCTGGCTATGCCACATGATACAGAGTGGATATCCTAGCAGCCTCGATTTTTGTTCCCAGTCTTCCCCATCCCTGCCAGCCAGGCACAGGTGTATTCAAAGGACTAAATACCAATTGTATTCAGGCTTACATTAAGCTCTTCTGATGGTTTTGGTGGAACAAAGGGCAAGCACAGAGAGGCTCCTAAGCACTGTGCACATACCCAGTGATGAAAGTCTTTGAGAACAGCTCAGTTTTAAAGCCTTGTTCCTCCCGCTCTGTGTATGACTAAACATGCTGTACTTCAGAAGGGGGATAAAGAGGCAGTGACTTTGACCATGTGAAATCTCAGAGTTCTTGCTTTCATTTCCCCTGCTCCACAATTTTTTCCAGTGACAATATAACTTCTGTTCTAAAGCTCTTTTTCTAAATATAATGCTAAATGGCTCTCTCCTATCAATAAAGGTTGCTGAAAATCTGGTCATGAAATAATACATACTATCTACCAAAAGTGTCCATTAACAGCTTACTTGATCTTTTTCCTCCACTCCACTACGTGCCTGGTAAGATTTGGCAGCACGTAACTTGAAAAAGGGAATACCAATTACCCAGATCTATGTCCCTCTCGGAGTTCAGTGACACCCCACTTCCCCTCTTTCCTCCCCACTGCTATTGATCAGAGTTTAGAAGAGCATGTGGTCTGACTCTGCTGCTGTTACCTGCCTTGATCGGCACTGGCCCCCATTGCCCGTGGTGGGGAAACACGGGAAATGCTCAGGCTAAAATGCCTGCCTGAAGTTTTGCATCTTTCCATCAGGGTGCAACTTACTGCTTCTCCACTTCTGCCATCACCACTCCTGAAGGAGCGGGAGGTACCCTGTACACGGTGAGCAGCTACACCAAGGCGTGCGGCCATGATGAGGCAGCAGGAGCAATCACTGCCACTCCGCCTCCTTCCTGCTCACCAGGAGGTATTTTGTCTGCCTTACCAAGGATCCCCTCTGATTTCATTGATGAGGCAGTAAAAGAGCTAAGTCCTAGTAATTAATGATCAGCCCGCCAGCAGGCAGTCCTGGAGGTGCATCTTTGGGCTCATCTGGAACACACCGATCACAGAAATGTGCTGATGCAAGTAGGCAGTGCGCGAGTCAAGCACCCGGCACAATGCACGTACAGTCCAGAGAAGGGTTTTGATGCCTTTCCTATCTGTGTTACCGCATCCGGTAACAATCACACCGGTGTCTAGGGGAGAGCATCCTTGGAGCTCTGGAACAGCGAGCCCTCTGAAAATCCCGGGGATCCCTGAGATCCGAGCCGTGTCCAAAGCACAGTTCTGTTCACAATCACCCCTCCGTGGTGCCGTACAGTTCACCACACTTTATTGCAAGGCTCAGCTATTTCCATCATCACAGAGGACATCCTTTTGTCAGGATCCCTGACTCACTACGAAAATCAGCCGCGCACTGATCTCCCCCCTGCCCCGCTCCTCAGCCCGCCAAGTCAGCCTCTCCCGGCGCTTTCCCCCTGGGGTTTGCCACCGACGCCCGCGGCGCTGGGGAACGGAACGTTTTCAGCGCTCGGCTTTCAAGTGTCACCCGCAGGGACGGGGAAACCTGCCGGCGCTCCCGCCGCTGCCCCCGTCCTCCCAGCCCAGCGACGGGG
>NW_020799097.1:68790320-68792693 GCF_003259725.1 Athene cunicularia | reverse complement strand
GTGCCCGCTGGGGGAAGCCCGGGCGGAGGGTGGAGGTCAGGGTGAGGCTGCCGCGGCACGGCGGAGCTCGCTTCCCGCGACGTCTCTCGGGGGTGGCACTGCAAAGCCCGCAGACCTGGTGGGAACACAAGTACTAAGGCATCTGTGGTTCAAGCTACAGCAGTTCAGCAACCGAGGGCTTTTAGTTCTACTTGAGAGGCTGCGTTTTAAGTGCGCGGAGCTGGGGAGATTCGCCTCTGCCCTGTGGTTGTGGTGAGTCCGGGGCTCGGGCTCTCTGCGTGAAGATGCAGCTTCGGAACGGGGCACGGCTGCGATCGGCTGAGCAGCGTTGAACGCATTCCTCTGGGAGAAAAAGCAGATGCACAGCGCGACAGAGCCATGGTTGCTGTCAGCAGAGAAATATGCCACAAGTTGTCCCTGGAATTATGTATACTTAGAGCGAGCATAGCCCATAATATTTCTTACATTAATTAATTGAATTACACTTGTACCACAAAGCCAAACTGAATGAGGCACTTGCATTTAGATTTCTAGCTAAAGAGAGTATCTTTCCCTGAGAGAACAGCTTTAAAACAAAAGCCAGAAGCCATAGAAGAAAGCAAAAATTTATTTTTGTTTTACAGAGAAAAACACAAATAAATTAAATGGCTTCTCCAAAACCATCTAGGAATTCTGTGGCAAAGGCAGGACCGAACCCAGGTCTCTTGTGCAAGAACAGCTTTTGGTATGACAGTTTCTTCCCAATCAATATCATGCAGCTGTTTACCAATTTGGAATGAAAAAAGTTTACATATTAATAGTTGAATAGGATCTGTGGTTTCAGCAACACAAAGATGAATTTTCTTTCTGTGCTTCTCTACAGGTTTAGTGTATCTGGGCAGCAATAGGGAACTTTTTATTTATTTCCTGTTGCAAGCATACTAACGTGTTCTCAATCATATAATATGACATGGGGAGAGTATGTGCTTACATTTGTGTATCCTTGGATCCAGCTATAGATAGGATTAAATTTGGCTTCGTATAAAGCTCCCCTTCTTTTATCTACCTTTCACATCACACCTGCTCAGGAAGAACAGAACACTGAAGTTCGTATTAATTTTGAGAAGAATTAAGACTACTAGCAATAAGATTTTTAAGTCTTATCGGTACCTAGTTTGCCTTCAAAATGCTAGGAGTTGGGAGGTAGGTGCTTAGATATTTGAAACTCTCTCCCTACTCACCTTTCGGAGTCCAACCCAGGTGAAAGCAACAGTGACTTCATATTCAGTGTGCTGCATGCTAATATCTCATGCTTGACTTCTTTAGAAATATTTTTAATAATTATTATATTATTCTTATAAACATTCCTACAGCTTTTCTGCATGGAGATTCATGGATTTGGAGCCAGAGCTGTGCAAATGCTTGCCTGATGTGAAACTGTCCCTATCAGCCCACAGTGCCACTCTGTTATCTCAGGTGGTACAAATGGGTCAGAGAGTGGACATGTCCAGCAGGGAGTTAGAAATGTCATTATCGATACAAAAATCAGGCTCTTCAAGGAAAGCACATCCATGAATTTCCAATTTATATACATGTTACTTTATAGGTAATGCATTCTCATCAACCCTCCTCATTCTCCCAAATGGTTCCTTTTCAGCTGAATACTTTCATCCTTGAATTAATATTTACGTGTTACATCTGTAGTGTGTGAGGCTGAAACCCATGTTACTAACACTGAGCTATTTCCTTTTGTCAAGTACAAAAAAATTCCTTCTGAGTGACAGCAGTAATAGGTTCTACTCCCAGACATGAGTTTCCTGTAATCTGAAAAATCTGTAAATAATTTTTATTATCTGTTTTCCTCATGTGCCTTTTATAAGCATAAATTACTACTATGAACACAGTGTTGTTATGGCTGTGTCAACAGCAAATGCTACTTCTAGCTGCTGCAGAGTGCAAGACAGCGTGCAATTAGTACCATGTGGTATTGAATTAATTTACACAGTAATCTATAGGCTTTTCCAGCTTTCTCGTCAAGTCAGTGGGATGTTAGTCACACATTAGAGTGGGAAGAATATGCCCTGTGATTAAGGCAATATGCTAGAAAGCTTTAATAGATCATAGATTAAAATCTTCATCATCTCTGGCCTGAAAGAGAGGAACGGCTCTTGGAGGCCCCACTCTTCCATCATACCAAGTGCTGTAATTCCACGAACAGCCGCTAAAGTCACTCAAGTCAAGAGTGATTCCTTAATTGCTTTGCTATTAATTTCATCACATATCATAAACAAAGGTGCCTCAGACTCGCTGTGATCCTTCACAGGAAGAAAGAAATGTCGTTTCGTTAGAGTAAATGATGACTCTGCTTAAAAAAAAAAAAAAAAAAAAAAAAAA
>NW_020799097.1:68679151-68790270 GCF_003259725.1 Athene cunicularia | reverse complement strand
GGGGGGGGGGGGGGAAGAAGTCCTCTCTGAAACGAAGAAATTTCTTCCTACAGTTCTCAAAACAGCCTTGTAATAGTGTTTTGAAAAAAGCTGTGACTGAAACTTCATCTAATCTGAGAAGACTATGCAGTACTGAAAGTTCTGGTTACTTCAGCTTGACTCACACTTAAGGAAAACTGTTTTACTAAGTAGAACAGAATTTCAGGTGAAATTTCAATTGTAGAAAGAATTGATTTCACCAGAGGAATAAATATTCTCACACATGTGCACAGAAAGATAAAAGTAAAGGGTTTGGAAAGAGGTCATAACATACAAAGTGGAGAGAGTCTGTTTAGAGGAATAAAGTGAAAATGATCACAAGCTTGAAAGTAGCTGAAGCAAAGCAAGTTTTTTAGGAAAATGAGTTCTTTGGAAGATGACATGGAGTTAAGGATGCAGTGTGAAAGAAGGCGTACAGCATCTCTTGTAGCAGCACAGATCAGGGAACTTAGAAACCAAGAAATTAATAAAATTCATTCTTTTCTTTCCTGTCCACAGCTGCATGATATTCCCAGCATTTGGATAGCATTGTGTGTACGAACATGTCCTGCCTGTTCTGCTGTCTGAAAAGGTTCCACCCCATTGCTAAGAGCTGTTAACTAAAGCCACAGCAGCCTTAACCAGTCATGCCAATCATGAGTTGATACTGCTCACGAACCAGCACAAGTCAGAGAAGATCTGGGGACAGAACTGAGGGCGTTAGGTTGGGCAAGAACATCACAGAAGCTGAATTGAATGAGCAGCATAGTAAGGGGGCAACCCTCAGCATCCCACGTTACAGAAAAGCAGGTGTCCCTGTTTGCACACCGTTTATGATAGTTTACCAACCTCTGCCAATGGGTAAATGTTTGACTAGCAAACGGCTCCCTTCCCTCCCTCAAGATATAGGGAGGCAGACAGATAAAACAGAATGTATACATCTATATTCTCTGGGGTTTTTTAATATTGATACCAACATGGTCAAACTTTGGCTGAAAATACATTAGTTTGCAACCTGGGGATAACCCCAATCTCCCTGAGGTTGCAGAGAACTGTGGGATGAGTGAGAGCTCTGCAGCCCCCGACTCAACTCCAGACCCTGTGCCTATCCCCAGTCCCAGTGAGCTCTCACCTGTGGGACAGCACTCCTGCCCCAGGAGGGCAGACTCCCCTCAGAAACCATCCACTTTCATTCAATTTCTCTTGAAAAAGCTGGTTTTATCCCACTGTATTTTTCCTAGATTATCATTTTGTAATGGCTCTCAGAAAAATAATGTTAAACACTTGCTGATATTTTTTCCTTATAAAAATAATTCAAATTATTACTTTTCAGGGCTTCAGGAAAATTAGAAAATATTGTAAATACAATTATTTACATTATATAATTATTAGCAAGCTAATGACAAATGAGCTAATGATCTTACATAATGCTGTACTGCTTTATTTTGTTCTAATTTACAGTATTTTTTCAAGTCATCAGGCATAGCTTTTGCTGAACACTGTTGATAAGCTTTTATTTTTCTAGATCAAAAGGTGACTGACTTACAAAAAGTCTCAAATGTAATGTGATGTAAGCCCAGATGTCTTGAAATTATAGTCTAGTTTACTAACCTCTTTTCCAGCCATAGCCAGCAGCTGGTGTTGTCAAAAAGTGGAAGAAATAGGGGTATCACTGTGTGAGAATCCTTCTAACAGTCTGTTAGACTGAAGAGACTTTCTGGGCTGCAGTCTGCATCAGCATTTATTCAGTAGCTTTTTGTGGACATTTCTAATATGCAGCAGTCCCAAAAAAATCAGAATCAAAAATAAGGTTGGAAGTAAAAGGTCACAGATACTACCACTTCTAAACAAGGTGCTTTGAAACAAATTCTCTCTAAAGTAAAAATTCAGAATTATGAAACATTTTTAAAGATTCTAAGTTGGTTACTTTTAAGTTTAGGTGTTGTAAGATGGATGTTGTAGAGATCCTGATTAATGGACTTTTCAAAAAATTATTTCTTTTCATTATGATTTCAAGCAAAAAGAAGTTTTCAATCATTGCTGATTCTCTTCAAAATACAAATCTACTTATTATAACTGTATTTTTTAAAAACATGAAAGCAACTGTTTTCTGAATTGCTGTGGTTAGGCTGATCTCAAAGAAAGTTCTTTTAATAAGCATCTGTGCCTTCTTTGGTTTATACCATGAAGGTTGGGTTGAAGGTATTGTAAGTAGGGATGCTATCATTATCTTTCAAAGCCCCTGCTCTCTTTTTGGAGTTAGCTTTTAATGGTGTTCACTAGCAAGGAATTCCACAGCGTTTAAGAAACATTCTCATTCATCCATTTAATATTAGACACTTCTGAATTTTATTTATATTTCCTTTGAATTTACATGACGAAAAAAGGGCAGGGATGAGAGACCACAGCTAATCAAATAACTGTGAAGGACATGAAATAGCATGTTTTTTCCACTTTCTTACTGAGAAGTGTTCAATTATCAGCTATAAGATCTTGTATCTCAGATCAAGAATAAAACTTCAAAAGAAAAATGTTTGTGTAAAATGGAGCATCTCCTCATTGTGTGGTATGGAGCGATCCCAGCTGAGAGACATCTCTTTCCTAAGAGGGAACAGGCAGCAGCAGTTCGGGTGTCTTTCCTGTTTTCCCCTTGCATAGTGCAAACCTCCAACCCTGCAATATGATGCCTCTAAAGGAAAATCATCCAAGAAGCCAGTTACCAAATCCTTCTTATAAGGGTATGGTGTCAGTACCTCTCTCAGAGCCCCAGTGTCAGGCGCAATCTCGTCCTTGTCACATGGAGACTAAATCTGTGATTTGCAGTACTTTTGATTCAGTCTTGTCAAAACACATAGTTGTGTCCTTTCTGTCACGCCTGCCTCCACCATTGCCTGCTTCCCCCTTTTCCCCCGTCACAGGCAAGTGTTCCTCTGCATTTATTCCCTCTCCATTCACTTTCATCTCACATCTGTTACTCCTTTACACATCATACTTGACAGATTCTCTAGAACCCAGTCTCTTGTAATGCAAGAGACCATACCTTGTATACTTAGTGTTACTTTGATCTATACAGGCTGAGGCTTTGCCTCAAGCCCCATGCTACCTCCCTGATACCCTTTGACCAGGGAGGATTGCCAATGCTGTTTCCCATCACACCTTTGAGGATCTCACATCTGCTAGCTATAAAACTGTCTTCAGAAGGCTTCCTTGCCAGCTTCCCTGCAGAGCAGGGGATGTTTGATGTTCAGTCCTCACCAGAGGTGATCAGTCTACAAATCAGGAGGAGGGAAAAGCACCTGGAAACCAGAGAAAATGCCTGTTAACCTGCCCCCTCTAGAAAAATATAGCTTTGGTTCTAGATACAGTGGGTGGTTTTGCTCTCAATCACGCTTCCCTGAAGGCAGGGGGAGAAAGTTAAGTTGAAGACACCGACAGCTTTCCTTTCTTTGTCTTCCTAGCAAAGCAAAAACTTCAGCAGTAAACACCCACTGCTGGGTAACAGCAATATATTGGAGTTAGCCTTTTCAGCACCACTGATTTATTTCAGAGAGGTGTGTTACACAGTAACTGCGAAAGCAGCAACCTTTACTGGAGACCCATGTATGCCTCAGCACCAGGCAAACAGAGACTCAGCTAAAAGTGATTTAACAAACAGACTAGATTAAGTCCTAAAATAATTGGAGATCATTTTTCCCCAATTTAACTAGGCTGGAAGGGAAGGAAGTATAGCAGATGACTGTTTGGGCATTAGAGCATATGTTTTACTGTCATTTGTTTTTTATCATTAAGTAGCTTTTTTATGGTGTCTGGAAAAAGAAAATTAAATGAGGGTAATAGGACTTATAAGGCATTGCAAAATCTTAAATGTTTACGTGATAGGAATTTATCTATAAAAACCTGTTCTTGGCTGTTTCCTCTCCCATTTTTGGAAAAAAAAAAGAAAGAATGCATCACATCCACCTTATTTTGTACAGATTTCTGCCAGGATATTTTGCATATACATGTAATTAAAGAATGCATAAAAATAATAAGATAAAAATAATAAATAGTTACCTGTTGTGACTACTGTGGAGTTCACGTGTTCTGTCTGAAGTAATCTCCTTGCTTGTTGATCCTCTCAGTCAGGCATCAAGGGAAAGGACCAGCCTTCCTCCCCAAAATAGCGGGTTTTCCCAAAGAAAGAAGCTTATTTTGTTTTCTCTGGGGAGGGACTGTACTCCTGTTTCAAACTAAATAGCAGAAGGAGGACCTCTGATGACTTTCAGTAGCAAAAAAAGCAGGAAGAGCCCTAAAGAAAGCAACAAGTTGGCCTAAAGCCCAACACAGTATTGTAATTAATTGGAAACAGGATGAGTCGGATGCCCTCCCAACTCTCATGATGCTACATCATTCCCCAAAAGACCAGGACCAGAGTCTAAAGAAAGTTGACTCTGCCTGAAAGGCTTTTGTTTAGCTCTCCTTCTCCCAAATCTGGGGTCTCAGAGAAGTCACTAGTGGGTTCTGAGCACAGGAGAAACAGCCCTGAGCTGGTGCTCCTCCATGGGAAATGGTAAGCTCTGTTTACCTCTCCTGCCTGAGTCCTGTAAGCAAATACTGGTGGATCTGACGCTGCACCGTTGCAAGGAAAGGACAAGCTGGGAAGTCAAAGTTGCTAGCAAGATAACTTGAGGGAAGTAAACTTTGGTGAAATTCTGGCTTAATTTCATTTGTGCTATGGAGATTAAAGTGAAAAATGGCAGGGAGAAAACAAAGTATTAAGGAGAAAAGAGGTAGCAGCTGAAGCAATTACAGTCTAGAAGTTATTGACCCTATGTTCAGATCCACATGCAGCACATACATTCAAACTCCTTCAGAAAATGGACACCCCCTTGCCAATGTGTGAGGAAGGGAGGGGAAGGCCTTGCAGTGTTCCCGACCAGCTGTGTCAAATAATTATGCCTTGTGATTTTAGATCCAGTACACTCCCTTACTGTGTCATGCCTTGACGCCTGAAGTGATGCGTGATATTTGTATGTTTTTTCATCTCTCTAATTAAATCACCATCACCGGTCAGAGCAGTGACTGGGTAGCACCCTGTTGGGAGTCACAATGCAAGGCTTTAACAGGAAGAATCAACCGCTGCCTCTGTCTTTCTTAAAGGCTGTGAAATCTTCCTCCCTTCCCCAGTACAGCTTTTTTCCAAGTTCATGATCAGTGCAGGAAGTAAGTGAATGTGGTACAAGTTGCACAATTTCATTGTAACCAAGTGTGAACATTTTCCTCTATGATGTTCTACCTGCTGGAGGTGTTGTGGTTATTTTATTTCTTGTTTGTTTTCCCTGAGGATTTACTATTTTTTAATTACTTGCTTGTATATGATCTCTTCACAGGAACATACATCAAAAGGACGAGTAGATTGTTAACCACAGTATGACACCTCCAATCTAGGTGGCCTGACCACCTAATAACATGTAAGGGTTGTACACAAATGTATGGTTCTTGTACCCAGAGCTTGAATTTAATGGTTTAAGCCATAAGCATTCTAAAGTACCCATGAACAGAAAAATCAAAGACTAAGTCTTCAAGCTGAGTAAATCATATGGTCCCAGACTGGTAGGTTAGGCTCATCCAGTATATATATGACTCAAAACTTTTAATAGGTAACAGTCTGCCACAGCACATGTCACAACTGTGGCTGAGATACAGTACAGGTCTTTCTCTCTATAGAGATCCACTACCATGCAAAGAAAGAAAAAGGACAAAAAGATAGGATGGTCATTAGTTAAGTCCATCATTTGAGACCCTTTAGCTCAAAGGTACTTTCCAGAATATAGCTTAGCTGAGATATTTCATTTCAGTGTCAAACATGCTAGTTGGATTGGCAGACAGAAGAAATTTTTGAGGGTTTTTCCAGACCATCCTGAATATAACATGACCATAAGCCATAAAGGTTCAGTGAAAATTGAAAGGACCTGAGATCTCAGGAAAGCATACAAAAAATCCCTTTCCTACTGTTTCTGAGTTGCATATACAAGATGTACCAGAACAACCACGGAAATAAAAGCTGATTTAAATTGGTTCAACTTGGCATACTTCACATGTTTTAATCTTCCCACCCAAGGAGACCTCAACTAATCTAATGTATGCACATAATGAGTCTTCATTTGTTTAACAAGTCATTTATGCAAGAAGAACATGAATTTGAAACACTAACCTAATCTCTTCCAGCATCCACAAGAGTTATGTCAGGTTGTCTGTATCCAAGACCTAATTGCTGTCTGTTGTTTCTTTCAGCAGCCAAGCCATTTTCATGAACAACTGCTCTCTGCAATGAATCTCCTGTAATTAAGCCAGTTCTTCATATATTTTGCATTGAACTTAAATCAGTTGAGGCACTCTGTCTCCAGGTTACCATTCTGTGTACAAAAGCTTGCATGCCTTCGTGTTGCTGAGTTATTATCAATCTATCATCGTCAGCCCATTTCCTAAGTGCAAAAGACTGTTTCTGCTTTTCTCTGTTATTCAGATAGGAGCAGTTTTCAAATTAATTTGTAATGGCATGTATTACTGTATTCATTGGACTAAATGTGGCCCTGGACCCCCTCTCTGGCTTCTTTGTGCCAGCCTAGTGGTAGAGAGATACTATAAAACTGTTCTGGTACAGAAGGGCTGAAGGATCTGGAGGAGGGTATATTTCAACAATCCACATGGATGTAAATGGTTTGTCCAAGAAGTGGGGGGGTCAAGACTCAGGTGGCAGTATACCAGCTGTGTCTATTAGGCTTAGATAAAGTGTGATGTGAACTAAAAATTGCATTATTTTTTAAGAAAATACAGGGTCTTCATATTATTTGTTCTTTACTTTTGAGCCACGGAGGCTTAAAAGAAATGTCTCTTCAAAAATTTTTGGAGGTGATAAAGTGGAGACTAAACCATTGGAGTAGGCAGGCCAGAACCAGAGCTGTGGCACATGTCTTGCAGAAAGAGAGAGACATGACTGCAGGCTGGAAAGGAAGGTGCTCGTGGCTCCTGCTCAAGATGCTGTTACACTTTGTGCAGTGGAGTACGGTGAACTTCTAATGGGTTTACCAAATACAGGTGGCCCATGAGCTGCCAGTTGAAGAGATCATTTCATGGCTTTCTGTTTATCCTTGAATGCTAGGAACTTAGTGACTATCTGAGTAGGATTCTCATGCTTTTCTCTACTGCTTTTTTGTATTTCAAGCAAATCCCAGTTGGGTGGACCTCTGCAGCTCAGATCTTCAAACTTCAAGTGTATTCTAAGGTTTTGCTGGACTGAAGATAAAAGCAGGGCTCAATTTTCTCTACAGAATCAGACAGGCATAAAGTATATTCTTACTGTTGCAAGTCTCATCTATCATCTACTACTACCAACAAAATATACTTCATAAACATAGACATTTTATGATACAAAACCTGCACTGAGGAGATAGAAAGAGCATACTAGTGGAAGTCAGTATTATAATGAGCATGATTAATTTGAATATGTATCAAGAGCAGTGTGAAGCTAAATATTCACCAGAAAAATTGAATCATCATGTGGCTCTATTAGTCTTTCATTGTAGTTTTAAAAAGTAATGTTGCCCAAAGCCAACTTCTGTCTTTACTTGCTACCTTGCTAGTTGTCATGCAAAACAGTACTTAGTGTTTTAGATGCTAAAATTTCAATGTAATCTAAATACCAGCTTTCAGATTTTCATGGCTTTGCATTTAAGACTCTTCCTTTACACATCTCTTCATTTTTAGAGTCTCAAGTGACCTTAAGTGAAAGTGTGAAAACAGCATCTGTTAAAAGACTGCCTTTATAGACACAATACTTGTGGTATTATAAGTCATACAGATATGCTATGACTTTAATTACATATAAAATCTAGTCCCTCTGAAGTATAGAAATCTCATCACATGCACATCTGTGTCTGGATGATGGAAATGTTTGTGCTGCTTGTTAAAATAGGTAGACTGAGACTTAGCAAAGGATATAATAACAGCTAAGATCAAGGCTTTGAAAAGCTCAATTTTGTGGGACTGTTGTTTTTCATGCTGTTAAAATTACTTTTAATCAATTACTTCAGTATTTATGTGTTCGTACCAAAAAAATAATCCTGGGGACATGGATAATCTACTTATTTGGAAAAATACGTGCTTAACAAAATGTACCTTGCAGAAATAAGTCTTTTATAAAATCTTGAAATATTCAATACAAACACCCAAATCCCATAGAATTCACTGAAAAGAATATTGTGAATTTCAATAGGCTTTTGTTGATTAGGTAATTGCGAAGGTAAATACTTTCACCACAAAAGCTCTGCTTCCTTTCTTTGTAAGAACAGCTTGATAGAAATGTAAAGATTATAGAGTAAGCCAAGCAAAATCCTTCATTAATAGCCTATAGAGCCCATTAAATAAATTAAGTCCAAGAACTTTTAAGCTTAAACTGACAATGAAAGCAAGATAGCAAAACTGGAAAATGTGTAGCATTTAAGTGCCGTAAGGCCCATGCCAGTCCCAGTGAACAAACTTGATTCCATTTATTCAGAGCTTTTCCCTGCCCATCCTCTGGCATGTAAATCTAAGTCACTTATATTAGTTGATGTTGCTTTGTTGGTTTTTTTTTCTGCATCAAGCATTTCCTTTAAATCATAAGAATGGCTTTAATTACCGATAAAAAAACCATTATCATCTGATGATGTGCTCTCCAGACAGAACTATGCCTGAATTGTGTGTGATGGCAGCAGCACTGAGCAATGTACCTAAGTGTGCTTTCTTGTCCAGCCATAAAGATAGGGCAATTTCCTCAGGGCTGAGTAGGGATCAGCAGCCTGGGTGAGGGCGCAGCATCCTCATCACCTTGCCTTGTCTGTACAGGATCAAGAGCCACTGCTCCTCCGCTGCTGTTGCTGCCTGAGTGGATAAGACTGGAACAGGCTGGATATGTCTGCGCAGAATGCAATGAAACCTCCGGGTTGGCTCTCTGAACACAACCTTAGCTAGTCCTGGGTCTGTTGTTAGACCTGTGGAGAAGACATTATTTTATGATAAATAACATGGGACATGGCAAAAAAAGAGGGCTTAGTACAACATTTTCATTCTAGGTAATGGTAAAGTCAGTATAAAAATGTAATTTAAAAAATGTAAAAATGTTGCTGTTTTTCATTGTCCTCTGCAAGATTCTCCAGCAAATTGCCCAGAAAATATTTTCTCCTCCCTCTGAACTGTTTTTAGAGCTGCAGGCTTGTTGTGCGCCTCTCCCACACTGTGGGATGTACAGGGAAATCCTGTACATTTTTTCTAAATCATTCCCAGAAGAGAGGGGCATGGAAAAACATGAAATACTGGGTTTTATACTTTGTCTTCCCTGGCATGTTGCCTGAAAGATCTTTTCAAATGGTCTATTCCTTTTGCAAGTCACTCTCTAAATTGTAAAATGTTTGATCAAACACTGTACTTGTTACTTTGCAGAAACAGAAGGAAATTTTTATCAAAAGAGCAAGCCATCTGACCCCCCCAAAAAACAGACAGCCACAGTGCCCAGCAACCTCAACAGCAATCAGGATGTCAGGACATCATGGCCAGGAACATCATTGTACCACTGCAAAAGTATAGCATCCTCATAACAAGTTGATCTCAAGTGCTGCTCAGCTAACACAAGGGACTTGAAACAGTGAAGGGCTCTTCAAAAGTTTGATGACACTAAGGAGGAATTTGGACTCTACCTTTAGCAATGCAAATATAAATTAAAACATAAAAATCCCCCTCTGCTCAGCTGTAATTGAAGTGTGGCATATTCAAAATTCAGGAAGTGGGTTTTGGGTTGTTAGCAGCACAGACTTAGGAAATAGGTACTGTGGAGCAGAACAAGCATTCCTACCTCAAGCAAGGATCCAGCCAAGGTGGTGGCTCTAATGATACATTCAGTGCAAATGGTTAATAATATCTGTGTTCTCGTTTGATTGAAAGAACATCTGTCCAACTTACACTGGACATCGAGATTAGTAAAGCAATATAGTAACCATCATTACAAATTATTTTAGAATTTTATACATTAATGAGGAAGTCTAAAAGCCTGTAGACACAGTGGATTTGATAATTATACTAATCTTTTATGTACTTATTCCCTAAGGAATTATGACATTACCGCTCCACAACCCACAAATAAGTTCTCTATTTCTACAGACCATGATTCTGATACTCAACATGACATCAGCAGCTATAGAAAATCTATCCCCTTAGTACAGTGTCTGATATGTACCTTTTTTTTCAGCTCCTCAGTTCTTTAGCATCTATAATATTGAGTTTTTTCTACGTGTATCCTTTCTCTCTGCACAAGTTACATTAATCTTTTCTTTCTTACACCCTTTAGCTAATGCTTCACTGAACTGCAAACACTGTTGTGGATAAACCATAGCGAAGTCATTTGATTAAAAGCAGAAAAGATTATTTTTGACAGTATCTAGCACATCATTTCACAGAAGTTTATTGTAGATGATGCACTGGACTCTTTTTTTAACATCATCAGTTGTGGT
This sequence comes from Athene cunicularia, assembly GCF_003259725.1. Taxonomy (NCBI): domain Eukaryota; kingdom Metazoa; phylum Chordata; class Aves; order Strigiformes; family Strigidae; genus Athene; species Athene cunicularia. The sequence continues at coordinate 68,779,729 of NW_020799097.1, read as the reverse complement.
CATTCACATGCTTTGCTGATTTTTTTTCTAGGTACACGAAAATGAAGACTGCCACCAATATCTATATTTTCAATCTTGCATTGGCAGATGCACTAGCAACGAGTACTCTGCCATTCCAGAGTGTGAATTACTTGATGGGAACATGGCCATTTGGTACCATCCTTTGTAAGATTGTTATATCCATAGACTACTACAATATGTTCACCAGTATCTTTACACTCTGCACCATGAGTGTGGATCGCTACGTAGCTGTTTGCCACCCAGTTAAGGCCCTTGATTTCCGTACCCCCAGAAATGCCAAAATTGTCAATGTCTGCAACTGGATTCTTTCTTCTGCCATTGGCCTCCCAGTTATGTTCATGGCAACTACTAAATACAGGCATGGTAAGTCAGGTTTTCATTCCTAAATTGAGTATTTAAATGTTTAAACTTTCTGCATTGTTTCACTGTAGAGTCAATGAATTAACTTCTGATCTCCAACCTGTGTAAAACAGGTGTTAGTGCAAATGGACCCCTTCAACAATTTTGCATCTGGCTGTAGCTGACCAGACACAGCACTGCACATGATCTGTCTTTTACAACAGGCAGCTCTAGCTCCTGTGGGTCCGTGTGAGTCTCACTGCCCCATACAGTTACTGTAGTTTTTGGGAAAGCATCTGTGCCTGCCTGCCTGCCTTCTGTCTGGGGTGGTTATGCACTGTCCTACAGCGCAGAAGCCTGTGCTTTACCCAGAATATTCTCACTGAAGTTGGTGGTCATAGGTATGTTGCACCTAGTCTGGCAGGACATGGTATAAAGCAAAGAGTACACTGGTGCTCAAAGCCCTTCCATGAAGTGATGGCATCTCGACATAAATCCCAACCCTCCATTGTGCACAGTCACCATGTCATTCTCTTCCCCATTGCCCTGAAATGCCCAGACTCTCAGCAGAGTTAAATGGTTAAACCACCTTTCTTTTCACCAGATTTTATACTGAAAGTGAAAATTAGTCAAAGTTTAAGCATTTATGACAATTCAACTCTTATCCAATATATGTGCAATTCCAAGCAATAAAATGCAAAAGAGAAATATGACTTAGGTTTTGGTTTTCCAGTTCACACTTCATAGATGTTTGTAGCACTGTGTCCTGTCAACATTTGTGCTGATGATAGGTCACAGATTGCTTCATTTTACCTGTTTACTTAGTAAATCTTCATATATTGTCCCGTGATATTTAACAAAAAAGGTTTAAAGAAAAGCAAATTAAAAACTGAGCCACTTGTTCTTCTCTGCTGTTCTTTTTCTCCAGGCTCTATTGACTGCACACTTACGTTCTCACACCCTGCGTGGTACTGGGAGAACCTCCTGAAAATCTGTGTGTTCATCTTTGCCTTCATCATGCCAGTCCTGATCATTACTGTGTGCTATGGGCTGATGATTTTACGCCTGAAGAGCGTTCGCATGTTATCTGGCTCCAAAGAGAAGGACAGGAACCTGAGGAGAATCACAAGGATGGTTCTTGTAGTGGTGGCGGTGTTTATTGTCTGCTGGACTCCCATTCATATTTATGTCATCATTAAAGCCCTGGTCAACATCCCAGAAACTACTTTCCAGACTGTCTCCTGGCACTTCTGTATTGCTCTAGGGTATACAAATAGCTGCCTTAATCCAGTCCTTTACGCATTTCTAGATGAGAATTTCAAAAGGTGTTTCAGAGAGTTCTGCATCCCCACTTCCTCAACCATTGAGCAGCAAAACTCCACCCGAGTCCGACAAAACACTCGTGACCATGCTTCCACTGCCAACACTGTGGACAGGACTAACCATCAGGTATGACTAGCAGTGGAGATGTCATCTCTGGATCCAGGCCTCCCGCTTGGAGATGACATGTATTCTGAAGTTACAGTTTATACTGATTTGTAGGTATTTGAAGGTCTAAACAGCTTCAGGGTTATATTTGAAACTGTTGTATGCATACACAGAGACCCCAGTCCTGCATGGTTCTAGTTGTTCTCTCTTCTAGTTGATACTCAGAAGCTGAGGGCTTTCAAAGGTACCTTGCATGACCGAGTCCAGCGTGCATGCGTATACAAAGCACACAAAACAGTGTTTCATTTGCAGAATGTTTACAACAGGTGACTGCATTATAACCGGTTGGAGGTTAATCAGATTCCTCTAGCCATACTCCTTGTCTGCTGTTGGAGACAGGAGTGGGACAGAATATAGATCTCTCTTCTTCTCCCATTGCAACAGTGAATAAAAAAGAAAAGAAACCGTACTCATACGCTTTTGATTGATGTATGAAGAAGGCCTACCTGGCCTTGTTTGTCCTGGAAGACATGCAAGAAGTAGACAAAGGCTTTTCTTCATGCAGGTCTTGTATCAGATAATTATCTCTGTTGGCTAAGGTGGGTTTTGAGATATAGATAGATAGATAAAGATATATAACTAGATATATGTATAAATATGCACATATATGTCAAGGAGTATTCTACCATTTTGACATTATGGTATACTGAGAATATACATTTTCCACATAGAAAAAGCCTTTGAGAAGTTGAGATTTTATGGCACAGCAGATACCAAGAGAGATCTTTCTGGGTATTTTTGCTTAGCTTTTGCAAAGAAGCTCTTCTGTTACATGATCAACATCCATGATCCTGTGCTTAATCCTGAGAATTTCCAATCCCCATCCCTCAATGAACATCAAGCAAAACAGGAAAGCAAATCTTAACATTCATGAAAGTAATTCAAGCACAAGTAACAAGCACTAGAAAAAGTTTGAGTCACCTCTGTAATTTATTAAAAAGAACTACTAAAGGCACAAGCCTAGTTCATTCCTTGTCATGTCACCTTTTAGCAATCTACTTAGGTTGCTCCTGCACCAGTTTCTCACTGCTGCCACTTCAGCCACAAGCTGGCTGCCTCCTCGAGGTGCAGAATTCAATGTCTTCTTCTGAAAGCAGTTGCATACCTGCCACTTGGCTGCTGCCAGGAAGCCCAAATAAGAACATTACCATCTCTAAACAGACAAAATAGTAATGCCATCAGAAAAGAGGAGGGAATAGATGCTTTATTAAGCATCTGCAGTTAGCAGTGGTGTTCACCAGTATCTGATTCATACATGCCAAACTGTGGTCTGTGAAACCAGTTTGCACCTGCTCAGTCATACACACACTTTTGTGGTGAAGCAGAACTGCCAAACCTGGCATAGACACATACATATATATGTATGTATATACATGTATTATTTACTAGGTGTAGCAAAAAATTATTAGACAGATTCAGCTGTTAATAATGCATTTGTAATCCTCAGTGGAATCAATTTTGTGCATGTGTCAGACAACAGGATTGTATCTGTATTTACTACAATTCCAACTTTTTACAAAGCAGTTGCAAAACATTTTCTACATTTAGTTACAAACCTTTGTATTATTTTTATGAGAACTGTAGCCTTCTAAACTTCTACCCTTAGCAAAGATTAATGTAGTACTGCCCGGAGATATGCAGTGTATTTCAGAATATACACTGTATTACAGGGTATTTCCCTGAGCACTAAGCAAACACAGAGTAGAATGTGATCCTTCCCACAAAGATCTTTCAACTTACACCAACAAGGGAGAGAGCCAGCTGAGGCAGGGATGTACCAAGCAAGTGAAGCGAACTTGATAGTGGCAGTAAGGAAGAAGCTAGTCTCATAGTTGGGTTCTTTGTTGGTTGGAGGGTTTTTTTCTATGCAGGGAATAGTGATGAAATTAGTTAAATGAGATAAAGCACATGTCAAGAGAAGTGAAGGGGAAGATGCTGAAGGGAGAGAGAGAGGAGAGGAAGAGTGCAGAGGAGAAAGGGGAACATCAGGAATGAGGTCAGAGTGAGGCAGTGAGGAAGGAAACTGAGAGAGTGAACCAGTAGGCATGGAACAAAAAAGGTGTATGAAGAGATGTAAGAAATTGTTTGATACCCAGCTTTGTCTACTTTGATAGCTCTTTCTAGGAACTATCCATCAGTTTTCCCCAGGTCTGGCAAGAAGAAGACAACACTTGGAAGTCATGTCCTCATAGATTGATAGGTCTCTCTGCACGGTCTGGTATTTGAAAGAATTTGAAGTGGCCATAAATGGGCCCAATTTCACTTCCCTCACCACCATCCCTGCAGTCCTTGCATTGGCAGCTGCTGCCACTGGTTCATTTCTGCCAGATGTGCTCACTGGATGCTGACCTGAGCCTTCTCACTGCTGCGCTCCCTGGTGTACAGGTCGAGCAGTCTTTCTCACTCTCCACGTCTATAGAATACATTCCTGCCAAGCCATGTTTATACCTGAATATTAAACTTCTTTTTTTTTTTTTTTCTCCAGAAAACATTTCTGTAAGAGACAATATTTTTGTTGCCAGCTACTATCATAATGACAGACAAGGTTGTAGGACTAATCTACACTAAAAAGTTTCTCTGGGACAGTATTTACAAGTGCTGCATCCAATTTTATTATTACTATTTTTTAAACAGAAAAAGCCCTAGGGTGAATGCAGCTTTTGCTCTCAGAAAAGAAGAAAGAAAAAATTAAGAAAAAAATAACAAACAAACCACTGTTTGCTCAAACAGTGAACTTTTGTAAATCCTGTTGACAAGGCATTTTTTTCACAGGTAAGTGCTTTCTGTACAAAAAAGTTTAGCTAGTACATCTGCATTGATCTAGGTATACTGACAAGCTCACGTTTGTATAGACAAGACCTTGGAGAGCATTTGGTATGAATTCTGATTCCAAGTCTGTATATTACTCGGCACATTTTATGTCATTTTTGAAGAAACAGATGTTCTACAAGTTGCTTTCTTGCCAATTGAGAATTCTTTACTCTTGCTAAAATTAATGAGAACTGCAAGCACTCAATCATACAACAGTTTAAGACCTCACAGGCTTAAAGCACTTAAAAATAAGCATTCGCTGGTGGAACAACTGTTTTCTGTCAGTGCAAAAGTAGTTAACAGGAAACATCATAAATATTCATATTATTCTGAGTTAAGATACTGGGCTTTGCTTACTCTATGGCTTTGGCATTACCACAGAGATCTAGATAGAGTTTGATTAGTATCAGCATTTACAAAAAGTGGAAGAGCAGCACAAGTTCAAAACTGCAGAAATGCAGCTTCTTTCAAAGGTACAGAGTAGCATCCGATACCCAACACTGATGTTGTGAGCATTTATAGAAATTGTACTTCCTCAGTGGAGCAACACGAGGGAGAAAAGGCAGGGGCTAATCAGGCACACAAAAACTGGAAGAGTTGTCAGACTGAGATGTTTCATGTCTGTGAGGGATGCATCCTGTGTTACAATCAACTAACTCCTGCGTTAAGATGAATAGTTTGCATTTGTTCCAAAGCGAGCTTAAAGGCCAGACTCAGTTTAATTTTCAGGGAAGCATATGCAATCTTATAAGTGCATTTCTGTGAAGAGTTAAAACAAGAGTAGGAGTGAGAGAATCCTGGGAAAATTGCTTGCAAAGCAAAATTGCTTACTTTGAACTTTGTATGACCCAGTATTGGTAGAGAATGGTGATAAAGGACCAAATACTAGCTTTTGCAAATGGCTGAGGTTTTTTGATGTCATTTACATTAACCTGATTTATAACAAAGACGTGGACAAGTATTTTGAAATAGCTTTTACTTAAGATATTCAGAGACTCTCTACATTAATTTATCTCTGAGATTAGAAAAGGCTTGGATATTTTTTAAAATTTAAAAGTCATTGATAATGCTTTTTTCCTAAAAACTATGCTTTCCAAATACCTTTTATTTTTGTTAATATCTATCAATTAATAACAAAAAAATCCTAAATACTAAGGAATACTTTAATCATTATAGAATTCTAAGAAATTTGATTTGTTTCAGTGAATTGCTTTATTTGTGACCCATTTAAGTTTTATAGCAGTCTCACCTGAATGTATCCAAGCAACTAAGCAAATTATGTATAGGCACATTTTCAGGGCTATTTAGTCATTCTGTGCAACTATTGTTTGTATTTTTAGCTTCTGATGCTTTCTCCTTAACTGCTAATGTCTAAATGCTGTAATGGAAGCTGCAAATCCTCATACGCTGAAAGTGAGGCCTCAGATATGTCCAGTAACCAGAAGCTCTGGTGTTTGTGCTCAGCCCTGAAAGCTTTGTCCTTACTGCTTGGATTGACAGCCACATGCAGAAATAAAAAGGATATTGATTTAAAGAAAAACTATTTGGAAGTTGAAACAAGGGAAAATTGAAAGCTAGGTTCACTTAGATTAAATAAACAAAGAAAGTACTTTCTTGCATTTTAATTTTCTCAGAGCTATATGACAAATTGCAAACAAATATGAAGAATGCTGGTGAGTCCTGTGCAGAAACATGACAAAAACCGGGCAGATTCTGTAACTCCAAACCTTGGAAGAGTCACATCTACATCTACCTGTATTAATAAAGAATGGCTTTTCTGTGAAGTTTTAGAAAATGGACATAGCTCCTTTGTAAATAACACTGTATTTCAATAATAATTGCAAAGTATTTTTTTCTTATAAAGCCCATTACTGGCAAGATAATGAGATCTATAACAATCTTGTCTAAAGTCAGTAGATCCTTAAAAGTGGTCTTTCTTTTGTAGCTCATTTGCACTGACATGGGCCCTTTGTGAGTCTTCTATGTAGCAGAGAAAACAGAATGTGTTCATCAGACTATTTCATGAGCAGAAACAAGAATAAGCTATACTATGAGGACTGGAACTAGTTAAATGGCTTCTAAGGTTGCCTGTGTTTGTGGCATCCTTAAACTGTGAATTAGAATGAAAGGGGGAATTTTTTTTTTCCTTAATAAATTAGAAAAAGTTCATTGGTAAAAAAAATACAAAAGAAATGCTTCTATTTAATCCATAAAGAGAGGTAAATAGGGACTTAAGAATTCATTTCTGAATCTAGACTTCTCCAGATGAGAGATATTAACATTTAGGATCAAGTCACTTTCTAGCCAAAAGAAACTGAGGAGAAATATTCCCCATACAGAATAAAGAAAATCCATAAATATAGCACATTAAATTGAATGAGCATTTGAGTTATGTTGTGCCCTCGGAAAAATTTATCTCCAAATCAGAAGTCCTAAGAGCCTCCACTCGGCCACACACGCTTGGAAAACAATCCAGTTAGAAAATGCACTTTCCTTCTCCCTGCCCCAAAATCCTTACCCATGTCCCATTACTTCTACAGGAGAACATCCCCTCTCATCTCAGTCAGGCTTCATCTGTGACTCTGCTTTCCATACCATAAACCCTTTATTTGCGGCGTCTCCCACCCTGTTCTCAACATGTTCTAGAGCTGCAGGGCAACATTTGCTGGACAGGAAAAAGGGCTGCAGGCTTTCAGAATGTGTGGTGCCACAAGCAGATTTTCTTGATGAAAATGTGTAGTTCTGTTGTGCCTGTGTGCGAATAGGACTTAACACAGATACTGTGGACACACAGGGCTTAGAGGTTCTTGGGTTTGTTTGCTGATGTAAGGCCATCTCACACAGAATTTAAACTAGACTTTTAACTGCAAATCCGAGTTAGCCAATCTACTGATGTGAGCACAGAATGTATCATCTAAAATACTAACTCACCTGCAATTGCTACAAAAAGAATACAGGAAGAGAGAAAAATCCTTCCATACTCATGAAATTTATAGAGAGTCCCCCTCTAGAAAGAGAACAACTGGCTTGCTATGAAACATATTCTAATTCTAATTCAAATTTCAGATCTACTAATGTTTGTCTTTGAAGGTCAGACGTGAAACTTTGCTGTGATTATTTCATCTGCCTTCACTGCTTCATGGCAAAAACAGTCTTGCCTTACTCCAGGCTACCTGTTTAGCTCTATACAGCAGGACAGTAGTTGCAAATGAGAAGTAAATTCCTATTGAAAAAAAAAAAAAAAAAAAAAAAAAAAACACAACACCACACACATGCCAACACACACACACAAACTTGTGGGTGATAAGAAAACAAGTAATTGTTCATTGTATTTGCAATTTCTTTCCTTTCAGTTGGAACTTCAAGAAGCTGAAACTACTCCACTGCCGTGACAGTGTCTCCTGCTGCATAGCTCTCAAAGCAATTGCACACCAGTGCCACAGTCTGTCTGGGCTGTATGCTGTGGGAGTGTGTAGGATACACCTTCCCTCAAAAAAAATACCACAGAGGAAAGTGCCTGCTTTTCCACTCTTGTCAAAAATTGCTTCTGCAGCACTTCTACACTGCGCATAACACAGAAGCATGAAACTTAACAGCAAGCAGAGCCAAGGGATATGGGGGCTTGCCAAGCTCCAGTGTTCAAAACAGTCATGTTTACCAGGAATATGTACATCAGGCTAAAAGAAAGCTACTGTACCTGTAGCGATCTGACATGATCTTGACAAGTTACAGTCTTAAATAGGTTGGAAACAAAAATTCAAAGGCTAGACAACTATCATTTGAAAAACGAAGGTGAGCTTTTAATGATGGGAAATAATGGGAAATGAAGTTGTAATACTCTTGGATGCTCGGTTTACTCTTAAAATTTATTTGTAGATGTGTTTTCTGTGCAGGTTATTTGTGTGCTGAAGTCTCACAAGGTCATCTAGAACATTTGCAGTTCAAGAGGTCTTCTCTTACAAGGATTGCATGTTCCACAATTTCAAAGGGAAAATATTTCTTTCAGGGTTCATGTAAACAAAACTCCAAGCTTCACCTTCTGCTCCTGTTTCTCACATAAAAATTAGACTTTAGAATCCAAACAATAACCCACCACTTCATCTAAAAGAGATTAATAAATGGAAGTATTCCATGTTGTACTGATTGTCAAATGATCCCCAAAACAGCATAGATGCTATTAACATAAATTCGTATGTGAATAGAAACCTAGCTATAAGCCTGTCAGAGCTAGCACAGGCTGATGACTTCTCTGTCAAGTAGTTTCTCAAATTTCACCTGCCCTGTCAGCAACATTTTGAATTTGTAAGTCATTGACAGTCCCTGTATGAAGTGCTTGGAGCAGTTAATGCATTAGACCTTTTTTAAGAATAACAAAAAAAAAAAAAGTTACATTTTGTTAGACATCTATTTTTTTCTTAACCAAATCCATAATATGTTTACTTTTCTAACTAATGTAATACAGTCTGCATCTCCATTTTGTATTAGCTAAAACACATTAAGATTTATGACAGAAGCATTGTAAATGCCACCTTAGCTGTTTTCTAGTATGAAAAATAGAAATATCCATGTAGGTAATTTGTGGTGCAATGGTATTTTCTAGCCATTGTTTGTTATTTGCTTTGTAAATAAGTCATCAGTAGTTAACCATGGGAAAATGTACTTTGATGAATTTAAGTGTATTCTAAAATACAGCTCTATGGAGCAGGGGGTTTTTTTTGTTTTTTTTTATTTCTGCAGCCAAAATGTATTTCTTCTTTTCATTGTTAAAATCTATGTAGCAATATGCTTTTAATGTGAAATTGTTTGTTTCTGCAATGGACTGTGTAATAAAAATTGAAGGCCAAATCCTTACAAGTTGTAAATTAAAGTAATATTTGAGTTTCATCACTTACAGCTAAATCTGTAGCCCTATATATAAGCAGCATATGAAACTAGATATAGTAGAAGTGCCTTAATTTTTTCCGCCTTTCTATTGAAAATTCCACTGTGCTGTCATAGGGATTTAATATTTAATTTTGTATTAGTTTAGTAGAAGTCCCCTGATGTGATCATTAAAGTTTAAACCAGAGCTGTCACCATTTTAAGAGGTTTTGTATCTAATCTATAAACAGCATGATAGGTACTCAGAAGAATTTGACATACTGTTTTGCACTATACAGCAGTATTATTTAGATAACAAGAATATAGAATACACCAGAAATGCAAACAGACTAATGTCATACCACGTCATTACTATCTGACAAGTTCCGAGTAGCCTGCCATGCTTACAGACAACCACCTCACAAAATTGAAATACACTGAGTAACTATTTGAAAGGTCTTAATTGATAGATCAGAAATATTGTTCAACTAAGCTTAAAATCCTAGTTTCATGACTAGTCAAAAGTTCATCAGCTTTCACAGAATTTACATAATTAATTGAAACCATTATTTCTTCTGTACTTAGAATGAAATGCTCACTATGACTTGCTAACAGACAGCCTAATATTTTTTAAGATATTTTTGGTTTCTACAGTCCAATAATTAATTGAGCAACCTGACTGTAAATATTTTTAGCAGTAGTAATGCTGTTGTAGCCTTGATGGTCTAAGGATATGAGGAAGCAAATTTTATTAGCAAAGCATTAGCAAAAATAAGTAAAATGTCTTGGCTTTTTCCAGAAGGCTTGAATGTTTGCTGGTAGTGCTTTGCAGTAAGTAGCATATTATTACACAAGTTCTGTATCTGCATTGTAAACCTTTAATAAAAATGTTTGTGTTTCTTCTATATTTGCAACATACTGTATTCAGATACACACTGATTAACATTTTATGTCCTATATTAATAGTTTAGCTTTAAAAAATGACATGCAATCAACCAATACCAACACAACTGCCTTGAAGGTTCTTAGATTAATTACCTGACTGCTTTAAAGAATATATTGTATATTTTATTTTAGAAAAGGCAAAATCCCAATAGTTCCATTATTTATTAAAAAAAAAATTAAAAAGCATATGGACAAAATTCAGTTTTGATCCAAACCGCACATGTTCCTCCTGTGCTGACAGCTTGTTGTAGGGGCTCAGCTCCAGGAGCCAGCTAGTGTGGAAGCCTGTCTCCAGCAACAGAAAGACAGGGAGAGCAGAAGGAAACTTTCCAGCTTCTGGCAGGCAGATGCTTCCCAGGGTCTTTCCTAATTAAACAGCCTGGGCATATGCCCAGGCACTGGAACAAACTCACCTGTACCACTAAACCAGGAGGCAGAGTAGAGCCTGATGCTACTGCCTGGCTCCCTGCTGACATGCATGCTCCTATAAAATTTTGGAGCCTAAAAGAATTTTCTAGCTTAAATGTAAGTTGTTTTGTCCCAGTTGGTCTCTGTGTCTTGACAATGTTAGTGGCACATTTTCTGTATTGTTGTTGAAGTAGACAAATTTTCGAAAGTCTTTGGTGAATTTTTTGTTATGGAGTGACTGGACAAATTCCTCAATCTATGAACTTATAGAGGTTGTTACTTAAAACGTCCTCTAGCAAGGAGTCCCATGGTTGAGTTGTGCTGAAATATTCTTGGTTTGTTGATTTTTAAAGTTCCTCTAGATATTCTATTTGGGCATAACTCTTTCTTACATTTGAGGGGGAAAAAAAGTGAATAATGGCCATTCAGTATGACATAAGAGCAAGATGTTATGAATATGACCTATTCAGTGAGGAATAAACATGACTATTTTTATTCGCTTCCTCATGCCAGTCATGATTTTACAGATTTTATTGTGTAACTCCTCAGTTGTGACTTCCCTAGCATGCTCATTGCCATTTTGAACACTTGAGCACTGCATGGATGTTTTCAGGGGTTTACTCACAACAACTCTTTAGATCTTTTGCCTGATCAGTAACAACTAATTTACTATCCACTGTTTTATGTATGTGATTGGAAGATTTTTTTTTACACACACACACACACATTATTTTGTATAGATCAATTTTGCATGCCACCCATCCTTTGAGCCCCCCAGTCACCCAATACTATGAGCTCTTTGTCACATCTAGCCTAGCTTTCACTATTTTAAATTACTATGTGTTTTTATAAACGTTACTCCAGTGCATGCCCCTCTTACATATGACAAAATGCAACAGCAACTTTCTGGGATATGACTGGAAACTTCCTCTCCACATACTATTTATTCCTACTGTTTGTTTCTTGCCTTTCATTCAGTTATTAATTAATGAAGGACTTTTCTTTTCCTTTATATCATTGCACTTTGATCTCTTTAAAAGCCTTAGGTGAGATATGGCGTCCAACAGGTTTTTTGGAACAGATGCACAGTATCTCGGCTGTATCACTTTTGTCCACATGCTCATCATCTCCTTCAATGACCTCTGAAATGCTGGGTCAGTTGTTCTTCATTCTGTCTTGACACCTGTCTATACATTCTGCTTTTCCACCTACCTGTTTTACTGAAAAATCAGAATTATCTCTGCGTAGTTCCTGTTTCATGAAGTTCTTTTTTTTAAAAATATTAAGTTCCCAACTGCCATGTATTTTAGTTTTAAAGTCAGTTGTAAAGTGCATAATATAACACAGTAGCTCAGCAGTTTCATACCTGAGTACTTTCAGAACCCTTGAGTGAATAACATCTGGCCCTCACTATTTGATCCTATTGGAAAACCTGATTTATTCTAAGCCACTTCAGCTAACACTTCATTCTGAGATGCCTCTTCAGGCTTATCCTCTATGGAGGATGCAACACAGAAACTCTCCTAAGATCCTCTGTAATGAACTCTCATGCAAAGGATTGACACATCATTTCATTTTCCGCTGTCTTTTATTTCCTAGTTATTTGTGGGACCCTTGGCAGCTTTCCAGTTTGCCATGCTATGTTTACTCTAGGTCTGAATAATTTTTCATATTACCAACATATAACACGGGTAGTCAAATAATCTAAATCCATAGCAAAAAAAATAACTGATTTATGATTGCTGTCAAGAGTCAGACACTGCATCATTTGGAGAAATATCAGAAGTACAGGAGAAGTAATTTACTATATCCAGAAATCTCTTCAAAACACTATTTCTATGATTCTGTGACTGCATAGTACAACACACAGGGCCTCAGTGAAGGTTTCAATATAGAAGAAAGAAAATAAATGCTCTATATTAGTGGCCTTGCTTTATGTCCATTCTGCACCCACATTTCTCTGAGAATAGAAGTGAGATGAAGCAAGCCAGCAGCTGCTGAGCACATTGCTCTCAGCCGTTCCCAGCCTGCGTAAGCCCCTGGAGAAGAACCATTGTCCTCAAGGAGCACATCAACTGACATCAGGAACTAGCCTAATGACACAAGGCAAGAGGACCCCACAGAGATTTTAAAAAAATGATGCAAAACCACATCAATCCCCAAGTTCCATTTGTTTCATAGACATCACCTGGCCAGAAAGTGAGTATCTAGACATAGTAAACCATGTGTTGGTGTCAAGAAAGGATGAAGAGGTTACGTGAGAGAAACCACAGTAGGTGCAGTTCCTAAAGACACTTTTGTATGTAGCAGGCAGCTGCAACAGTTCAGCCCCCTGGACCTGAACTGTGGAGCACGGCCTGAACAATACCATTTTGGGCAACACTGACAATTCAGTTTCTCCAGCCTTCAATCTCTCAATGATTTTGTGCTTTGGAAGAGATTAAACCCAGCTATGTGAGTTTGCATCTTCCCTGATGCGTTATCTACCACCTGGATAGGAAAGAGTGATAAATTCTGTTTATGATCCAAGGGAAGCTGCACAGACACCACACAGTGCCCCAGCAAGACACAGCTGACCTCTGTGATGTAGAGCCATCTGCAGCCTCCCGAAGTCCCACAATAAAATGACTCATCAGGTTAAGGGCAGGACATAGTGTTTTCTTTGGATGAGGACCTTTGTAACTCCTACTCTGTTAAAATTTACCATAAGGATCAGCACAATAACTATACACAAACATGTATTCAGTTTTTAATGTACCATCAAATTAATTCCACTGCACCAAATTCACCTTTGGCATTAGATAAAGAAACAAGATATTTTTTCTTTGTTGGACAATTCAGTGAAAATTTTTGAGTGATATGTAATATTAGGCTGAATTCCTAAGTGCTACATTAGCGAAGAATATAAAAAGTAGTATGGCTAAAGATGACAGATATTTGTTCTGTATCACTCCTCTGGACTACACATAAATTTGCACATACCCACAGATTCACAGATTAATGTGCTGATATAGGTTGCAGTAAAACAAAATACCTTGTGCTTAAAGAAAAGTGTGTTAAAGCCTGTAAAGTTGTTGAACACTCACAGCATTTTTTGTCTTCGTAACATTTTTTAGATAACATTTTATTTCACTGTTCTTTTCATCATAAACTTAGAGGAAAGAAAGTGTTGCTTCTCTTTACACTCTCACTGATATCTCTTCAGAAAGACCAGCAACAGGCATCAAATACATTAATAGAAACTATGCATTTAAAAGGAACATTAATTTCTAGAAAGAAATAGGACCAGAAAGAAAAGCATTACACAATGAAAAGATTGCTGCTGTGTTTGGGAAGAAGCAGCAATAGGTCTACTGAGCTTACACCAGACAGGAGGTAGTATAGCAACTAAAAGCAGAGACAATAACGCTGAAAGGAAAAGAGTAGGGGAGCAGGAAGCAGAAACTTTAGCAAAACAGCCTGTGGAGATAACATGACATTTAAAACTTGTCCTGGTTTTTACTCCAATATAGGTAATCCTGATTTCACTGCATTTTCCTGTGTAATAAATTCACTTACACCATTCTGTCTGTTCTCTTTTTCTCATATACTTCTAAATTGTATTTTATTGTTGATGTATATTTGTTCAGGGCCTGTAAGAGATTTGCTGAAGTTTTGCCATGGTTACCTAAAATTTACCACTACTAGTGACCTGTATTACTGCTTTTAAATCAAAATAATCTGAGGATTTCATCAGATGGTTCTTTGCTCATCCGCTACAAGGCAAATTCACCAATCCAGAGATTTGAAGACCAAAAACAAATGCTATACCCTTCTGTTCAGATATTCTACAAAACCATTCTGCTAGTCTTCTGTCAAGTCCAAATGATCTCACAGCATGGTGTAACGGGTTTTTTTTTTAAAAAAAAAAAAAAAAAAAAAAGTGGGGAGGAAAGTATTCTTGATACAATGAGTATAAATGACAGAAATCCCATTATATCCTCATGATACCTCTGTCCAAACCATGATTCTGCTACATATATTTTATACAGGAGAGCTACCTGAATTGGCTATTGTTTCTCTTCCTACCTATTGCAGTGCCTTTTCTGAGTTTAAGGACTCCCTGCTATTAGAAGCCACTTTCTTGGATATTGGGCTTGTATAAGATGCTTCTTAGAGGTAAAACTTTGATCCAGTGAATCTATTCTCCCAACTTCCTCTTGAGTAAATTCAAGGCAGAGATGCAGGTTCCTCCAGCGCAGTTCAGAGCATTTATCTCTGGGAACCTCATCTGAACCAGGATAAGGTTCAGCCTTATTAGGGAAAAACAGACCATTGCAAAATCTTTCCGCTTCTCTGAGCACTTCTTAATTTTCTTCCTATAAGGCATTATTTCCAAATTTCCATTCGTTGTGTATCATTTACTGCCAGCTAGCTTGCTAATAATAACGGTGTCCATGTTGATGTGGAATTGAGAACAGTACCCAAAGTTTCAGACACACGTATGGCATTTCAGAAGTGCATTCATATACTAGCCACTATCCTTCCTGAAAAATACATACTGGGAGGTGGGGGCATGTTCATCCAGGGGTTATAGTCTCCAAGGGATTTATTCATTTTATCATCATCTCCAAGGGATTTATTCACTTTACCAGGAGCTCCTACTCATGTAATTTTTTATTTTTATCCACAAATATGTCACAGTTACTTTGTTTCAGCAATTTTTTTGTTCCCAGATCCATGACTTTGTATCTGCCTGCACTAAGACAAGTTTCAGATGAGTCTCCCTCACCAATCTCAATCATCAAAAACCAAAATAATAATGAACAAACATAAGTTTGATCATGAAACTGAAGCAAACTCTTCAATCTCCTAAAAACTAACTTGAGAAAATTAAAGTGATAAAAAATGAATGTTTTTTTAAAAAATTCTGTTATATATCCACATTCAAATTTACAACTTTTAGCTGGTGAAGGGTCTAGAGCACAAATCTTATGAGGAGCAGCTGAGGGAACTGGGATTATTTAGTCTGTAGGAAAGGAGGCTGAAAGAGACCTTATCACTCTCTACAACTACCTGAAAGGATGTTGCAGTGAGGTGGGTGATGGTCTCTTTTCCCAAGTAACAAGTTGCCTCAAGTTGCACCAGGGGAGATTTAGATTGGGTATTAGGAAAGATTTCTTCACCAAAAGGGTTGTCAAGCATCAGAACAGCCGCCCAGGGAAGTGGTGACATCGCCATCCCTGGAGGTGTAGGTGTGGCTCCTGAGAAGGTGGTTTAGTGGTGGACTTGGCAGTGTTAGGTTTATGGGTGGACTTGATAATCTTAGGTCTTTTTCAACCTAAATAATTCTATGACTCCACTTCAGTGCAACCAATATACAGGAGCAGAGGTGGTCTGACTGTGAATATGTAATTCTGCTGCTATTTTTCCTGTTTTAATACAATTAACATGGAGTTTCTCTGCCAGCTCTAATGCATAGCTTTATGCATTATAGAGAAGAAAAGCTTTCCTACAATTATCCCATATTTGAATTCCAAATAACAGAGTTAATGATGGCAATATAAAAAGGCAAAGTAAATATTCTATCAAATACTTTTAAAAAAATTAGTCTTGTGTTGCTCTGTAATGCACTGCATTAAGCCAGAGACCATCAGCACAGATGGAGGTTATAGTTATTATCAACAGCAGTAGGAGGCCTGTTCAAAGTTCATCTAGTGATGATACTCATCTTTACCATTACCAAGAATTAATGCCAATGTATGAAATTCTGGCACACCATAAACTGATGCTTAGATTTGGTTCTGATCCTCTCTTGAAAAAAAAAAAAAAAAAAAACCAAACCAAACAACAACCCAACTCTTAAACACTGTATAACAACTTTTGTGTTATCCATTGTTAAGATGCCACTATTCTCTGCTTTTATCTAATTGCTTTATGACACATAGAAACAATCTTGATTTGTATATTTTTCAGAGCAGGAGGGTTTGATTGCCCTTGTCATCAGACCCTAACACATTTGGATCTGCCAGGTTGTATTTATCCCTCTGACTCAACATGCAGAGAACTGGGAAGAATGTTTTCTTCTGATGCTTCAAACTAACAGCATTACAAGAGAAAAATAAAATAGATATTTACAGAAAGAGGCTGTGACAGTAAACAGATGTGCAGAAACACCCAAGTAATGCATCATTTACATATGAATGGTGCATGTCTTGAGCCCCCAAGTTCCCTGTTCTTTTGTCTTCTGATTCTCTGGAACATCAGATACAAGGAAATGTTCCAATGAAGGAATACAAAATGTAATTAAATTTGAACAGCCTGTATCATCTCTGCACTATTGACTAAACTAAGCAAACATTCAGTAAAAGAGGTTGAATATGTACATTCACAGGCTTGTTAAGCAATGAGAGAGAATTTAGATTATCCTCAACTAAATTGCACCTTATTCACAAATATATTGCTTCTTCCCAAAACTCAAAAGAAAATACTAGTTGTTTAAAATCTCAGGGGAGAAAGAAGTATGATACTGTGCCTGGTAAAAAATCAATTCAAATATATGAAAGTACAAGTAGTTTTGCCTTCACTCTATTTCCTAAAATCTAGTAAATGGAAGCACTGATCAGGAGACAATTTTGAAAAGGTGAAGAGAAACAGCAGATGGTCAAATTAGAAACTGAATACCAGTTGAAAGTGTTGATCTTATGACCTGATTTGGATATTTCAGTGTTTACAATCCCTATATGATGTATTTTCCAACCAGTTATCAGTTCTGCCACAGAGTAATAAATTTGATCCTATATGATGCATATAAAAGTTTGATACAAAGCAAAAATTGAAAGGAGACCTTTTCATTTCTGTGTAGGAAGAGGCTTTCAAGAGAACCCAACATAATCTTAAAACCATTGTTATGAGAAAAAGCAAGTAACTCAGAACGAAGACACTGCAAAAAGAGTATGGAATCATCTTTGGAAAATCATAGCTAATCTTTTTTCATGTTGCTTTACTAAAACACTGACCCTACACTGAAACCTTTTTTGGTCAAAAAAAACAGTAAATAATAAGTAAAAAGAAAGACAGAGACAACCCTAAGGATTCATGGCTGCAGGCAACCCACACTGGGGCAGGGACCCACCTGAGGCCACCAAAGTAGTATTTTGACCACTGCAGCTGTCACGTTTTATTTGATTACCAGAGTTTTTCCTCAGTACCTGAATCCTGATAAAAATTTTATGTTAATTGCCAAGAATTAGTCAAGACCATTTTGCCCATGACACAATCTGCCATCAGCACCCTATCTTTTTCTGTTCATTTGGAGACATGGAAGAATCTGATGTGAATTTCTAAATTAACTTCCCGTTATTCAAAATGAGTTAGGTGCCTGTAGCACAGATAACCCTCCTCATGCTGCCTTGATTTGAATAACAATAAAGCCAAAAAGACAGGGAGTTCAACCATCCAGTCACACTCCTCAGGGTGCCTGCTAAGTCCACTCCTCCCTTCATTAGCCAAGTGAACTGGCACAAGCCAGCTCAACTGTGTATTTCTTCTGCAAAGGCATCTGCAACTGCACACAACCATATTCTGACTTCAGGAGAGACAAAGCCATGCAAGAAGAATTGGGCTCATGGGGTCTAACTCTGCAGCGGACAATGTCAACTCCAGGATGCAGCACCTCCAGTCACAGGGGACACTTAAACAGGAAATCTCTTCAACTTTCCTCTTCCTTTATACAGAGCCTTTTGAAAGCAGCCACTTTCCATGATATTTGAAAAGCCATGGCAGTCAGGTGAAGTCCCTGGTAACTGGAAAAAGGGAAATAATTGCACCCATTTTTTTTAAAAGTGTAGAAAGGAGGACCCTTGGAACTACTGACCTGTAAGCCTCACCTCTGTACCCGGAAAGATCATGAAACAGATCCTCTTAGCTAAGGCACATGGAGGACAGGGAGGTGATTTGAGAAAGCCAGCATGGTTTCACCAAGGACAAGTCCTGCCTGACCAACCTAGTGGCCTTCTATGATGGAATGACCACATCAGTGGACAAGGGAAGAGCTACAGATGTCATCTATCTGGACTTCTGTATGGTCTTTGACACAGACCCCCACAATATCCTTGTCTCTAAATTGGAGAGATATGGATGTGATGGGTGGACTGTTCAGTGGATGAGGAATTGGTTAGATGTTCGCATCCAGAGGGTAGTGGTCAAAAGTTCAATGTCCAAATGGAGATTGGTGACAAGTGGTGTCCCTCAGGGGTTCATACTGGACCAGTACTGTTTAATAGCTTCATCAATGACATAGACAGTGGGACTGAGCGCACCATCAGCAAGTTTGCAGACAACACCAAGCTGACTGGTGTGATTGATGCCTGAGGGAAGGGATGTGCCATCCAGAGGGACCTGGACAAGCTCGAGAAGTGGGCCCATGTGAACCTCATGAGGTTCAACAAGGCCAAATGCAAAGTCCTGCACATAGGTCAGGGTAACCCCTGATATCAATACAGGTTTGTGGATGAAGGGATTGAGAGCAGCCCTGCAGAGAAGGACTTGGGGGTACTGGTAGATGAAAAGCTGGACATGAGCCAGCAATGTGCACTTGCAGCCCAGAAGCCCAACTGTATCCCGGGCTGCATCAAGAGAGGTGTGGCCAGCATGTCAAGCAAATGGATTCTGCCCCTTTACTCCTCTCCCATGAGACCCCACCTGGAGTAGTGTGTCCAGCTTTGGAGCCCTTGGCACAGGAAAGACACCATCCTGTTGCAGCGGGTCCAGAGGAGGGCCACAAAAATTATCAGAGGGATGAAACTTCTCTCCTATGAAGAAAGGCTGAGAGAATTGGGATTGTTCACTCTGGAGAAGGCTCCAGGGAGATCTTATTGCAGCCTTTCAGTACTTAAAGGGGGCTTATAAGACAGGTACAAACATTTTAACAGGGCTGCTCTTTATTTTAAAGGCATTTAAAAGTTACATTTAAGGTTATTACAGACAAAAGTGACAATTAGGGCACAGGTAGAACAGATCTAGGGTGGGCAGAGACTAAAAAGCAGAAGTCAGCACATGGCCTAACCATAGCCCAAACCTTAGCTGTCACCCTAATCTAAGAATGCCACCCGTCCCCAAATCAAAATTAAAAGAAAAGGGAACAGCTTTTACTAACTCTAAAATATCCTCTGAGCTTTTTCTGCTACCAAGAAAGTAATGATGGTACCATCAGCTGTCACTATGTTAAACTGAATGCAACTGTAGAGACAAGTTTCTGCCTACCCCTGGATCCCCTATCTTAAATCAATTCCATTTGCTCATGAAGGACCTAGTAATAGAGATCCTAAATTACTTCTGTCCTGAACCCTGACACAGTCTAAGCCTAAACTCAATCATGAACATCCCCTTGGCACACACCAGGGCCACAGCTAGAAACAAAGCAAAGATAGGTGCATGATGCAGCACTCACCTCTGTGACCTCTCCCACACCCAATATTAACCCGCACTTTCTCTGGCACTAAAGCTTATCCTAACTTTAGGCTAACCTTTATCAGCAAGAGAAATTGGACCAACACTGAAATATGAACAAGAAACCCTGGCCAGCCTTAGACAGAACTGCAGTCCAAGGAAGGGCCTTCACAGGAGAAGGCCAACAAACCAGGCACTTCAGTCATTGCCATCCTTTACCCTACCACATATATCCTCAGGCAGAAATAAACATGCAGACCAGGTGATCTAAGCTGAGCCCAGATCCACAAATCAGCATCATGTCAGAGAACAGCTTAGCATGGGTTATAACATCTGGAGGAAAGGCCTGGCCATGTCATCTCTCATTCCTCTGACCCAGCACACAGCCCTGCCTGGGGTATGGCCCAAGCACGTTGCCCTGCGATCACTCGGAGCAGCCACGCTCCCAAACCAGCCAACACCATTCTGCATCTGCACTTCGTTCCCAGGGGTTACTTCACTCTCAGATTTTTGTATGAACAGCGTTGTCACACAAACTCTGCCTTCATCATTCCTCTGATTCCTCATGGGACTGTTTTCCTTCCTTTGTTTAATGAGTGAGGTTCCCACATCCCCTTTCCAATACATATACATAATTTGTGTTACTGTATCCAAAGTGCTAAGCTTTGTTTGCTGCCTCAGTTCTGATACTTTCCTCTGCTTCTTCCAGCCAGTATCAGCACCATAATTCATCCTTTCTTGTGTGTTAGAAAACACAGTTCAGAGGCAGCACATAAGATGCAGCCACCCAAATTGCCTCAACTTGTCATCTACAAGATGAGCAGAATAAATTATTTCACAGAAAACAAATGATGGTCATGATGAAATATCACATCAAGCCAGAAAGGTGATGTGTGTGTTCTACAGCAATATAAAATTTTATTTGGGACTCCTCCTGACATTTTTGAATTAAATTTTCAAATTACACAGGAAAAGACATCACCACCAGGGTCATCTTCATCGCTGCTGTAATTTATGAACTTAAGCGCTAGCCAAGGTGAACTGAATTTACTGTCTGTAATAAAAATAAGATTTAAGAAAATACACCTGAGAAATATACCTTCTACTTCAGCAACAGGACCGCAAGAGCACAGATAGGCTCATAGATTATCAGGACATGGCTGCCATCGCAAGGGCTGAGGACATGGGAGATGCCTCTTAATTTTCAGCTGTCTTCCTGTGCCACACCATGATGGTGGCTTTTGGGTTTTACCACACTCACGCAGACATTTCATGAGGGACAGGAACATGCCATGGTCCTTAACACCAGCATGAGAGTATTTTCCACAAAAAAACCTCTGACCTCTCAACCCTCATCTTTTAGGGTGGTCTGCAAAACAGCTTTAACAAGTTACCAGCTGAGTTTCATGGATGTTAAATAACAAAATACTAAAAATCATCCCCTCCCAAACACCGGTTGTATGGCAGGTTGTGGGTTTCCACTGATCTCATGCCCCTCATTTTCCCACAGCAATAATCACCCCTTTCTGCCCAGGGATTTATCACCTCTCCTTTCCTAGCGCCTGCCTTGGCCCCTCAGGCTTTAACTTGCTTTTCCTCACAGAGCATCTTTATCCTCAGACTGTACTTGGTTTCAGTTTACTGCTTCTGTTTCAGGTCTGGAGAGGGCCAGTGTGCCAGACAGCATCTCCATTTTTACACCTGCAGCAAATGCTGTCACCTCACTGTAAAACTTGCCCAAATGTAGACTGAGATCATCACGCCTACAGCAGTAACACTTTTACTTCCCCTCTTACATATAAACCTGTAATTTTCTCCCTTGCTTGCTGTCTCGCTAACAGCCAGCAGGCTATGCTAAGGGATCAGTTTTCTCCATCAGAAAAAACGCTGAGACCCATTTGCAAGCTGTGTTTTCCCACCAGCAACGCGAGGATAACTAATGAGTCTGCCCGAGACTGACACAGCTCTGCCCAGAAGTGAAAAGATGAAAGATACACATTTCCCCATCAAAATAACAGAACATTTTGTCACCATGCACAGTATCCCATGTACTACCAAGGCTTCCAGCAGACAAATCTGAACATCCCCTAGTGACAACTAGGTCATTTCTTGAGCACAGGAAGATAATAGAGCAACTTCCCTCCTGACAGTAGGTACTTTCTTCCAGCAGTAAGAAACAGGCCATGATAATATGAGAAAAAGTATGACTGGGCCTTTCCAAAACATGGAAGTGATGAAACAGATGTCAGGAATGGCACCTTTGCCCTCTGTATTGCCAGGGAACATACTGACCGCAGGCTCACAGGTGTTGTCTGGAAGCCTGGTGAAGCCGAGCTGATTTCTTAAGCAGTCAAAAGACAAAGTCCAAATCATGATGAGCAATTGATTTCTATTCTTATAAAACTTTGGAACGGGTCAAGTTTTGTATTATCACAGGAGGGCATAAATCAAAAGCCAGAGGAAAATAAGAGGTGGTCAAAACCAATGAGTTGTGGTTTCATAGCTAGAGTAAATGGGTGCATGTATGGTGCTCCAGCCCCAGCCACTGCCTCTCTCATGCCTGCACCACCACCCCTGCGGCAGGAATGCCAGGAAGGAGCAGAATGAAACATAACATTGTTTTTTGTAAAGTTTGGCTTTCAGGCCCAGAAACAAAATATCTGGCCATGCATGAGGCTAAGATCACAGTAAACTCCGCATGAAAACCGTTCCCTCAGGTTGTTTTCACAACCATGTGATGCAGAGGGAAAAAAGGGAAATAATTACTTGATGAAAGTGAAGCTATAGGTTTGGGGGAAGCTGAGTCAAACTAAGCCTCTGCTCCTAAAAGGAAGAGATCCCCCTCTTCCCTCCCACTTATGCAGCTCTTCTGCTTCTGCCTACACAATCCAGCTCCCTCCCCTGTGATGACTCTGGCAGGCACAGAACCTCTCCATAAACCAACTTTATTCACCATCGCAGTAGATGACTCTCTGGCTTGCTATGTCTGTTCCTTGTTACCTGACTTGGCTGAACTGACAAGAGGTGCCAAATGATGAGCGGATTAGCCCGAGGCAAACAGTGTAGGGGACTGAGGGAAGAGAGGGGGATGGTGACTTTCTTCCTCCAGGGCAGCTGAGCCCTTAGACAAGCTCATTTCTTAGGAAACATGCTTTCACTGTGCTTCTATGAGGCTGGTCTCTCCATCTAAACTGAAACTCTTTTGACAAAGATCCCCATAAAAAAAAAAAAAAAAATCCTTCCTTAAGTGTGATCACAGCAACCAGTTCAAGAGAAATAACTAATTTAACAGCAGTTTCAAAAATTACATTACCAACTAGTGGAAGACATTCCTCAGTTAAACCATTGTCTCTTCCTGGTTCCAGATTATTCAATTTAATAGTAATATTAGTCACAAGAGGAAATTGCTTGTTTAAACAACCAGAAAATCCTTATTTCATTATATAGTAGTAAACTGAAAAATCCACAGTGAAAAGTGAAAAGAAAAAAAAAAAAAGCCTGAGCAAAATATTCTCTCATTTCAGTGTTTAATTGACAAGTGCAAACATAAGACTCTCATTCTGCAAGATGTGTGTATCATTCCATTAAAATCAAGTCACATGTGTGGGCAACAAACAGTAAAAAGGCAGCGCTGGGTGAAAACATTGTGCTTTGAGTTTGAAACCAGTGAAAAAAAAAATAGACTTAGAAGATAAAATACCAAATTGAGATTCCATATACATTCATGATGTTGGAGGCCCCGTCCCTGCCTAACCAATATCCTTGCAAGTACTCCTCTGTGCATGGCTTTCCCTGTCTCCTCAAAGGGTGATGGAATAGACAGCCCCCACTCCTCCTTTTGGCCAGTCCTCAGCATTGAAAGCTTTGCACAAGAGCACTGCTATCAGCATGCACATATGGCATTCCACCAGGTAAAGTTTGCTAAACATTCGTAAACAAAGTGACTTACCTGAATCTTTGCTAGACTAGTACTAGTTTTTCTTCACATGAGAGTGGGAGACAAGTTTTCATATCCTCTTTTATTTATCTTTAGGTGGGAGAAGGTAAAACTGCCATAAGCAACTTCAAGAGTTAGAATAATTTGGGTAGGTCCTATGGCATCTAGGACACAGGGAGTGTTAGAGTTCACATGGCTCCTAAGCTGTGGTATGATGACTTAAGCTATTTACCCTATAGAAATGCCATACACCTACATCTTCAAAATGGACCTCATGTGGGCCAGGTGGGGTACATAAGCCTCAGACACTGTGGTAGGTACAGTGGTTTCCCAAAGAAATGGATTTTCTGCATTAAAGGCTGTGTCATCTAAAGTCAATCATTTCAAGGAATACATCAAGGTTGATGAACTACCAATGAATTATATGCATATTTCATTCTCAGCTTTCTGCCAACTTATAAACCACTCCCTCTGGATTTTTACCAGGAGGAAATAAATTAGAAAAATATTCATTTTTCCAGAGCAGACAAGTCTTGGAACTTCTCCCATAGCAAATATCAAGGAATGTAGTACTCTCCTCAACATCTGACAATCTTTTTTCAGTATTGAAATGCCTAGCTTTTGTGAAGCTTATCTCCCATTACCTTTATGCACAGAGACAAGAATTTCAGCCTCATTTTAGCTCAGAGCTTTTCAGTTCTGTTTTTCCTTTTCCTTTTTTAACTTCAATTTTTGTTTTAGTTAATAATGAAGCCAGTCCTTAAAAATGCAAGAATATGGCAGCTTGAAGCAGACCAAACTGGGATAAATCTTCAAGCTGTCAAGAAAAGGCTGACTGACATCTTAAAAGGTCTGCTGCTTTGAAATGCCCCACACAAAACAGGAAATACCACTTCGGCTCTGCTACTACAAGAAAACCACTTTGGCTTCCTGTTAACAGAAAGACATGTCTCATAAATTGAGTTAAACCCGAATCTCGTTGCAATTGGTCACTTTTGTACCACCAAACAAATAAAACAACAAAAAAAGCCCAACCCCCAAACTTCAGCCACAGAACATAAGAGTTTCTCACACAGAAGTATGTTTACATGGACTCCTTGCTTCTTTAAGAGTTAAAACATACAATTTTTTATATTATAACTGCAATACACATGTAAGCTTACAGGCTCGCACAATAGATGCAACATGCCCATAATTTTTCCTAGTTAGAAATAATTTTAAATTCTGAAATTCTACACAGTTTTAAATCAAATACTGCCTCTTTTCTTCCTCTCCCTCCTTGGCTGTCCCAAAACAGCCTTTTCTCTCAATATGAAGGTTTCCTCCAAAAATAAAATTATCTGAAAAAAAATGTAGCACATTATTTATTCCTGTTTATTCGTGCTTCAGATGAAACCCGGTATTGAGTAAATAATCAGAACTAGATGCAGAAACAATTCACAGTCTCCATATGAAATCTCTCCTGTCTTACGAAAAGTGATCCCACCTCATTCTGGTAGCTCATGAGATCTACACCACCAAACCAGAGAAATCTGATTTCCAGAAAAGCCACCAGAAACAAGCTGCAGAAACAGCTGAAATTAGACATTGTCATTAGTTACTCCAAAATCTGCAAAGCCAGACTGATTGCTCCAATACCAAAAGGCTTTACTGACAAAGGAATAGTTGCGCACATGCACCCGTCCATGCGCACACACTTTCTCATGAAAAAGTACAGAAAACAAGTCCCGTGAGGCAGATAGCTAAAGACTTTTGGACGCTCACTAGGGATGCACAGTTTTTTTATGTTATGAGTCAATAGTGCAGGCCTTCCAAATTCAGACCGACAGATACTGTTTACCCCAAGTATCACTGAATGGAGCAGAGAGTTGTCCAAGTTTCTCCAGCCGAGGTGGCTCCCTGCTGCGTTCACTGGCTGTAGCTGTCTGCTTGTGCACACTTATGTCTCCAATTGTAGCTGTGCAGCCCATTGCGATAAATCCAGCACCAAGGGGAAACTGTCATATTAATTAGCAATGTTGGAAAATTAATCCTGTTTTACTACAATTTTCACTTCACATTTCTCATGTTTTCCACTTGTCTAAATAATAGCTGAAGAGAATGGAGATAGACCCCCAGCGCTGCACTTGCATAAAATCCATATATTTGTTTTCTTGAACACACAGAAATTTGTTAAAATAATGACTGCATTAAAGAACACCATTCAAGAATTTTCTGTTCGTTTCTAAGAGGGTGATACAGACCATACTCAGCAGGTTTCCAAAACCTCAGTTGTTCAACAGTAAGTATCTACTGACCATCTGAAAGTAATTTAAAAGCTGTTTTAGGCTATGTAATCTATCAAAACCAATAGTAGAGTTTGAGCAGTCCAAGGACATTTGTCTATATATTTGGGAAACCTGTTTTGTATATGCTTATACAAGCACAGTGTGAAAAGAGCCAACACAGCATGTGCAGGCCACACAGTGCTTTCCTTTGTATAGTGCAAATCTATTTCAGCAAATGGAGTTGACTAGATCTTTTCTGAGAACTACAAGGCACTGACTTGTCTGGCCCTGTTCAACAGACCACTTAAGCATGTGCTTTTTTTTTAAGATCTAAGATGCTTTTGAAGAAAAATGGTGTTTGGTGTTTACACACTGTTTTATGAGAAACTTGCACTTGGGAGAGAAAAATGTACATGCAATTTGACATCCATTAATTATCAGTTATTTAGCACCAGCAGACTAGCCCCAATTATTAAGTCCTGACCCAATATCAGTCCTTATCCTCACACTCGTAAACCCTTTTATACCTGAGGCAGTAACACTATCCCCAAGTATAGCATTCAACCAGTCACCATTTCCCCTGACGCTCTCCTGTTAAAGCCTATATCAAAGGAGCCTACATTTTTCCTTCTATTTCCCCTTTCTTATAGCTTATCATCTGCTCCTCAGTTCTCACACTCAACACAGCCTTAACTGCCATTTTTTTGATGCATTGGGACATAATTCCATGTCTCAATTTTAAAAGGAAAGCTGCTGAATGTTAAAAATGCAGTATCAAGAGTCAAACTTATCACTACACAGGTGGAAAAGATTTCACATGTTCCCACTAACACTATTAACTTTTGTTTTCTCAGTCAAGCTATGATAAAACACATAATGTATAAAGACAGGTGCATCTGTAAAGTGTATTTTCATTTAAAAGATAAACTGTGTTGAAAACTAATGACAAAGAATACCATTACGAAATAGCCAACAGAAGGGCTGATTGCCACAGTTCCTGCAGTGGCATTAATTTGAGAATGGTGGACTAATTCTTCCTTTTAAAAATTCAGCACTCTGCAAAGTTCCTCATACTTGTACACATGCAAAAGATGGGAGGGCAAAAACCCCAAACCTTGTACTGAGGACATTGAAGGCAAGAAGTTATGATCCTCCAACAAAACCCCTAACATACTTATTTTTATTTGCCCAAAGGGAAATCTTGAAACTTTCTAGAAAACTTATTTTCCTGCCCTGAAGATTTTCTTCATCTAAAACTCAAAGCTAGAAAAACAGAAGAAGAAGTTACAGCAGATGTCCCAGTGTAGCTTCAGTTGTAGAGCTATTATTGTGATTCATAATGGAACAAAAAACATAGAGGCATTCCAAGTCAACCTGTAAGCATTCTCATTGGGGCAGGTCTGGTCCATATGTGCCTATCTACATTAGGAAATTCAGCATATATAAATATATAAATAAAACATATATACAGTACATAGTCACATTCATATAAGCCATAAAATTACATATATTTACAAAAATATATGCAGCTATGTTTTACACTTTCAGGTCCACATCAGGAATTGAATTATTTAGCTTCTGTCTTGTGAACTTGATCACCTTCCTAAGTAGGAATCTGGGATGAACTTGTACCTTATATATTCACAGCTGTCAAAAATTAGACAGAAAATAATCTTCCAAGGAATTCTACCAAATCAGTAAGAAAAGCTGATACTTGTTGAAGCATTAGCTGCCTCACAGAAAATTACATGTTAACAAACATTGAAAGACCTTCTCTTCATGTAGAAAGACAGTACCTTGGTCTGGTCCATAAATAAATTTCAAACTCATAAAGCATCAGGCAGAGCACAAACCAGGTGCCTGACAGCTGTCTGTAGTACAAACTCATGCATAATTACTATTTGTCTCAGTTTAAACGGGTAGAATGGTGAAAGTGAATGAATGTAGAGATGAAAATGCATACAGCAGGTTACCTTACAGGGTAAAAAGGTAGACTACATCCTGTCAATATTGTTCTAGCTTCCTTTTAACGGTAAGTTACGTGGTTAAAACAACTTCAATGATCTCACATTTATACAGTACATATTATACAGTTCTGTGACTTCCAAGAGCTAAGACATACTTAATTTACTTCTCCAAGGATGGAAAAACATTTCTTCACTGCTTCATAAAATAATCTTCTTAGGTATGCAGCCCAGGTTCAGGCATGTTTTTTTAATTTGGGGGATTCACCATTTTGACATGAGTTTTGCAAGAAGAACTAAAACTTGGGAGAAAAATTTGTTTTCCTTTCGAAGAACACTTGAACAAAAGCAATCCTCAAAATGCAGCAGTTTAAAGTGCTTGTATGTGAAGACCCGTGGGGAAAAATCTTGCCATGAACCATTGAACTATGGCCTCAGATAGCACTTTCAGTCATAGGCTGTGGAGTCATCTCTTGCTCCTCGCTATTCTCTGTGGACATGTCCTGGACCTCCTGCTGCTGATAAATGTCTTGGACCAACATGATGTTTGTGTTTCTCCACTCTCTGTACTTCATTGCTGTCAGTTTTGGGTCCTCTAGCAACTGGTTAATTGTAGCCAGGTCATGTTCCTTACACTAGGAAGAGAACAAGTGGTTATTTCCCACAGAAACTGTCAAGCTCATTGTCCATAAAAAAAACACTCCAGGAACCTTAGAAAACCATGTCACAAGGAGATGACCAATTATCCACCCTCCTGGCAACATGTTTCCATTTTTAGAAAGGAGATCATCCAAGTTAAGTCCACAGCAGAAATTCATCCCAGTTGAAGGCAAGGTTATGATTTCATATAGATTTTATAGTTTGTATGTTTCTTAGCAAAACTTGATGAGAGAGGATTCATGTGAAAATTAGACATCATTATGCTGTCTCACCACAAGTTAGCATGTGCATGAAACTAGACACAACAGCATTTATTTCTGTAATTCACACCAGTTCCAACTTTCTCAAAAAAATACTTATTCCCAGGCCACACTATAAAGGTCTCTTTTCTGGGAGCTAGACAGAAAATCATTTTAGATATAACCTGTACAATGGCAGTAGAGTGGCTAGAGCACATGTGGATGCTAATACATCTATTGACAGCTACTACTACTAAATTTGGTCTCTACGTTTACACAAGAGCAGCTCAGACCATATACTGCAGGCACCCTGGTTCAATTGTAAGTTATGAACAGCCACAGATATAGGGATGCTGAGACCCTTTATGTCACAGAATCACAGAATGCTTGAGGTTGGAAGGGACCTTTGGAAGTCATGTGATCCAATCCCCTTCCTCAAGCAGAGCCACTTAGAGCCGGCTGTCTAGGACCATATCCAGGCAGCTTTTGAATATCTCTAAGGCTGGAAGACTCCACAGCCTCTCTGAGCAACCTGTGCCAGTGCTCAATCAACCCTCACAGTAAAAAAGTGTTTCTTGATGTTCCGAGGGAACCTCCCATGTTTCTGTCCCCTGCTTCTGGTTCTACCACTGAGCACCACTGAGAACAGCCTGGCTCTGTCTTCTTTACATCCTCCCTTTAGATACTTATGTTCATTGATGTCCTCACATTTTCTGACACGGAGAACCACTTTGCTTTTCCAGCCCTTATTGCCTATCCATGCAGTGGACCACAGGATAGAGAAGCCCTAGTTAGCATCTACAGTTTCTTAATGGAGGCACCATGCTGCACTAACAAACCTTTACTGCTTTTGCCTGGCTCCATCCCCCCACCCCCACCCCAGTCTGTGTGTAAAAGCAATGGAATAGTTCTAAGCATTTTCTCCTACTGCCACCAGCTTCATCATGCCTGAGGACACTCTATGCTAGTGGCTGCCTTGAAAACACCTTGAAAATACTCCCACACATTGACGACACTTCCTGATAGTAGCAATAGACTGCTTACACATCCATATCTCACTACTACTATAATGAACTATCAACTACTCTAATCCCTGTGATGCCCGAGCTGCTTTTTAAACACAAATACTTGTTCAACTGTTGGCTTACACAGGTCCTACCCTAAAGACCTAGCTAGCATCAGTCCTTGGAAGAATGCTTCTGAATTCGATGCAGAGATATGCGTAGTTAGCTTAAGAGAAGAAGAGCTGATAGGGAGGTAGGAGGGAGAGAAAAGGTTTTGCAGTGGAAGACCTCGGTGGCAAAAAGCCATGACATGGAATTTTTCCTGTACCACTAAATTTATTTCTCACATCCATTAAGCCTATGATGCATTTGCGCACAGCTTTCTTCTATTCCAAACGATCCAAAGTATGTTTTGTTAATGATATATTGTGGCAGCAACATTAATCCATTTTAAAGATGTGGAGTCAAAAGTCTAAAATTAAAATTGCACTGAATTTTGCTCATATAACTTCTAAAACTACTAGGGGTTTAATTAAAACAGAGTAAATATGGATCAGATGCAAAACTTCCCTGATTTTTAAATTTCCAATAGATCATTTCCAATTGCCTCATGTCTCATGTTAGACATTAAGAAAATTGACTTTAAAAGCACATAATCCCACTGATGCAAAGAATATAGCACTTTACCACTGCAGGCATTTGCCTTTCAGACAGGCTAACTTAACCACTGCTGTGTATAAAACTCTCTTTGTGTCTGTGAGAAAATGTCTGTGCTGTATTTGTCTTGTCAATACTCCAGTTTCTTAGATTGAAGAAAGCAAAAAGAGATCAACACATTTTATACATTATGAACACTCCAAAAGTGATTTTTCCATATTAAATACAAGTGTTAGACAAGCCTATGGTTATAAACACTGTTAATCATAATTTATATAATACACCCATACTAAACCAATGCAAAGCTGTCCTCCTTGCTCATGTCTGGCAGTAAGGCTTCCATTCAGCTCTGTACTAGTGAGGTTGATTGTCCACAAGATACAACTCTATTTTGTACTAACTGGTTCTTAGATTTATCAGGGAGGCTCCTATCAGGGAAAACTGCCATATGTTTCTATATTTAGCTTCCTGTCCCATAAAATAGGCATACTTTTTAAACTAACTTTCTTGTTAGTGGTGAGCTTACTTTATCACTGATGCAGATGAATACTGCTATAGTCAGTACCACATCACTGAAAACTCTGTGATACTGAGGAGAGACTCTACCAGGTCTCATACTGAGCCATCAAGAATGCCTCTATTCCCACTTGTCTTCTCAACTGTATGTTCAGGAATTTTAACACAGGCCCAGGTGTCAAAGCCAAGCCTCCCATCACAACTAATAATCGAATCAATGACTCTGCTAGTAGGAGAAGTTTTTACGTGCATTTCTCCAGCTTACAATGCCTGAAGCCAAACACACACGCTTGAAACACTCAATTCCTGCTTCTAATGCATACAAAAAGAAACAAATGAAGCCCCAGGTTTACGTTTATTCTTTCTTCTCCTTACAGTTTAAATGCTATGGTTAAGCTTTCTGTTTCCCTCAGTACCATTCAGAAGCAGGCTTTGAAATCCCATGACACTTGATGCTGGCGAGTAAACAGCCTCATAAATCCCCATATTCCAGACAGATTTACTGGCCCTTTCACAGAATGTCCTCTGAACCCCTCCACCCCTCCAGTTCATGATACATATCCAACATAAAAGCAGGATGCTTTTGTTATTAAAAATATTTTAGTTACAGGAGGTCTTTACAATAGCTTTGGCATATCCTGTACATTCTGCAATAATCACATAAGGAAAACTTTTTTTTGGCTCAGGGTCATTTTCATGTCCTTTAGCATCAGCTTACTTTGTCTGCTTTTTCTTTTTTAAGGCTACTCTGTTTAGTGCATTCAGCTGAGTTTGCAAGTTTTCCAGCTAACTAAGAGAAGCTTTCTTTATTAAATTTTGCAAATGGTCTGGAACTTCTGCAAGAAGAGTCCCCTCTGAACTATTGCCTCTGCTTCCAGTTCAAATTGAACAACAAAACACAGATCAGTATTCAGAATGATGTAGAAAACAATTTTAAAAACTTAACCAAATTCTCTGGGGCTTTAAGTAAATATGTAATTAGAGTGTGGCTGAAGTCTAGGCTTACTTCTTTTTTCCAGTCAAGTTGTCTCTTTCTCTCAGGCTTTCCCTTGGCTAGTTCTGTGACCTCACCTTTAACGTGCTGTTCAGCATTCGAATTTGGTGGAGTTTCTCATTAATGGAGGGGTTTTTGCTGCGTTTGATAAATGACTTTCTAAGCTCCTTCTTTGTTGACAGCCGACGATCACCAATGGGAGACAGGCTTGCTTGTTCTAATGACTTGTAAAGTCGCTCCATCTCATCATCATCACATTTTTCCTGATCTGTAAAGAAAAGAATAAATTGGGTATGAGAACATGAATGTGGCAGCAGAGAGCAGAAATGTGAATTTTAACCATCAGGAAGGTTCTTAGCCAAGTCAAAAAGTAATGGTAATTAGAGTTAAAACCAAGGGCAATTTTTAGGGTAATTTATAGGGAAATAATGCACATGAGAAAGACATAAAAACATTTGAGTTTGGTAATAAGAATCAGGTCATGATCCAAACAGATACAAGCATGTATTTCCACAGATAGAGTGCTGCTTTAATGCTCCGAATATATCACAGACATTGAACAACTGTCAGTAATGCTACACTTGAATGAAAACAACTTTGATAGCACCTATAACTATTCACCCTTCCCTGCATGCTGCACACAGTGAATTATGGTTCTACCTGGCAACTCACAGGTCAAATTCTATTTGGTGTACCAGTTCACAGACTGCAACACAGAATTTGCTTGTGGTGCCTAACAATAAAGCCTTGTTTATCTCCACCTTAATTATTCTGATGGCTCCCAAGCTGCAGCACCATCTTCCATGACAGGACATAAAAGGAAAAGCTAGTAAACAGCTGAGAATGAAATAGCATAAAACAAGATAAAAATTGAACCAAAGACATTTTTCAGAATAAAACAAACACTGTATCAGGCATATATAGGGGCGTTTTGGCAGAAGGCCATTTTCATCAACAGACTGTGCAACTCAATTCTTGTTCCTCAGTCTACACTACAAGCTTTTCTACTTCAGTGTTTGCTAAAGGAAAAACAGTTACTGCTGTGTTCAGGGTGCTAAGGAGTCCCTCAAGATCCACTGGGATAACATCTGTGTTTATTTCACCGGCGACAACAGTGGTAGTTCTTCTCAAATGCTGTCCTCCATGTGCCGGTTGAACTGGATGGGCACTTTTTCCTTTTAATGAAAAGTTAAACATTGACTTTTCTAAATCATCTTCAGTCCACAAACATTTTCTGAACAAAAGGAGGAAGTTCTTTTGCTCACTCATGCTGCAGCCAAAAGACTTCTTCAACATGTCAGCACATTTATGAGGCTGCTCCTTATCTTTTACATGTTTTTAAAAGTACAACATCCTCCTACAACGCTGTTCTTTCTAAATATATAGGTTACAAGAAAGGTTTATGATATGCTACAAATATTTGCCTTCACTGTGTTGCTGGCCTTTTTTTCACTACTTTGTGATTATAAGAAGCCTGCTGTAACTTGACAAGAACTAAATATAGCTTCCAACATTAGTACAGTGCTTGGGGGAGGAAAATGAGAACCGTTGTATATTTAACAAGCTGTGGGAAATAGAAAAAAAATGGAAGCGTAAGGCATAATACACGGCAGTAGTATTTCCTGGAAAATGTCAGCTTATGCCATGAGGCTTGTAATCATAACTAGCTTCCTGCCTACTTTCCTGGGATGAAGCAGCTGGTTGCTCCATTATCCAGTTCCTGCACAGGACTGGGTCAGCTCTAATGTAGACATCACGCATCACGACTGTGCACAGTATCACTTTGAGCGATAAATTGACCTTTATCAGATATCCAAGAAAGAGTATATAAGAAGAAAAAAATTGCATTGATACTGTCCAGCAACTTTAAAAAATAGTCAAGCCATGGGGGACATAAGGTGCGTGCTCCAGATACGTTTTGAAGCTAACTCATGATGCTCTTCAGTGTCCTAAAGAGGTCACAAAACAGCAAGCATGAGAAAACACCCTCAACTGAACACTCTTCTTGCTAAGTATTCTAGTATCTTCCATGCACTTGTGGGTGAATGTAAGGAGGACAGTAATACTCAGCACAGGAAAAGATGAAGCCAAAGTCAGAAAAGCCCAGCAAAAGGCTCCCAGATGATACACTTGACCAGCAGTGTGCATTCAGCTCCTGTATTCTTTCAAGTTTGTAACCTTAAAATCCTCTCTTATTTCTTATTCTTCCACCACTCCCACACACAAAGGACTGATCAGGGTCAGCTAAATCCAGAGGGAAAGGAGCATGCTGGATTCTTCAGACTGGGTAGACAAAGGGAGTGACAGTACACCACCTAAATGGAATTTCAGGAAACATTTGGAAAACAAGGGTGAATGAAATCTACAGGCTGTGTAGAGCCACATATGAGGTATACAGTACTTGTCTCCGTCTTTGTTTACACTGATCAACAGTGAACTTCTACAACAGTTAAAAAATACCAAAACAGTATCTTAATACTGTGCTTTTGCATAGAATCAGATACTGCTGTTGACAGATTATGTCTGCCAATAGATGTCTATAAATTGAGGCTAGACTGTCTGATACCTATCTGGACTTTTACCTTCAATGTCCTGAGTTCCCCTGAGCCAAGCTCAGAGAGAAAAAGCCCATGTTTTGCAGGCTTGAAGCTGCCACTGAACACGCTAGCTTGATGCTGTAAATCTGAAAGGGGGAGAGGTAATGGAGGAAGGGAAGAGGCATTATGTCTAGCAATCAATTAACAAGCCCAATAAAATGATCTGTGATAAGAAAATAGATTTTTCTTCACACACTGGTGCATTACGTTATTTCACAAGCCTCTTAATGCCACAAAAGTAAACAAAGAAAACACTACCTGAAGTGTGCTTGCTTGTTTTTCCCACAAAACACCTGAGAGAAAATTAAGGTTGAATAATAGAGATAAAGCAATGTGACTCAAGGCTTAAGCACAGACTGGACTTTTTCTCTAGATTCAAACATTCACAGCACATGTTTCCAGAACTTGGTATTGCTTAATTCCCTTGCATCCGGAGTCAGAGCACTGACCTGCAGATGAGCAAGTCTGCAGCAGAAGCCCAGGCATTCAGCAGTTCTGTATTATCAGGTTTCAGTGATTTGGATTCCTCCTATGAGACCTGGGCTGTCTAGACTGTACTACTGAATTGTTACAAAATATTTGCTTTCCATCACAAAGTAAAAATTTATGCAAAAAGCATATAGTACATAAGCTCAGGCCCTGATGGAAAAATGAACAGATTGTCTGTATCAGCCTCCCAAAGATAAATGTACCATCCCTACTCTGAGCTTTGTTAGCCTCTGAAGGTTTATAATGATGGATATATTTCGCTAGCAAAAATTTTTAACGTGACAGGTTAGGACCCGCTAGTTGGTGGGAGTGAGTCCTTCCGGTGAGGTCACACAGCTAACACCAGGCACAGCCAAAAACACTTCAAAATATAATATTATAAGTTATCTCTTCCACCAGTACCCTTCAAGCTAAGCACTTTCTGTCTCAGGCATGCAAGTTAGGAAACTGAAATGCTACTACAGCACTTCTTTACCTCATCCTATTTTAAAGATAAAATGCATACATTTTTCTCTCAGAACCTACTCCATGATTAGTGGTAAGGAACAAACAGCAAGAGTGAAGGATATTATACATTGTGTGCATTTATGAGCATGTACATGCACAGAGGGGAACATGTGCATTGTGTCCTTTTCCCTTCCCTTGACAGGATTAACTACAAGCAATTCTGCTGAGTGATGTCACTGGAAGGATCAGTCTTCCTGGGATGCTGCACCATGCCCTTCATTCACAAGCCTTGCAGCCTGCTAAATCTTCATAGCGCTTTTGAAGAAATTCTGTAGCATTGTATAGCTCTTTTGACTTTGTCAGACTCCACAGTGGGGAAAGTGGAAAAGAACCAATGTTGAACTAAGGAAAAGAGAAGTTCTGCCCTGAGATATTTTAGTGTTCAAGAGAAAGATACCTCTAGGTTGGGGTGAGGAAATTAAAGTAGTATTTCAGACAAGTCAGAAATTCTGACAAATTCTGTTTCAGGAGAAGTAAAACACAATTCTGTGGCTCGGTGCCGCTTACCTGGAATTTCCCTCTAACTGACAGGAGATATCACAGACAAGAGCAAGCTGCCAAAGGTTCAACACTCCAGCTCTTCACCTCCTCAATTTTCAGCTTCCACTTTCCTGTCGGCCAACTTGCCACAGGTGGGAGACATTAAGGTATTGAGACTCCCCACCTTGCAGCAGCCCTGCAGGATCCTGCCTGAAATCTCAACTTTAATGGTCTTTAAGCCTACAAACGTGAAATTATCCAGAACTTTTCAAAAGGCAGCTGTGAAAAATCAAGCTGATTGTTTCCCAGCAGTAAAGATATAGAAATTGGCAATGTTTGGCAGAAAGAACATTTTGCATTGAAAACCACAACCAACAGAATGTATCTTGCAAAATCTGAGATGAAAGGTAAATACTTGTTCTCCCTTTCTCTAGCTGAGATGTCACAGCTCTCCAACTGTGTATTAATCCCAGGGGAAAAAAAAAAAAAATCTGCTTCTTCCTCTCGTCTTTGCTACTCTTATGAACTTCTTGTAGCTGTGCCAGCACCTCTATTTCTGATTCTGCCAAACCTTTTTATACCAATGGGACAACATATACGCCCAGGCTGGAGAGAGCAAAGGAAAAAAAAAAGCATAATCTGCTTTTGCCCTTACCTACCTACTCATCCCCCTCCTCCCCATCCCTCTTCCATTGTGGTAGTAAAGTTTTCAATAGGAATATGATGACACCTTGAGGAAATCACATTTTCCACATAACTACAGAACAGAAAAGACAGGAAATATTTAATTAGGTAGGCATAGCTTAGGCAAACTCCTCACTGACAAATGCAGAACTAAAGGTAGGAGAGAGTGGTAGAAAATAACAGGAAAAATATGTTACCGCCAACAGTTAGATGCTCTTGACTATAACAGTATACTGGACTCAACAGTGAGGGATGGCATTTTAACAAACCGACTGAACTACAAACACCACAAATAAGTTATCTCTTTTTCAGAGGTTTCAGAAAACCATAACACCATACTTTTCACTGTGATTTCTAAAGCCTTTTTGATGAGAAACAAAATAACCACACACAGTTTTTTCTCTACACAGTTGTTCTCACCATAGGCACACTTCTTGGCTAGTCTCAGCCACGATCTAACCGTTTTCTGTAACTTTTGCAGAAGGAACAAAGGGGCCAGAGCACACCAGAGGATCTGTTCTGGCTATTACTGGCACAGGCAGACTCCAGAGGGGAAGAGGATGTCAGTTCTGAGAAAAGAAGGAATTGAATGCATCCAGATCCTGTTTAACCAACTCATTCCCACAAAACTAACCCAAATAAAATTGAACTGGCATTTGAAAAGCTTTCTGGTTTTTTTCAAAATATCACCACACACCAGATCTTCTACCAGTTACTGTGAGCTAAGGTAAAATAAATAAACCAGAAGTCGTAGCATAAGAATTCCTTGCCAAAATGTATTAACTTCACATTATCATAAACCCCTCAGAAAAATGAAAGGAAGAAGGATGTTATTGCTATAGTAGATGATCTCTAAATAAATACAAAGACACATTCTTGTTCTCTTATATTAATCTCTCAGTTTCTACAGCTTCCTTTTTTTATCATAGTTTTTGATTATGATGGTGGTGGCTCATAATCAGATACTTTTTGTTCCAGTGGTTGCCAGAGAAATACAAAGGATAGAGTTTGACTGTAGGGTGTGTCTAGCTGTCCCGGACAGGGCAAGGCCAGCTTCTGGATACAGAGCACGTAGTCAGATAAATGTTTGTATTCTCAAGTGTTTCTTGTTTACCTTTTGGTTTCTTTGTATCACAGGCAGCTTTGAATCCTTTGTCACTGTGCATGTAGCAAGCTACAACATAGAAATATTAAATAATACCACAAAATAAATGGAAATGTAATGCTGATCTTTCAAAAGATAAAAACGTTAAACTCCTTTTTTGTATCTTTGTATTACTCTCCGGTATGTAACCTCTCCCCAGTAATCAAGCTCTGAGAATTAAGGCTGAGAATGGTCATAACACCACTGAGAGTGGTGTCATTAAAAATATCATATGGCACAGCTCCTTGCACAAAACACAGCTGCTTAGCAGATTTAGTTTAAGAATTTTAACTGAGAAAATAATCCATGATCATTTAGTTGAACCTGTAGTTTCTCTTACGAA
Source organism: Athene cunicularia (assembly GCF_003259725.1). Classification (NCBI taxonomy): domain Eukaryota; kingdom Metazoa; phylum Chordata; class Aves; order Strigiformes; family Strigidae; genus Athene; species Athene cunicularia. The sequence continues at coordinate 68,740,946 of NW_020799097.1, read as the reverse complement.
GATTCAACTATTTATCTCTGAGAAACTTTTATTTCATTGTTTAACTCATCACTGACACTCCTCCAATGCTTTTGTATTTTCATGTTAAGCTCTTCTCACAAAGCCACAGCTACTCTTTCTTCCTTCCAGGTACTAACTTTTCTCACATTAGCCTTCATTTCTGACTTTTGCCAACAAAAATGCTCTTCAGTTCTTGTAAACATTCACCTCAGCTCTAGGCAGCTATCAGCTACAGCCAGAAATTCCTCATGGGGTTTCACTACACAGATGTGTCCACAAAGAGAGTGTGTGACAGGTTTTTTCTATCCTCACAAAGAGAAGGAGAGAGCATGGACACACATGAAGGCTCTGTGGGGAGTGGGTTGAGAAGACCACATAGTTGTTCTGACAACAGCAGGGCTGGCTTTCTGCACACAGGACATGTGCTTTCAGGACAGATGCCAATGAAAGATGGACCTGTCTCCTTCTAGACAGTCTCATTACTCTGAAACATGATGAGCTCTCAGAAATGCACTATTCTGAAGCACTGTAAAACAAATAAGGACTGCACTGAGGTATGCATTCTTGTCTGGCAAGAGATAACAGAGGTATTCTTACTAGTTATTGTAAATCATGAAGTTATGTGGCTAGCTTTTACGCCATAATCTGGATTCATCTCACAGTATTTGTGCACATCCTTATCAACTAGCTGGAAGGGGAATTCTTGGGGCATAAGACACAGAACCAGAATTGCATCCTTTTTCATAACTTTCATTTGGAACTGAATTGCTAGTTTACGTTAGTCCTTATTTTCCACCTCATTCTCAAATTAAAGTAGCTTCACTAATCTCCTCGCAAATTATTTCATTTATTTTTTTCAGTGGCCGTTGCAGGAGCAGGCCACACACACCAACACTCTCCATCCCCTCCCCATATTATGCAAACTGATAAAGGAAAGAAAAAATGTGTGTATGGTGTATGTCTTGTTCAGCAACTGGTTATGATGCAGACAGTAACTAGTGAGGTTATATAGTTTCCACAGTGACTGTCTCATTGGAATTATCTATTTCTGGAATTCTATCAGAGATCACCAGTGTGGTTAGGATTGAAGTGTTCTGGATCAGGGTTGGCCATCATCTAAGCAGTAAGCAACAGAAGAATTCATTTCCCCAGGAATATTTTGGGGAAAATTAAACCACCTTGCAAATGGCAGAAACATACTAAGATGTATCTCAATTTACATTTTCATCCCATTTTAATAGTTACTACTATATAGCCTATCAAATTATGCTTTAAATGACTATGAATGTGTCATGTTAATTCTATGACTATCTGTAGAAGTACTTGTCCCCCTTACCATTACAATGGAAAGCATTAACCTATACATTACTGCAGGATTGGTGACAATACTGGAGTAACATAGTCTAAGCCAAAGTTTAGATTTCTGAAGAGCAATCACTGAATCTTGCTCAGCAGGATCTGTAAGCCACCATGCCATATATAACCTATACTCCATCTATCAACCTGAATGTACCTAGTAATGTTTCCCAAAGGCATTACTTAGTCAAATTTAACTCAGAAGGTGAAATTACAGAAGCCAAAGCATTTACTAAGTCTTTGTGATATTTTCATTAGGGACCCCATTTCTGTCAGCCTCAGCCTTTTCACTATTTGCAAAGCCAGACTTTATGGGAATTAGATTCCACAGTAACTTTCACAAAATATCCACTCTTTTCTGCTACACAGAAATAGTACATATGCTTGGTTTTGCTTTTAATTCTTACTGATCTTCATTGCTACAGAAGTCTCTAGAAGAGCAGCCTAGAAGATTGATAATGAAGCTGAGCACAAAACACACTGAATTAATTTTCTCTTTTGCTAAAAACTGTACTTCACTCAATTTCTTTTTTTTTTTTTTTTTTGTAAAATCAGATAAACATTTGACAAACTAAAGGCATGCTAACTGTTGATATTTGTAAAACAACTAGGAGACTGACAATGTAACGAATGTGCCTTATACTATCATTTTTGAATCAGTGCCAAGTTTACCTACAGAAAGATAACCTAAGTTCCCAATGAGTCCAGTGCTATTTCTTTCCACCTTTGCACTACCTTCAGCCTAAGCTTTTGGGTGCACCTTTGTTTTGCATTGTACTGAGACAACACTGCACTTTCGGCAAAAGTACTCACTTCAAATCTTTACACGGATTTAGAATCATGAGTAGAGCTGATGCACAAGAATATTGTTGTTTCCTTATGTATTATCTCTCTAGGCAGCACACTGAGGATCTTCTCATTTCAGCATATTGTATGCCAGAAACGCCTCTTGTGCTTCAGCTGCTTTTAATGCAGGAAGAAGCAGCTTTGCTCAAAAGGCAAGATATATTGCTTCGCTATGGCAGGAGAGTTATTAACAGTAACGGTGACCAAATTCTAGAACTATTACCACCTTTTTAATTTAGCAGCACATTTCAGAAGGAGAATACCTGTGCAGATACCCACTTGCTTAAATCTAGTCTTGAAGGACTTTAATTCAGGATTGCGGTTGTTCCCCCTTGATTACAATGAAGCTCAATGAAACAAATAAGAAATATGTACTGGAAGTAAATGCAACTTTTATTTTTAAAATTGAATCGGCCTAACCCCATGTTCACCACTTCCTACATATGCCATTTTGCTTAGGGTGTGAGTTCCGTGACACACTTTCTTAAATTTTGATCCAATCCTAACAAGACAGCTGTACTGACATAAAGCAAGCTAATAAAAATATGTCTATGTTAGGATTTTGTACAAAGGCTATATTCTTAAACATAGAGGTAAAAATTGAGAAAAGCTGTAAAAGTACTTACCAATTAGATACTAGGTTATATATTTAATGTGCAATAAACCAAATGTTTGTTATAAATTATGTGCCATTGGAAAACTTCAGTGAAGAGTATAATGGAAGGAAGTTGAAAGGAAGCTGGGGAAAACCCCTGAACTCCCACATTGTATGGCTCTGCAGACAAAAATCTCCTCTCTCATTAGCTCACCTTTGGCTAGTGATCTCTGTCCTGTTGCATCTGGCACAGCTAGACAATGTGTATCCAGACCTAAAAAAGAGTTTTGGGATCCACCACTGGGTCGGGAAAGCTGGACCTCCTGGCTTTCTGCTGCTTCTCCACAGTCTACTTCTGGCGGTTCATCAGAGTGAATCTGTACGCAGAAAGTTAAAGGCTGATCACCCTCTTCTGTGGCAGAGCTGTTAACTAGGTCACGGCAGGACTGCCTCTCGGAATAAACCACTTTGGACGTTAAGGAAGATGATGACTCCCGGGAGTTGAATGTGCTTTCAGGAGAGGAGAGAGAACAAGATGCTTCACTTGACAGAGTTGTGAAAGAAGACTTCTGCTGATCCTGCATTCCAGAAAAAAAAAAAAAAAAAAAAAAAAAAAAGGGGGGGTGAGATAAAAATATTTCCACATTATTCCTGTTCCCAGGTTCTGCATGTTATAGATATGCAGTTGAAATGCTAACTGACTGAAAATTGATGTAATCTGATTAATTATCCATCCAAACAAGCCTGAGGTAGGGTAGCCAATCTCCTACAGAACAGTAACTTCAGAAACTAAGCCACAAGGAAGCCAGAGGTAAAACAGATAAAAACCTGGCAATGCCTAAAAACAATAGACCAAGGGAAAATATTGCATTGAATGTAGACTTCCATGCTAGGTCTCACACTCACATTCACTCTTTAGTTTGTCTTCACTTTCTTGGTCTTATCAAGAGTACAGAAGAAAAACTGAATTAGCCATTGAATATGAAGTTACCTTGAAGCATTCAATAAATCCACCAATGCCATAACCATGGATAGACAGAAATGGACCCAAGCACTGATGTGTCTTGACCTTCTCAGTACACAGAACCATTTTACCTGGTCCATTCTAGGGATTAATTATTCACCAAGACAGGAAGGTTGATGGGTAATATGATGTCAAGTTAATGGTAGAAAGAAGAACTCATGGGACAGAGGGCAGGAAAAGGGGAAGGGTACAAGATTTGTGCTGCTCATTCACCTGCTAAGATTCATCCTTCAGCACATAAATCTGGAAAAGGGCCACAATTTCACTTAGAAACACATCAGAAATCATTAAGACATCTTAAGGTCCTCCATACTGTACTTGTCACCCTGACTCAACAAGAGTGCATACAACCAAAGAGGTCTTGGAACATCTTACAGTCATCATTAGGAGCTAGGAGCTGAATAAGAGAGGGTATGATAGATGCACAATTTCATGTAAAGAGAAGTTGAGAGAAAGAACAAAGTTTTGAAAAGTATTTAGCTTTCCAGACAAGCAAATAGATGCCCAAGTCTTTGTCTACAGTAGGCGTTTACACTGATTGACTTGTACTAATATCTGGTCACCAAAAGCAACTCACAGAGGAAGAACTAGCACTAGTCTGCTTCTTAGCCACAAAATATCACTGAAAAGATGAGCCAAGAAAGTCAAATACACAAGTAATACATACACAAACACACAAATATACATACAAATACCCAGAAGAGGATTAATTGACAGTAATAAATGAAGTAATGGAAGACAAGGTGCCACAAAGACTTATGGTGAAGCTCTTAGCAGAAACTATCAGAAAGCATGATGAGATCGTCATGATATAAAAGCCAGATTTCTTGTATCTGCTACTGCTGAAATACTCCTTGTGCAAATCATCTGATTCTGGCACTGGCCAGAATTCTGACTTGATGGGCCAGAGTTCTGGCAAGTTTATGCTCTCAATACATATGTAGAATAAATTTGTGTAAGGATTAAAACAGATGATAACTAGCCTGGAAGCATTGAAAATTACTGAGAAGGTGTTGCTAGGGAAACCTGGGCAAGCTGCAAACACAGTAAAGTGACTAGCTTGTAATATGCATTTCTAACCTGGTAAATTAGAAATAAAATGTATTCATATAAACCAAACCAAGGATGACAATTTTTTTGGATTATGATATATATACTTCTGCAATTCAGTGTTGCTGTAATGTATACTATTTCCTTTTTACATTAAAAAAAAAAAAAAAAGCAAAGTTGATTTGCCTTCCTGTGCTTGAATCTAGCTGTATCATGTATCTACTAACCAATTCAGAAGATGAGGGCCACCAATATTAGATTGTGGATCACCACTTCTTTGTATCACTTGCTTCACTTGTAAATTTTCAAAGCCATTCCTCCAACACTCTGCCAAACACTGTGAGACTAGACTTAATTTATATTCCTATTACAAGAAATACAACATTGTGTTTCAAATGCATTTTTATTTTTAAAAAGGAAACTTTCACAAAAGCATCCTAAAGCAAAAGACAAGGTGATGCTGTCATAAACTACATGTACGAGTGATAAAAACACCCTTGGGAACACAGGTGACCTGAAGCACTTAATCTAAGAGCTCCTAATGTAAATACAAATTGTTGAAGCATTTGTACAGTCAAACAGAACAACCAAACTGTAAAAGCTCTTCCTCCCATGGTGTGAATGGTCTAATTTCAATTGTTCAGAGACAGAAAAGGAAGATGTTAGATCTCACCTCTATTTTTTTGGCATTTGTTCATGCAAAAGAAAGTGCTGTTGAAATGAAAACTGTGCCTCACTGAGTGGAATATATTTGTGTTTTCATTTTCATTGTGTGTTAAATTAAAAAAAAAAAAAATGTGGGTGAGAATAAAGATGACTGCCAGAATGTTTCTTTTTCTCTACATATGTGTTGTGGGATTTTTTTCTTTGGCACCATAAATGTTTACCTAAATTACTCGAGTGGTTCCTTTGGAAGTTTTGCAATGATCCACATAATAATAAATCTCCATTTTAGGGACATTTCTAAAGCAGATGCTTGAGCCAGAAGATCATAAGAATTCCACTGGAGATCAATGAGTCTCTAGGCATTTTTTAGAGAAAAATTATCACCACAAAACACTTCAACTGCTCTTTTGAAACTGCTGTGATCTATTGTCTCAACATAGCTCATGGTTTTTGAACTGTAAAGCTATTCACATGTGAAGAAATTAATGTAGACAGTCATTTTAACTTTTGTCCTACAGATGTTAAAATTTACTTGTTCCTCACTTGCTGTTTTCTTCCACGGTACCCAAAAGCATGGAAAAACATAGAAAGCTCATGACTACTACTTTTTCCAAGTTTCAGAATGGTTTGGGTCAGCAGAGAACAGAACAGCAAATTAAAACTTTGTGCTAGAAGTACAGCAAAATGTTTGCTACTCTAACACGTAACAGAGCCTGCACCTGGGTTTCCAAACTAATAGTTTTCAGTCTGGAGTTGGTCTCAAGAGGTTTGGAGGACTTTCTTCTTAAGACAGCATCGGGTTGATTTTCTAGAATGTCCATAGCTCCTAATTTCTATTTTGCAAAGTCCCTTTATCACTCAGGAGGAAGAAGTGCAACTTTTAAAAAATATAAAAATAAAAAGAAATGAACCCCAGTCAATGTCTGTGGCATTCCTGATGCTGTGCTAGGTTCCCAGGATGAGTATCTCTCCCAGTAGTAATCTGTGAAGATTCAAGCAGACCTTCCAAAAATGGTGTACCCACAGAGTATCAACCTAAATCCATCCCTGTTTGGGACCTCACAGCTTGGTTCAAAAACTCCGCAGCAAATAAACAGGCCACAAGCAGTGTTTAACCAGCCTTCCCCGAGACAATCAAGAGCTCCACTCCTCGAATTGACTTTCCACTTAGAAACTGTGCTTTCCCAGTCCTTCCAGTGTTTTTCTTGCTCCAGTACTTGTCCAGAAGGGAAAGGGGTATTAAATTGGGTATTTAAAAGATGACTCTGACTTGCAGTCAAACACAGCTGCACTGGTACTTAACTGTTCCTACCCATCACATAAGCAAGCTGAGCATAGGGCAGACCCATGGCAGCTGGAACTTATTCCAGTGGCACTTCTGGGATGAAAAGATGACAACTTTGCTCAGAAGACACAACTTTATCCATGGGAGAAAGGACTTTAAGCTGGGGATGAGGTGAAGGGAAATCAGAGAGTTTAAGGCTGAAGAGAAGATAACCTTTAAGGGAAAGGCTGAGGAAGCAGGACCTCTTGGCACCTGCAGCATTGCCTACCTCCCACGTGTTCCCTGCTCACACGTGGAGGCCAGCACTCAAGAAGAGCATATGGGAAGGAGACAAATGGACATGGCCTCTGCAGCAACAGTTTGACAAGCAGCAGGAAGCCAGAAAAACAGAAAACTAAAACCCAGCACCTGTTTATACCTCATCATCTGGAAAAATGCAGGCATTCGCTCAGCAGCGAGCGATGGAAAAGACATCTTCAGCTTCTTAAAGGCAAGCCACTGAGGTATAAAATTTAAGATGCTTCATTATCGGCCCTCAGCCCAGAATAATTCTTGGAGACGTATTGCCAAGGTTCTTATTTTCTCTGATATTTATAGCCGCTCAGCCACATTTAACTTCCAGTTAATACAGGCAATAAAGATTCACGTTTTACACAGTGAACACCATGCACCTCCTGAGTGCCAGGCAGACTGGTTTGCCATGACTAATGTTACACAACTGTTTCAGAAGAGGAAGTGAAGACTGACTTATCTGACTGAAACAGAAGGGGGCATGTGGGTGACAGTGTGACATATGCTCCCAGCTTTATGCAAGTTAATTAAAGACTGCCAGACAGGCAACCCTGAGCATGACATCTCCTTTTACTATTGCCTGTGACTGCACAAGCTTCTCCAGCTCATCTGTATATTTCAAATTTGTTTCTGCTTCACTGTCTCTGTACCAGTCCCAACTACTGGATGTCATTTCAGCATGCCATACAGGAACCTGTACCACACCAGTGAAGCATCAGACACTTCCCCTCTGTGAGATGCAATGATTTAGTATTAAGCATGTTACTGTGTACTCCTCAGTGTCAGCTTTCAGCTGGGGAAGGGAAAGGCTTGAACTCAGGATTCCTGATTTCACCTGCATTACCACCCCAAACCAGATTACTCATTTCTAAACACAGAATTAAGTAAACCTCGTATCTTAAAGCACATGTTAGGGGAGATGAGATCATTGGGAAAAGGAACAATACAGAAACAAGATTAATAGGGTGATAAGTGGCCAATAATTGGGCAAGTCAATTTGATTAGACACATGGGGGTGCATAGTGCTTATTATAATTTATGAAATGAAGCGATGCAAGAAGGAATATTCTGGGCAAATACTCTACAGCAAGAGAGAAAAATGGCGTAGATTTTGGGAGGATGCCCATCTTTTTTTATAGTCTGTTTTTCAGAAGTAAAGAACCCATTTTATCACCTTAAGAAGAGGCCTCTTTCCCCTCACTTCACTGCCACAAAATCAGCTTCAAATTCAGCAGTTTTAAGAACAACTCACTCAAATACAAATCTGTTGGATGATGCTACCAGGGTCACAAAAAGAAAGAAGATTTGGGTCTGATTAAAGAAAAAGAGTAGTATGAAAAATTAGGTTTAAAACCTTGTAAAGAAAAGACACAGCATGTGTGTAAGGTAGAGTGACACCTTCCTTTCTCTAGCAAGATAAATATGCCTCCATCTGAAAGAGCTGTTCTTTTACAGTGAGAGGTTCCCAGTGGTGCAGGCTGCAATCACTGCACGCTCTGCCACAGGGCAGGGACCATCAATGCATCCTCATCTCACAGGAATACAGCATGAGCATTTCCAGCCACTTTTTTAGGTTATTCCTCAAAGGTCCACCACCTCAAGAAAGTTTTGTTCCAACTGGCTAGCAAGAAGAAACAAGCTAATTACTGTAACACTTACCAAAGGAGGAGGTGGTGTCTGGACTGTGTAGGGGGGAGGTGGTGTGTCTGTTATTTCTGGATCATCGTGTTCACTTTCACTGTAGCATTCTGAGGCAGATATGAGAAATGAACAAAACCAAAGTGTTAGATGGACACTCATTCATTCCTTGCAGTGCTGTGGTAACAAAAGATCACTGAGTAGTGTTTCTGGACTGAGGACCATGCTGTAACAGGTCAGTGTCTCCTACAGTGAAAATTAACCCACTTGTGGTAATGTTACACTATTTCATGGCAACTTTTCTTTTTTTCTTTTTTTCTTTTTTTCTTTTTTTCTTTTTTTCTTTTTTTCTTTTTTTCAAGTAAAAAAATTTGACAATTTGCTATGACAGGAAACACTAGGTGGCACTGCTCTAGATAACTTCACAAATAGGTTTGGGGTGGGGTTTCTTTCCTCCCCCCTTTGCAGCCTTTAAAAGAAAGGCTGCATCGTTTCCAGTATTAAATTAGGGAGACCTTTTGCAAATAATAGATGCTGTCCCTTAATCTCTGTAATCAGTAAATTTTCCTGGAGCTAGCAAGAGGCATTAGTGTTTTGTTTGCAATTTTGGAGAACACAGGTTGCTCGCATGGCGCTTCAGAAACCACAGAGCAGCCTTGTGAGAGTCTTCTGTTGCCACATGGTATCTTACATAGACATGCCATGAAGCATAACAGTACATGTCCTGAGCTAGTACTAAAAGTAAACACAGTACTCTAGGGCTATACAGCCCACTTTTTTTTTTTTTTTTTTTTTTTTTTTTAATAAAAACTAAGCTGATAGTATCTCTCAACATGTGTCAGAGAGGCAGTCACCTTGTTATTTCTTTCAAATACCTGTGTAGCAAGTGAAAGCATTTTCTCAGGTGTTTTTTTAAAAGTGGATTAAATGAAGTGATAGTCATTGACAAAATGAGACACAGAAAAAGAGAGGCAGTAAGTTTCTGGTTCCTATTCCCAGGGCCTGGCTGTAACCACTGGGCAAGATCACTTCCCTCTGCTAAATCTCCCAGGACGCCTCAGCCTCCCACATCCAACCCTTCTAGGAGCAAGGGTGTGCATCCTGCCCTGTGCCACGTGGGAAGTGGCAGTGTTCAGTGTTCACCCCACCTGACTGAGCTGGGGACATGAGAGGTTGCAAAGACATAGTCAGAGCTTAATGAGAACGACATGAGTAAGTGCCAAGTGTCACAAGAGCAGAGGCTGCCCCTGTGGCCTCCACAGGAGCTGGCACTCTGCGCTGCCTCCGCTGGCTGCGCACAGCAGCTTGTGCTGTCCAAGCGCAGCTGGGTCTCTCCAGTGGAAGCAACCAACCTACTCTCTTCCCAATTAGGCAAGGGTTGTTTATGTTCTGTGTGTACTTTGCAAGAGCTGGACTTCATGGGTTTACACCACTAGAAAGCAGTATGTTAGCTCTGTCTCTGGGAAATCACCTGTGATTATCTCATCTTTTATTTAAATTAATACCCACACACTTTCTTTTTGTGCATGTCATTTAGGGGATTTGAGTAACGACAGTGTGAGGTGAACCAAATTTTAAGAGAAAAAATAATTATACACGAGAGAGGTTTCTAAGATGTTAACAAAGTATAACTTAAAGAGATTCATTACTTTTTATCCCCATACTCTGCAGAATTATAGGATTTTTAATAGCATAGCTGCTATTCTCTTTACTGGAAATATGTGCTGGTACATCTTAGCATAAAGGACTGCGACTGGCTGCAATAAGGCTTACATCAAATTCTAAGGCTCTATTAATGCCTTCTTGAATAACTGTTAGTAAAAAGCTTGTTGTTTCTACAGCTCCACTTTTAGGTACACAGAAGAACCAAAAAAGAATCAACAGCTGTTTCTGATACTCTAAATAGGCAAATGGGATTGGAGGGGGTTCTAAAATGTGTAGAAAGTACATGAACATACAAGAACTGTCATAACAAGAGCCAAGACCCTCCTGAAGAGTTATGGTGTGTGATACAGAGGGGAGAACCAGGTCAACAGGAACAAGAAGTGACTGTGGGTAATGACAGCATTTTTCTGAAATGTAGTAATGCTTCTGCAAGGGCTCATCCACCCAGGTGCGTTGGTGGGGTGCTGAACCCACACTCAGGGCAGCTGCTGAAGCACCTGTGACAAAACATGTGTGGAAAGACAAGGAGGTGTTTGACACCTAAATCAGAGTGCCTTTTTCTGAAGGGCAAAAATGGGCCACCAACTTCAACAGCTGAAGAAATCTTGGCTATGTTATGTTTACTGCAGGGTAGTTAGAAAACCTGCTGCAGAGGTTATTGAGATTATTTTGTATCCTTCTGCCATATTTTTTTTTTAATTAAGATTCGTGGGCTGACTCATTTTGAACTGTTTTATAATTCTTGACTTGGCTAACACAGCAAATACTACATTTTCTGAGGCTTAAAAAAATAATTTGTTTTCATGTATAGAATTTTGGCCATCTTCATCTTCCATCAAAGTCCTCCTTTGTGAAAACATGTACAACGGGTTTGACACTTCCTTCCCAAGTACAATTACCATGCAGTTCTTGCTACACAGCCTAATACTCAATATAGCACTTTATCTGAATTATCTCAGACTGTTTTGATACAAAACTGGGTTCAAAGAGGACACAGGCATTTTGGAGGAATTTGGGGGTATGGAAATTAACAAGTTTCCTTACATGAAATAAAGAGGAACCATGAACTGAAAACAAAGAAATTGATGGGACCTGCTTAATCTCCAGAAATCAGTGGTATCTATGTTTATCAGCCCCAAAGCTGCTTTTAGTGGCAGGGTATAAATGAAGTCAGAGTATAAACAGAGCCAGATCAGACTAATCAATAATAGAATTAAATGTCCAAAGCCTGGATATAAACCACAGCAGAAGGGATGTAGAGAGGAGCATTTCAGTGCTTAGACAAACAGGCTGCATCATGTAAGTGTTCATACTACCACAAATACCAGTTTCTTATTCATAATGACAGCTCCTTCACAACCTGAGCTGTTCTAAAAAAGGCACTGGATACCAATACTCTAAAAATGAAGGGCCAAAAACCCAGATGATATATATTCCTCAGGCCAGAGTCCATCCCTGGTTTGCTAATATAATACTACCAACAGCACTTCTCATTCTAAACCAGCTCCCAGCATGTGTGTCCTCACCAGCACCTTTTCCAAGCACTCTGACAGGTGACTTGCTTTGTCCTCTGCCCAGATTTCTGATTTGAGTGCAGGTATTCTCCATTATAAAATTCTACTAGGTCAATATGCAAATTAAGACAATAAATAAATTGCTAGGGAACTTTTGAAATTACTCATTCCACAATGAACTCTTGGGTTGAGCTCTGAAGGAAATTGTAAGCTTCAGTACATCACTACTGCCCCTGCCAAAGATGCTGTTATTGGAACCCCCAGGAATTAAGGAGACAATAGGGACAGGTCTACATTGCACAAGATGTTCCCAAACTAGCCAGCTCTTGGGTCACAGCACAACTCCTGTAATATACCTTACCAGCTCAAAACCCAAGAGTAGCATAGTTGTTTCTCTTCACACTTGGTAGGCTTAGCAAGCCAGCAAACTGCCAGAAAGTAGTTACACACCTCTCAGGATCACCAAGTGGCACTGTTTCTCACCACTGTTTCTTCTCCTGTGATTACGCTGTGCTGTGCCAGTGTGGTTTCTCTGAGCTCAGCTGGTAGACAGACCGAAGTTGACAATTTAAAAGAAAGAGCTGACAAAAATTTGGCCAAGCAAAAACTGTGAGGAACATGATGTAGTTACACACTGAAAGCACCATTAGGAACATACCTTCCTCATTCTTCCCATTGGGTGCCTGAGGGTCTACAGCCATCCCCAGCTTACTTAGCCACCTGTGTTTGAAATGGAGGGAATACAGTTAGGGATACTTGCATGCTGTTCAGATAGAGTTTTGGCCCTTTCAGATGTGTTCTACATTATCACATCTCTTTTTATTAACCTGAAGAATAAATGTGAAAGTTTCTTCCTATTTCTTAGATCATCTTCTAGAAAGGCACCAGTTACCTGAATATTAATATTCCCTGCAGTGAGCAGAACTAGTTACCTGGGACATCTTCTTTCCCTGATCCTGAAAAAATCAATACTGATGACCAAGGAGTTGCATTCATGGAAGCTAAAGGAAAAGTATGTGCGCTATAACACAATGCCAGTGGCTTAGTCTTGCTGCTGAGGTGCCATCTTTCACCAGAGATGGAGCAAAAAGGCATAGGAGCCATGGAAGATAGTGTCAGCTGTGCTGGCCATAGCTATCACAGCACAGTCTAAGTATCTAAGCCATTTAAAACCAGACTTTCTGACCATTATATACTGCTTTCTTCAACTTTTTATGACTTTTGGTTTTAGTAAGTCTCACTTCCTGTGTTGCTTTAAGTTATTTGCAGTTGGGTTTTTTTCATTTCTCTTCCTAGGTGGCTGCATTTTTCTAGTGCTAGAAACAATCCCTAGATAACCTTTTGTATATTTTGTTTGCCTGTAGACCATTCAGATCTATCCAGGTTTTAAGAAACTAGCCACTAAAAAAGCTTAAGCCTTCCACATGAAAACTCAAGGCCTAAATAAGGAATGTATGAAGGGCCGGAATTAAGATTCATAACTCTGAAAAAACATTGTCTCTGATCTTGATTCTTCTGAAGCAGTGGGAAATTTGCTAGTAAGATCAGTGTCAAAGTAAATGGATTCTTAGACTGCAGTATGAACAAAGCCATATAATTCAAGAAGGCAAAATGTCATTTCTGTAAGAGTGAATTGTTGACTTTCTTCTAACAGTTAATCATAACAGAATGATTAAAAAATAATAATAAAATGAAATCTTAACAAAAGCAAAGGTTTGTTAAAATATCTAGGACTTCATTTAACCACAAGGTCAGACAGATCTCTAGTAACCATGTGCAACTGGCCAGGTAAATGCACACAGCTAGCCAGCACACATGTACTTCGCATGTGTGCATGACAATAGCAAATACATGCTAAATTAATGAAGCAGATTACTGTATTAATAAATCCACCGTTGATTTGATAGATAGATAGATAGATAGATAGATAGATAGATTAGATAGATAGATAGATGATAGATAGATAGATAGATAGATAGATAGATAGATAGATAGATAGATAGATAGATAGATATGCATGAAGAGTTACAAAAGGTCATGATCCATCAAGCATTTATGCACGCCAGTAACTCGACACAGGCGAATGCCCCAGTGAGTTCAGTGGAACCACTTATATGCATATGTATTTGTGGGACTGGAGCCAAGAGGACAGATGTCTTTTAGTCTATTTTGACTTATGCATGAGTATGCATGTACATTATGTATTAAATACATGTATTTTATACTTTGCCAAGGAAAACATCATCAGTTACAACAGTGAGGAATTGTTATTAGTGCAGTACAGTATAAGCTGCTAGGCTACCTAAATTTAAGCCAAGATGAAATTTACTTGAGAAGTGGAGTTTGAAGAAAGCCATTCTGGGGGCATAAGACCTGGGACACCTACACAGATTTCAATCATTCGCTCACATGAGACTAAACATTTCAAAAGTGTCATTAAGACACTGAGAATTTCCAGCTGGGCTCCAAACTGCCTGCTAGGACTCACTAACGTCCTCCTTTAGATCTATTTTTCCTTTCCTTTCTCCCTACACCCTTCCCTCTCTTCTCCCTCAACAGAACTATTTCTGTCCAGCAGTCCCTTGTTCTCAGTCATCCTCAGCCCATCTGCCTCAAGAACTTCACACTCCCATCAGGAGCTAGCTCAGATAGGAAATGTAACAATACAAAAATGAAGGGTTATCTCCCCATCAGTATGCTCTGTGCTGCTCCAAGGTGCAAAGGACAAAATGTTCTTTCCATCTATACTTACTTGTATGCATCTATAGAGTACTGATTTATGAATGTGTACTACACTACTGTAGTATCGTACAATTCTGTATCTGTAGCCCTTTTGTAAGGTCACACACATTCTCTCAACCTCTATCCTTTTCTGTTGTGGTAAATATGTATGAGGTCTCCTGTTTATAGAAGGAAAGAACAGTCAGCGCCCTGTGAAGAATTTCACAAGGATCACCAGCAGAGCCATGATTAAAATCCTGACCTGACTACCATAGAAGCTCTCTTTCCAACTAAATTGTACAACTTTGGCCATTTAATGCAATAGCATTGTAAACAGACTGCAATCTGAAGTAAAAAAAAAAAAAAAAAAAAAAAAAAAAAAAAAAAAAAGACAAAGATATGAGATGTATCTCAATCTGCAAAAACTAGATCAACAGAAAATGATGCCTGTTTCTGATAGCTCAGTGGCTTCTAAAATGACACTATTCCTATCAATTTTTAATTCTTGAATTAAAAACCACATGAATGAATTGTTGTTCTTACAGACATTTGTGCACATAAGATTTCTGGTCTGTTGTGAGGATTGTTTAACTGCAACATAGTTTGGTGGTGAAGTAAACACTTACTTACATTAAAGAAACAGTCCCTTCTATCCCTTTAACCCTCCTTGTTAAATGACATGCTACTATGAAAGCAGATACTATTATATTCTAGTCCTAGATCACTTCTGGGACTAAACTATATTAAGCTTTTCCCTCTCTTTCTTTTCTTCCCTCCCCTCACTTCACTTCTCCCAAGGTGATGAGCTGCTATCAAATCTTTGCGCCTCTCCAACAGAAAGGGATTTATACCAGCAAATGTCAGGAAGATTAGTATCAGAATCAGCCTAATAATGTGATTCTAATTTCAACTGTCATTAGTGAACAAATAGCAGTATTTTCCTTCTGTACAATCACCAGAAAACAAAACAGACTCAGTAAACCCCCAGATAACGTCGTCAACAACCACCTGACAGTGAGAGAATGAACTTTCAAATGGTGTTCTCAGGCGTGAGACAGGATGAAACATGGCCAGTCGCTTCTACTTACGTGTTCATTTCCAGAACATTTTCTGCTGCGAAATAAAATGTCTTGATCTGTGGGTGGCTGATCTTAATAGCACTTTAAGAAAAGAAAAATAAGAGATATGAAGAAAACAAGTTTACATAAGAAAAAAAATAGCTGGATGAATTATTTAAAAATATTTATTTCCTCCACTATATTAATCCAGATCAGCTTATCCATCCATACAGCCTTTTCTTAAAACTCTAGTCTATTTTTAGCTCATTTGCTAGGCACACATTATTCAGAGGGTATAAACTACAGGAACTAAAAAGGAAGGAAGGAAGAATAAAGCAAAGACCTTCATTATGTCATTACATAATTCAGTTGTGTGCCCACATCTTTAACACTGTGTGCAGCTTTACTTCCCCCAGCTCAGAAAAGCATAGTAAGCCTGTAAAAGGTTCAGAGAAAGCACCACAGGTGACCCAAGGTATGGAACAGATTCCATGACTGTTTAATCAGGCTAAGACCCACAGCATGGAAAAATGATGGTTGAGGAAAAGGAGATATGATGAGATACATTAAAATCACAAGCAGTGCACAGCAGGTGAATAAGGACTGACTCTTCACTCTTTTCTAAGACAAGTTTTAGGAGGAACCAAAGAGGCAACTAGGTGGCAGATTTGAAACAAACAAAATGGAGGTAGGCCCCTGACTAACCCCAACAGTTAGTCTGTTGGTCTCAGCCCCAGACAATGCTTTAGATGAACATCCACTATTTTTCAGTCTTTTTTTCCTAAACCATAGTCTCAGATCCTGAGACTGTGTGGCTTCCCTCTTTTGTTCCTCATTAGGTGACTCTGTCCCATGGAAGCACACACACTATTTGACTGGGTTCCAGCAGCCCTCATCACTTCTCTCAGTTCTCCTAACTTACCCCATCCCAAATAAGTGATGAGCAAGTGTTTTCCTCCCAGTCACTGACAGCCAACAGCTGAGAAGGGCAACATTTTCTTGTGGTCCTGTACTATGTGACTCAACCTTTCCTCTGAGAAAACAAAATGAAACTCCCCATATTCAAAACAGCTGTTCCCTTTCTTTGGAGGAGTCAAGCCCACAGTTAGTCTCAAGAACACCTACAGCTAATGTCAGCATGAGACCCGAACAGATGAATGAAGGCTTTCTTTTAAGGGACAGAATAAAAACTATGCTGAGCCTTATAACTTTGAACAGCAGCAACTCCTCTCCAAACCTTTGAAGTGTACTCAGAAGCAGCAGGAAGCCAGTGCTGCATATAGAATTTGGAGAGAATATTTTGAAATGTGTACCCAGCTAAACAAACTTTTTATTCCCTGCACAATCAGGGGCTTCAAGTACAGCCCAAGATCAGTTGCACCACAGTGGCCTAAAGAATAATCCCGACTCAGAGGGAAGCAGCATTACTTGCACCACTACTGACCTCCCCACCTAGGAGAAGGTATTTAAAATAGACTACAACTTATAATCAGTGAAAAAAAGGGAAAAAAAAATGGCATACTGGTTTACTTTTTTATTTGTAGCTTTAGCAGAGCACATCTGGCAGAGAAATTTCAATATTTTTTTTTTATTTTATTTTTTTCCAATATGGTTTTCTTTCAATAGCTCAATTAGTATCTCATTATTTACACAACACAGAAGAGCTCCCCACAGTTTCACTGCCAGGCTCTACTGAGACTGAATTCCTTGCAACATTGTAAAAATCATGCAAAACCAGAGGCAAGAGATAAACTTACTGCTTTTTTTTGCATTCAATTGCTCGGTCCACACTGAAGTCTGGAAGTCTGATAAATCCTTCTGCTTTTTCAGCCTGCAATAAAATAAAATAAAATAAAAATCACCATGTCAACCAGTTAGTAAACTACCAGACTCCAATGCTCAAAGACATTTAATGTGCAAGTGCTTGTTTTTGATGGCTTTTTATAGTGTGAATATATATTCTCATCACCATGGGGACAGATTAACACCCAATGTTTTGGATGATATTTGGTAACAAGAAATATTCCTATACCAGCTACTACTTGTGCAAGTCCTGGATGCTAGAAAGCCACCACTCCTGTCTGTGCAAGTAGCAGAGTGTGAGCATAGGATTTGTTATACACTTCCAAATATCAAAGTGCCCGAAAGGGGAAGGTTCCTCAACTCCTACAACATTCCTCGTCCTTCTCATCTCAAAGCATTTCAGGATTTCTGAAGTATAGTCCGGAGTCTGAAACTGTCAAGGGCAAAATTTACATTTGGATCAAGCCAGGACTAAAAACAGCAGGAAGGTGGAAGAAGCAGTCCCTCTGCAGCCATCAGTGATCATACAACTTCTCTGAACAAATTGACCAGCCACACTTTGTGCATAGACCACAGAAAATGAAACTACTGATTCTCAGCTCTAAAAACAGAAAAGACAGCTGACATGAGTGGATGAATAAGGGTTATATAATCTGTTACATCTGTCTGGATGTTACATACAATCTCAAAGGAGCATTTATTCCATTATACAGCATGTATGTTACACAGATGCATAACAGCAACATGCATGATATATGCATATTTGCAAAATACATGACTATAGCGATGGGAATTGAAAAGTGACCCAAAACGATCCAAGGCAGAGATGGACTGTCCCCCAGGTAACTGTAATGTGGATCATTTTGCAGGGTCACCTATGTACTCCTGTACATGAGCAAGGCAGAGGTGAGACCAGCTGCTCCCATGCCAGGAGGTGAAATGGTCAAGGGAACAGTCCCACACAGCTGAGCTCTGTTGTTAAACACTGTGAACCAGCCCTAAAGAGCTTCGGCCACCCTAAGAGCTATCACTCCCCCCAGTGAACCACCCCTAAAGAGCTATCACTCCCCCCAGAAATCTGCAGGCATGGTTCAGGAAGGTAGCAAAAGCCAGGCAGACATTTAAAGTGCACTGTTTAGATGTAGTCACTCCTTTCTGGACAGGTGAAGGTTTGCTGACCATTGGCATCTCTGTTTTGGGTCAGCTGCACTCTGTGTCAGAGAGTGGCTCCAGCAAAACTGAATTTACCAGTTAGCCTCAAATCCCTGTCCTTGCTGATGCCTGCAGCTGAAACACCTATCACTACATCTATCTATATTCACCCAGCCACAATAAGACTAGGAATCCTCCTAAGAGGAGCAATAATGGAGACAAAAGTTTGTAGCATGTAACATCAGGAAAAACTGTACTTTCCAAGATACAGAAAGTGTTCATTCCTGGACCACTTTTTTTTTTTGCTGCTCCCAGCTCTTATCCCTGGGCACATTAAAATTCTGAAGAAGTATAAAGCAGGTAAAATATACACAACAATTACAAAGACAGAGGATAAATGAAGATGACTGACAGCATCTCAAGTCGCATTATGCATGAATATGAAAAGACTATAAAAAGATGTTCATTGAGACAAGCCTTTGTGCTTTAACACTTTAATGCTTTGAAGTATGAATCTCTGAGAACAGAAATATGGATACAGAATAGATATTTCAGTGGGTGGGTTCCCCACATCTCTGCATATCTGTTCTTCAGTAAACAGTAAATCATGGCATAACCACTCCTGAAGTTATTCATAGTAGAGGTTTATATTTTGCATCTTCACCAGTAAATGGTTTTGCCTGCTCCAGCACAAAAAGAAACAAACAAAAAAACCCAAACAGTTCTTTCTTTCTTTCAGCACAGAAGAAAGAATGATGTTCATCAGCATCTGGGCTGAAAAAAAAATTTATTTTGCAACGTGGCTTCATTTGTACCAAAAAGTGCCTATTTGTTGTTGTGTGTTTTTAACTTTCTCTGATCATATTTGTATCTGTCAAACTTGTTTAGAGTCTGGCTTGGGGAGCTTTTGTTTCCATTCCACAGGTTGAAATTTAGTGAGACTAAACTTATTGACATAACAATTAAAGAAAAAAATGTTGCAAGATTTTTTTGAAGTCTTTTTTTTTTTAATGGATATTTCATTCAATTAGACTTTATGCTAGTATTTTCAACTCAAATCCATAGTCTATCAAAGACACAGGGATGAGCAAATGAGTAGGGGTGAGTAAAGGAGGAGCTCTATTCATGGGCTGCATTGTACTAAAGATAGAGAATTTACTATTCTGCATTTCTGTACCAGAAAGGGTGGTCACTTATTAGACAAGGTGCAGCAAGAACACTGAAATTCCTATTTGATTGCCAAGACCAGTCTAAGAATGCCAGAGACCAACTTCAGAAAAGCGGTTCATAAGGTATCAAAGCCATCATGACACACATTTCTGGATGAGAAACACATACAATGACAGTTGTTTCTCTGCAGTATGAATCAAGAAACCAAATTTTAAAAAAGATTCAAAAGACCCTGTGTGAAAGGATATACCCAGGTACCTACTCACCCATACCCCAATAAATCCAATCCTTGAGCTACATAAGCCACCAGGTGAGTGAGTGGGTGACTATGGTCTGGGGCAGGCTGAGCTTACATGTTACAAATGCAATCACAGCTCCGCCAGTTTTATCTACTGGTGCAGTAGCCATTGATCTAGACTGTATCCTATAAATTGCTTAGGGTGCTGCACAAGCACTCACGAGGAGATTAAATCCATGCAATGCCATTAGTTACTGTCTCTACTGTCAATGCATACACATATTTGATCATTTAGATTTTGCTTTGGACTAGCGAATTATCAGGACTCTGTAAGCCAGTGTGGGAACACTCACCTGGGGTGCTCCTATCCATGCAGAGATAGAACTTGGGCTTGTACCACTGACATATTCAATCAGGGTCTAAATTAGAGGAGTACTCTCTATACTGCTAATGACAATCGTTCTTTAAGTAATTTACATTTACTGGTTTTACAACAGAGAAATTTCCAGATTTCTTATGCAGTATTTTGTAAGTTCCAGTTGGTAAAAGATTATGTTCAGTGCATTCAGGTTCTATATTAATAATGTCAGTGATTTCACATTTATTCATTTATAAGAAAAGTTTAATGTTTCATTTTATGTATGAGTGAAAGTAAGGAGGATAGTGGTGTGATTATTTTAATGCACTATTGGTACACATCTCAGATGTGTCATCTGTATAACAGAAAATAAGGGATTGATGGGTACGTAGTTCCATAATTATCAGAAAAAAAGAAACCAAATCATAACAGTAAAACCTTATGAGTGTAATTACAGTCAGCAAATAGAATTCCAAATAAACACTAGGAACAGAACATGTGGAAGTCATCTTTTCAGTCATTCTTGGAATAAAAATGACATTTTAAATCATTAAAATTGTATAGAAGTCTTAAGTGTTTTCTCTTAAATGTTATCTTTAATGTGACTTCAAACATGCTATTATTTAACTCACACATTTCACTCAAACTTCCTTCAGATTTTATTGCAATTCTGTAAAATAGCCCTAAAAGACTCTGATTAAAAGAACCTTGACCTGTTTCCTATTTAATCAGGATGTTTAAAAGAATAAGCTGTTATCTTTTGTGGTTTTTATGCAGGTTAACCTAACACATAAATTCACACATTTTGCTATGTCAAATTGTAGGAAAATAATTTCAAAAGTAATAACAGTCTCAGCAAATGCTTGGGACAAAAGCATTTTTTCACAGAAAAGGCTTTTCACTCAAAAAAAAAAATCAAAAATATTTAGGAAACATAATGCATGAATACAATGAAGGAGGTTAAGGTCCTTTTTAGTTTGCCTCAATACATTCTCTAAAAGTTGTGTCTTTAGGAGATTTAGTAAATAATTTAATAGATCTTTTTCAGTATTTGAAATTAACATAGTGGTGCAGAAAGATTTTTTTTTATTAAATAGTGCTGTAAAGTCAAAATATCTAGATATTGCGGAACAGCTCCAATCTGCAATTCAGGTTACTCCTCATGGCTTCACCACAGTGTTTCATTGCTGCCCCCAAAAGACCCTGTGGATGCTGGAGGAGCAGTTTGGTCCTCAAGCATTTTCAGTCTTTTTTCTCTCTGCCAAGTATACCACTGTGGCAACCTACAGAACTGTGAATAATTTGTGTAAGATATCGGACCAGAGATCCACAAAGCCTTCAGCACAATCAGCCGACATCAGTGACTTTTTATCATTCATGTAAGCAGCTACTATAACTCAAAAGTGAAAGGTTTCCATTTTAAAAGACTGCAATTATACAGCTCCTGGCAAAGCTGTTGGAGTAAGGAACAATTTAAATGCAGTCAATGGGGGAAAAAAACCCCAAAGATAAATAGTGACAGTAGATCACAGCCTGCAACCCTTTGATTTTATATTTATATTTCTTTTCAGCTGAATCCCCATGACAACCATCGTTAACACATCTTGCTTCAACTCTACTTGGAAAACTAGATGAGCTATCCTAAAGGCCCACAAGACAGAGCCGTTTAGTGCTCTGTCACTTTCCAGCCAACACTATCCAACACAGTTGCAACAAAGCGCAAGGAGCCAGGAGCCTGGGATTACACGTGATGATTTTCCTACACAAGAGTACTGATTCCCTCCAGGCTTTCAGTATGAGAACTAAAACTGCTAAAGGGGCATGCAGCACCACACACTTTCCTCTTCAAACAGTTATCTTCAAGGCTGCTCCCTACAGAGAGCAGTACTTGAAAGAGAGAACCAAAGGTTAACAAAGAGCAGTTGTCCAAGGAGTCTGGTGAATGCACCCAGAAAGTCTGACTGCTCAGATCCATCTTCTGTGTTTCCTTTGCAAAACCAACCCTTCTGTGTTTCTACCTAGTCCAAACACCTTCCCCTCCCCAGGCTGGGGTCACGTCCATGCTGCAAACAAATGTTTACCTGTCTCATGTGATATCCATGTTTTATAAAAAGAGCAAGCATACATGGGAAAAGTTTTGAGGGGAGCCTACCCAAAACTGCTGAGACTACTGGAGCCCTTACTTCACTGTTCCCAGTACTTCAGCTAACCGGTTGAAAGCTAATTTGGATTTGACTGTGTGCTCTGTTTTGCTTTCAGTGAAGGAGAAGCTTGACTTGGGGTGTCTGGATCTGCCCTTGGTGACCCTTCCCAGAGTTTTATTATTTTCTTTTCTTTTGAGCTGTAGCTTTCACAACATATTTTATGTTAAATTGAAGGAACTATTGTCTGCAAATGTCACCACAAGGGTCTTATATCACCTCCCCCAACCTGCCTCATGTGAAAGACCCAGAACCAGAGTGGCTTGAAAGCAAATTAAATCAGAGCAACAGAAACATCCAGAGCTTCAGAGGTGCCTGAAGACAGACTTCACTGAGAACACAATGTCAGCTGAGATTACCTACCCAAATCTGGGACAATGCACATTCCTGTACAAATTCCACCCACTCCCTATTTTCTCCATCTCCATTAGAAAGAAAGGTTAGGTCCAGCACCCTGTTGCTATGCTACAGTTGCCAGTGTCTGGTTGATTGCAGTTTCCACATAGCCACGAACAAAACACGCTTTTTTCTCACTAGAAAGAAACTGGTCAGACAGAGCTATAGGCAGCCAGCGAGCGTCCACCAGTTCCTTTGGCCTCAGCCCTGCTCCTTCCTCCACTACCACCTTGTGCTTCAGCCTCTATAACAGGGGTCATCATGGAAAGCCTCAAGTATGTGAGGAGCAGGACTCTTCCTCTCTCAACACAACTGTGAACTTAAAATTGTGGTCTTGGATGCCCAGTTGGGACCAAGGATTAACTCCACTGAAGTCAGTGGAAGTTCAGGCAGAATTAAAGCCAAGCCAGATAGTAAAAAGAAATATCAAGCAAGCAAGTGAATATGTCACTGGTATTTCTGCTTACTCCTCAGAATAATTATTTTCTGATACTTCCCATGTCTAAAAGGCACATCAGCCATCCAGCTCACCTTTCTTAACGCTGCTTTGCCAGAAGTACAACTGCAATCACTAATTTAGAACAGGCAGTGTTAATAAGGGTTTGCAGGGTATTTATGCCACTGATGACTATCTGTCAGGCCATGTCTTTCAAGTAGAGATATTGTAAGCACTGGGAAAACAAAGCCTTTTGTTTATCTTTTTTTCCTAGTTATCTTATTTCTTTCTCTTTTCTCTTTCTCTCATGCATGT
This sequence comes from Athene cunicularia, assembly GCF_003259725.1. Classification (NCBI taxonomy): domain Eukaryota; kingdom Metazoa; phylum Chordata; class Aves; order Strigiformes; family Strigidae; genus Athene; species Athene cunicularia. The sequence goes on along the minus strand of NW_020799097.1, from coordinate 68,717,168 downwards.
ATTTGACTTGGTCTTGAAAGAAAGCTAAATCAGACTACCACAACACCACAAAAAACAACAACCCAAGACCAGCAGAGTTATTTTCACTTTTCCCCCCAAAAAAAGAATAGCTAATACCATATTTAAATGTCATTTTTTTTAATCCTGTTAAAAAACCTGCAATTGAAGGGAGAATATGAAATACTCTTTATATGAATAAAGTTTTGTTTAGAGTTTTGGGGTTAGGTGGGTTTTTTTTATGGTTTAAATTATTTTGTTTGTACCTTGAAAGAGCAATTATTTTTAATGGGGATTACTGCAATAGAAATAAACAAGTGGAAACAACCTTGCATTTGATTTCTTAAAATGCTCTAAGAATTAATAAGTGTTCCTTTAATCTCTCATCTTTTCCCAGGCATGGGACATGCTGATTTCCAGAGCAGTCTGTTTGCATTTAGGAAACTTGATGCCTGTTCACAATTTGACACTAAAGGTGCTGAGTTTCAACGTATGTTGTTGCTAACATCCCCATATCATCTGCATACCCCAATTCTGGGCTCCGTCATTCCATCACTTGAACATGATAGGAGCTTTCTTAGAGGCAGCAGTGCAAGAGAGCAAAGTGAAGGGAATAATTATGTCTGAAACTTCCGATGATGGGCAAGACACCCTCTTTGCCCAATCAAGACAAGCTGTAGCAAACAGCCTAGAGTAAAACCAACTGTTCCCTAGGACTCTGCCATAACCTTTCATTAAAAGAATTACTCCGAGTTTCTCACCATGTCTTCCCTCACCACTACTTGTTCAGATTTTAATTCCTAGTTCTTCAGCTGATTACAGGAATTCAGGGCCTGCTGTTCTTTGTCTCTGTTTCCCACTCACACTGTAAGTGGAGTAGGCTACTTGGGCTGGACTGCCTGGAAAAGAAACACTATCTATATTGGTTGTTCTGAGAGTTCATCCTCTGAAAAGAAAGCTGGACCTTGAATTCAAAACACCGAGTTCTCCTGCAGATTTGACTGCAAGCATTGACTCATCAGAGCAGGAAGTTAATAATCAGCAGAATGTGAAAACCTTTAATCACAATGCTCTGGATGAGACATCAGCAAGACCAGGAGTAAAAATATCACCAACTGGCAGTTCTCATACCTGCAACCCTACCAGTGCAAACTGAGGAAAAAAAAGAATAAATTAAAAAAAAAAAGTCCAAAAAGCAAACCAATAAACTAATTAATGTCAGTGAGGAAGAGGATAGAGAGAGAAGCAGGAGAGACTTCTGAAAATTAAACTAATTAGAAGTGAAGAAGCGTTACTGGTTTGGGTCTTGATAGCGAGTGTCTGCAAACTGCCCATGCCAGGAAAACATTTCCCAAATTCAAATGCCACCAGTGCCTGCAAAGAGCAGCTCTTTAAAGGGCAGAACAGACAGCAAGTTAACATTTTACAAGCACTTCCTAAACTAGAAAACACATAGTTTTCTGCATGTTTCACATTCACATAGACATTTCCCAGATTACCAGAAATGTCAGGGCTGAGAAATAAACCCAGTCATTTGTAGGTCTCCAGAGTGCATTTAAATTGTGACCCCATCTCCCCTTCTCTCAGTCTCAGCAGATGCTGTTTGTCCAGCACCCAGAGCTGGATGGACACTGTACTCACCAGCTGACTGCTGTACCAATACAGCGATGACTCCTTCAGCACACACCAGAACTTTTTCCATTTGTTGCCAATGAAAGCTCCTTTTTCCTTCTTTTTGTAGAGCCATCCTTGACAATCGGCTTGCCCCAGCTCTTTACACGATATCCTCCGTCGGCTCATTATAAAGAACCCTGTGCCATTAAAAATACAGTGTTCTGCTTGTTTAAAAGTGCATTACCAGGAAAGATGTTCCTGCTAATTAAAGATATTAACCTTACTTAGCAATCTCAGCAAGCCATCCAAGCATATTTTAAAATATACTTAGAAGTCATTCAGTTTTATAATGGCTGTGGCAGTAACACACATTCATTTGAAAGGCATTCTGATGTGCAGAAACAAAATAGTAAGCTATAGATAATGCAGACACTAATTATTGCTAAGATAACCATATACAAGTTTTTGTAAATTAAAAATACATCCTTTGATCCTTTTAAGAGAAGCACGCATATATTTCCCTTGACACAGATGCACTGAAAAGAATATATCTATTTAAGTCAGCTAGAGAAAACTATTATGCCAAGTACATGAAAACCGCTAGTGTGTGTGTATGTGCAGGCAGCTGATTCCACCTCACTGATTTCCAGCTTCGATTCAATTAACATACCACAAGGATTTAGTCCAAAGGAGCAGCCCGTTGTCATTTTTCTCAGAATCAGTGGAGTTAAAAAGCAGCCTTCCACCAGCTGAGTAGCAGTGTAAAATCCTCACCCTCCCAAGAATAAGACATACTAAGAAAATAACAAAAGAGGAACCCAGAAGAGACAAGAAAAAACAATCTCTCATTACCTTGACTTTTCTTTTTTGTCTTCTGACGCAAGGGAACCTGTAAGAAATGCAGGAAGGAAAGAAAAGAGGAAATTTCAGATTGTGTTGCAACATTTGTGTAGAAAGGGGAGGGGGAAGCTAGAGAAGGACGTGGTGGTGATGCTGGTGGTATATGCAGGATGGAAACGCATAACCCACTCACTGCTGAAGGGACGTTAGTAGCTGAAGCATAAAACGTGTTAATTAAAATTGATGTATATCTAGTTGAGCAAGAGCAAACGTAACTATATTATACATGTGTGTGTCTACTAGTGCTTCCTGTTTCACACCCACAGGCAGCTTCTATTTTGCTACTGTGTTTGCCTGAATTGTATTCTGTGTTCAGAAGTTAAAAAATAGAAGTTAAGACTCCAACATTTTAATGTTTCATTAGACTCCACGAGGGGGATTTACAAACGTGGGGAGATGAAAAATACATGCCAGGTGTCTGATTGTCCTTTAGCTCATTCTAAGAAATTCTGAAAAATAAAAAAAAAAATTGATTTTGCCTTCCTCTTTTTTTTTATTTAGTGCTGAGAATGTATTTCCCTCTATATAAGAATTTTATAATACTTTTTTAACAAAAAAATGATAACCATACAAACCCAGCAGAATATCCAAACTGTAAAACATAAATATGCCAGAAGTTTGCCATGCCATATATGACAGTTTTAGTCACGTCAAAAATAACAGAATTGAAGTACATTTACTCATTTTCAGTCTGTATATTTCAACCCACATAAACACATAGAAAATGAAACTAAAACAGAAGACCACAGGCTAAAAAAGAGGTCATTAGAAATGTAAAGTCTGGCTTTTGAAGTAAATTATCCCCAGACATGCTGTTTGGTCACACGATTGTGGACAAAGCACCTGACTTCTCTTCGCCTCAACCTTTCCATCTCTAGCATGGGAACAAAAGCATTTACCTTTTTCTATTTTTAGGAAGGATTTGAAGCCTCTGGCTGACAAATGCTGGATAAAGTGACATATGATTTAATATGCTGGCCACAACGTTGCTATGCAAAGCTGGTAGCTACCTGATCCGCTGCAGAGCTACGCTATGAACATCCCTAATGCAGCCCCTCTGCCTAGCCAGCCAGCTTTTCAGAGAAATAAAACCCCACTTCATCTTATTCTTGAAGGATTTGATTACTTTTCTCATAGGCGAACTAAAGGTGAGTAAAGCTGCACCATCTGGAAACAGTAACAGAAGAGACCACTGCCAGTATTGACGAGAGCTAGAACTTTCTTTAACCAGTGATCTTTGCAGCATGTATCACAGAGCAGAACTGCATATCGCTTATCTGATGCCTCTTTGAGATGACCTGAGAAACACACTTGTGGGAGGCCTTACCAGGAATGAATAATCCCAGACTCCTGCTTAATCATCACGTATTCTTTTTCCCTTTTTCTTTTTTTTCTTTTTTTTTTTTTTTTAATTTAATTCTACCACTGCCTTCTCTCAGCCTATTCTCCATGACAACAGACAAAGAAAAGCAATGAGAAAACACATCAGCTCTATTGGAGGCTTTGCTATTTCCCCATCCTATATGGGCCACCTTTTGTGTCTTGATTGCAAAGAAAGTAATGCCCTATTTGGGACACATGGAAACAATATATGGCCTCAGTGAATCAATGGGTCACACAGTCACACTAATTACTTTCCTTTAGAGCTACCCAAAGTGATATTAAGAAAAACAAATATGAATCAGCTGTCCTTCCACAAAAACTATGTAGTGGGGCAATGTCACAACTTTGCCATGACACTACAGTGGGGTCATTTCATCTTTACCCAACACCAAGTAGTACAACAAGAGCAGCACTACTGAGACAGGATGTGGCTCTCTAAACAACCGAGGAAGAAGTAGATCTTTCCACTAACCTTATTTATGATCTAAAGCAAAATAATACGGTTTATGGCTTATCTGTCAAGAAAAGGTTAATATCCATATTATGTAAATCATCTGTAAGAGCCTGCTTCATATACAGATGGATGAAAAGATTGATTACCTAGTAAGAGCTCAGGGTAACAAAAAGAATTTACAAATGTGCATTTATTATTCTGCAGTAATGATAGTATCTTGCTGCAATTTGACAGGGGTGATGAATCCCCATCTCTTCATATTTTGTGGGAGGAGTTGCGAAATGAATGGGGGATGGAAGGGCAGTTTACCCAGCCAGCACTGCATTTAGTTTGCCTGGATAAAATCAGTGATAAATCCTTAACAAAATCATTGCTGAGTGAGATTTTGTGAATTAAGGTACATCTCTGGATTTCATTCCCAGTATTCCTGAAAGCTGAATTAAATTTTCAATAAATTAATCTTAAACCTGGAATTCAACAACTTAAGTAGTTTTTAGTGCTGTTCAGAAGCCCAGCATCATCTTATTAAAAATATCTGTTTTGCTCTGTGCAAGAGTAATTTCTAATCCTAGACTGCAACAATGAAATCTGGTGTTATGCACAAAACTGCCTTCCCAAATGTTGCGGATTTATAAAGAAGCAAAAACAACCTCTTTCTCCAAAGCACCAGTGTTTGAAGTCAAATATCTTATGAAATAAGCAAACACTTTGCAGTAAAACTGTTTTCATCTTAAACCAATAGAAAACCTATATATAAACGAATCTATCACAAAATTCATAAAATGCTTCACCAGCAGGATTTGGATTCAGTTTTCCATGAGAATACAACACACTAGCAAGTCTCCAGTGGCAAACCTTTCCTCAAGAAGTAAATTAAAGTTTCCTCCTTCAAAAACTGGCTTAGAGTCAACAATCTTTCATTTCAGTGAACCCGAGTGAAAATTGATTAAGAGATACTTTAAAGTTTCACCTCTAACGGTGACATTAACACCAGTGCAAAACAAAGAGAAAACTGTGGAAGGCAGAGTTATTACCAGTAAAGCCAATGGTACCAACCAGTGGCATAACAGCAGTTTCAGACGTCAAGGTACTGTAACTACCAGACATAATCACTGAAACTATCTGAAACTGAATCAGATGTCATGATTTTACTATGCTTCTGATAATGGTGGATGTTTCTCTATAAATCTGTTTCCTGATGGCAAATTATTTATTTCATTATCACATGTTCAACTGAAAAACAAACCAAAAAATATCAAACCTCTTTCTATCTCTTGTTGTTACCAGGGAAAATCCAAGAGCAATAAACCTCAGAAAGCTCCAAAATTAATGCAAAACATTACAGTTATTTGCAACTTTAGGAGGGTCATCATTTTTGCACAAGGCTGGCAATAGAGGGTAGGTTTTAATCTTTTCAGGTAGGTTTTGGTTTACTCATCAGTTTACTGAGACCTGAACAGGATGAGATAGTGATTCTGCAGGACAACGTAGACTTCAAGTTTGCTATCCATTATTCCTCCACTTGGCAAATACACCCATGAGCCAATTGCAAAGGGAGCTGCACAACTAGCGCTGTTCACAATGACTGCTATGCCAGGTAGGCTCCACCAATGAGCAAAAACATATGAGAGAAGTGATAACTTCAGTAAAAGACTTCTGTCAGTTTAGAGATCCTGTTTTTTTCACGGATTGACAGTATAGTTGAGCTTGGAAGGGACTTCTGGAGGTCATATGGTTCAACCCCCCCAACGCAAACAAGGACACCTACCACGTCCAGACAGCTTTTAAATATCTCCAGGGATGGAAACTCCACAGCCTCTCTGGGCAACCTGTGCCAGTGCTCAGTCACCCTCACAGTAAAAAAACGTTCCCTGATGTTCAGAGGGAACCTCCTGTGTTTCAGTTTGTGCCAAGTGCCTCTGGTCCTGTGTCACTGGACACCACTGAAAAGAGCCTGGCTCTGTCTTCTTTGCACCCTCTCTTCAGGTACTTATATGCATTAATAAGATCCCACTGAGACTGTCCTCCAAGCTAAACAGTCCCAGCTCACTCACTCTTTCCTCATATATTAGATGTTCCGGTGCCTTAGTTATCCTTGTGGCCTTTCACTGGACTCTCTCCAGTATATCCATATCTCTCTTGTACTGGGGAGCCCAGAAGTGGACACAGTGCTTCACGTATCACCTCACCAGTGCTGAATAAAGGGGAAAGATCACCTGCCTTGACCTGCTGGCAATACTGTGTCTAATGCTCCAAGGATACCATTTGCCTTCTTTGCAGCGAGGGCATTTTGCTGGCTCGTGTTCAACTTGATGTCCACCAAGCAAGACTCCCAAGTCCTTTCCTGCAAATCTGCTTTCCATCTGGGTGGCCCCCAGCATATACTGGTTTCTTCTGTCAATATCATTTGTGCTCATAGGGAATAACAGTAGGGGGTAGAAGTCAGAAGGCTGGACAAGCTTTGGCAGTCCCTCCATAACATCCTGGATTCGGGCCCCTGCCAGGCAGCAAACCTCTCTAGATAGTTGGTCAGGCCTACAGACAGGTGACTCTGGCCCCCACAGTGGGGAGTCACCCACTGTGTTTACTCACCGTTTGCTCCTGGTAGCCTTGCATGGTTTATGGTTAGATGAACCAGGTCCTTTTCTAGTAGGCACTTCTGGCTCCTCTTCAGTTTGAGGGCAGTCAACCTATATTGCAGTTGCAAGTTCTTAGGTGGGGCAGAAGCCTTCCTCTTGGTACTAGAAGTCATCAGCTTCCATCCTTCCCCTTCTCCAGAGGTTTTGCTTACTTTGGTAGTGGGGGTAGACACTGCCTGCTTCTCCACTGCAGGTGGGGACTGACGTTTTAAAGCTGTTGTGTGTCAGAGGAGACTTTACCTATCTCCCTTTCATTTTTTTCTGATGCTGTGCAGCCTGCTCACTTCCTCCCATTTCTTCTCCACTTGCTAGCACAGCTTCTTCAAGATGGGGCACCTCCTAAAGGGCAGAGGGCCATCTCTCCCAGCCTCAGAGAGAGGTCTCAGGCTAGGACTCTGAGAACCTGCATTCTGGGACTCTGAGGGCTCTGTCTGCCTTCTAAAACTGAGTCTGTGTGGAAACATCTGCCCTAGAAGGGGCAGCTGCTCCCACATCCATTGGCAAAATTGCCCTGTTATTACCATGTCTAAGACTGTTACAGCAGCACAGTTTCAACTGTAGCTCCCTTACTTTGCTCCTTAACACCCTGATGCACAAACTGCTTGGTCTGTTGGCTACCCTCTGGGGCTGGCTCTTAGACAGTTTCCTCCTGAGCACCAGTTAAAAGGGTGCTTGACCCTCCCTAATCAGAGGCTTCAGGCACCCTGGGTCAGGGGCAGCTATCATAATCATTAAAAGCTGCTAGAGCTTCCTCAGCTCACACCCTTGTGGCTCCCCTTACCTTGTTCTTGCCTGACAACAAGGATTTGCAGGTATGTAGCACGGGGGCTACATGTTTCCAACTTCCTTTCCAGATGGGTGACTTTGAGAAATCATCTCTGCTAACCAAACTCAGATGGGCAGCATCTCCCTGGGGAGCTGCTAAGAACAGTCAAGGATCACACCAAAGGATGCTTCTGCCCAGATACCGAGGGGCTTGCAGCCTGTAAACTCCCCAGGAGAAAAAAAATGGATGAAATAGGTGTATGAGGCTGTTTTAGGGGAAAGAAAAAAACTGTTCTAAAAGCAAAAGCAGGGGCATTGGGCTAATACTGAAGACCAGACTTCATGTCTCATGAAGTTCACCTCACAATGCATGAGTCTGAAAAGGTACCAAAGAAAATTGTGATTGACAGTTCATCTTCTACAGAGCTGTACTTTCCTTAGGCTTCTCAAGAGTTAGAGAGATGCGTGGCTAACAAAATCCTTTGCTAAGATCATGTATCCTAAATTACTGCTTTTTCTATCTATTGAGGGATAGAACTTGGAAGTGAGGGCACACTTGGCATTAGGCCCATACAATAGACTTCATTTTGCCTTAGAGCAAAACTAGGGCAGGCCTGTAGCAGTCTCACCACTTGACTTGGCCTATAAGCAAGATTTTGTTTGGATATTGATGTTGTCCGCAGTCTTCTACGATCATGAGGACAGAACCCCAACACACCACCTCTTCAGCTGATGAGTAATTCTGGCATAACTTCAATTATACTTACAAGAGCATTGCCATCAGTTTCCATGAATGGTTTCAAAGCTTAGCAGGAAATCTGTAAAAAGATAAAGTTTTTGTTACTTAAGTTCTGTATTATATTTTCATATTAATATGAGTCTTGGCAGTAGAGTAAAAAAATGTGTTAATATGCTTTGACCTGCCAACTTTACCCTCCCCACTCCACACATCCCCACAAAAAAAATCCCAAAACTTTTCCAAAGATAAAACTATGTTATGTGAACTGATTTGCCTGATTTAGAAGTCAACCATAAGGAACACTAACTCGAAGTTGTCCAAGGTTTTCAATGAAATAAACAGAATAAAGCATGTGGATATAGTCAGAGGGTTGCTTATTGTTTGGTTTGGTTTGGGGGCTGGGTGGGTTTTTGTGTTTGCTTTTTTTTTTTTTTTTTTTTTAGGAAATGCATGGAGAATAAATAGATAAGTAAAACTGGGGGTTGTTTGAGTTTGGGGGGTTTTTTTTGTTCATTTTGGTTTTTACTTTGAAAGAAGTCTATAAAATTGTGATTTCCGCTTTGCTGAGTTATTCCTAGTGTTTCCTGGGAACTCTAATTAAGTAATCTGCTGGCTCTCTTGAATGGGATGAGATCTCATACTGGACTGCCCATTTTATAATGAATTGCAATTTTCCATTCTGGAGAGCAAAATCTGTGCAGTCCAACAGTAGACGCTAGGGTATTTTTAAAAAAAGGTACACAGCGTAGTTATCCATTCAGGTGTCAGTTCAGGTGATTTCATTTGGTATACACAACCAATAGTCAACTCTCTGCATGATTTTCCTTAGTCTGGTAGAATGGATACATGACAAAATAATTAGTGCAGTATACAAGATGAAGGAGAACATACCAACTTTTTAGTGTCAGCAAAGTTCCTACAAAACTCACACCTCTGCCTATGAAAAAATCATAGAGTGAAATGGGAGAGGATACAAGACTCTGCTGTAGTGAGCATGAAAGGATTTCCAGAAATAGAGCAACACTTCAGAATAATTTCTAACAAGAACTTGTTCCTGTTACTAGAACCAGTAATTTAAGATATGTGCCATTTCTCATACATAATATTTGTTTTAGTTTGAAAATAAAATCTTAAAACAGAAAATAAAAACCCACCTACCGGCTTCCAGCAATTTCAAACCAAAAATAGAAAGTCAAACAAATACACATTTTTCTGGCTCCCAACTGTTTCTGTTCAAAAATAGAAAAAAGCATTTTCTATAAGTGGCTCAAATAGAAGTAATATCATGATGAGGAGAAATGTTACGGCAAATAATTTCAAGGATGTTTGGAAATCATAGCTAGTATAAACAAGCAGAGGAAACACCTTTAGTTATACAAGCAAATTAACATCAGGCCTTAAATACTGAGCCAGAAAACAAGGGAATAACCGTCCAAATTACAGTCATTATTGTGACATGTGGCCTTTTTCCTGTCATTTCTTCATTTCATGCGTGCTTTGGGTTTGGGGAGGGTGGGGTGTAATTATATGAACTGCACAGATTTGAATCAGTCATGGTACCAGGAGCAAGAGGAGAAGTGTTAGTTAACTGGCAAGGAAACGTTTCCGCCTGTGTGCTTTGTGCCAGAGGAGTTGAAATGGATTTCAGCAGAACCTTCTCAGTGACTTTAACTCAGACTTTTGTTTAGTCTCCAGAAACTGGATAAGCAATCTTTGAGCCAGCATCCAATTTTCAAAAGCAGCATTGACTTCTGTCTCATTCCAGTTAAGAGTATAATTTATTATTCCATGTGTAAAGATATTTTTTTCAAATTGCATGTTCACTGCAGAAATAACTCTCCTACAACATAACCTGAGTTTATTTCTCCTAAGTAAACCCAACCTGAGTGAGATTAGTTACACTGTGAAACAGCATTAGGATTTCTATGTCCGTTCAAGTGTATTCAACTGTTGCAAACCCAACATTTCAGAAGGGCATAACCTGTTTATCTCTGCACTACAGTAAAATAAGTGTTTCCTTTCAATTTTCTGCAGGTGCACTGTGGAAAAACCATCTATCCTTTCTAAAAAGACAGGTGAACCAGGAGAAGGAGGCCAGGATAAATAAGGCCACTCAAGCAGAGCTAGTCTGTACCCACCTTTACCGGATGGTCCAGCATATATCTGCAGGGGCTGTCTCTGGGAACCGTAGGCTTCCACCCCCCAGTATTGCCCTCCCGCAGGCTGCAGTTAGCATCCCCTGCTGAGCTGTGCCCCTCGTGTGACGGTAGGTGGTCATACAAGGGCAGCCCAGGACTGGCATTTTTTTCTGGCAGAAGAGCTTTCCAGCCCACAAAAGCTACACCTGAACTTGGGAGCTTGGCAAGCCAGCGAGAGGTTAGTAGGAGACAACACTTGAGTTCCTACCACCAGGAGAGTGTCCTGATTCCTAACTGGAACAGCTGCAGCAGGAGAAGCCTTGGCCCAGACCATTTCATAGCACTCAGGGTGCCATATTACAGACCAGAGACACCCGTGTGTGTATCCTTGTCCTTAGGTGGACGTTGAATTTGAAGTGGGGTGTCAGCCCCAAAGGTGTACCCTAAGCACAAATGTGAGGGATTCCAGTCCTCATCCTAAGTCTCTCCATTTGCAACGAGGTAAGCTCTAGTAACAGAAGGAGAGGAAAACCCTCCAGCCTACGGATTAAGGCACCCACATTGAAAACGTACCAGGATTGCAGTCTGCTGCAATGAATGTTCAATTCACTAAAACCGCAAAGTGGAACAAACCAAAGAGAGAAAATAAAACCAGGGACAGTGAAGCCTCTTCCACTTCAAATGGCTTTACAAAGGAGCAAACAGACTTGAATGCCTCACTTCCTGGAGGATAAAAACTGCTAGATCTACTAGACAAAAGCAAAAGGGGATGGATTTACATTATCAGTTTGTAAACGTTACCTACATTTCTTTGACTTTTCTTAGAGGTGCCCAAAACAACTAATTTAATTTCAGTCTGAATTGAATATATGTCAAATGTGGTTTCGGCTAAAAAATTTCTAATTCAAGTTTCTGAGGGTTTTTAATTTTGATTTAACAACTGAACACTAAATATCAGTTTGCATAGCTTTATTAGTCCCATTTCACTCCTGCTCTTTCAAGAAGAGTAGTAAACAAGTAGGTACATGAGTAATAGCTGATGCAATAAATGTGGAAACACAGCAAGTGACTTATCAGAAATATCTTGCAATCATTTCCATTTGACTACATCATCTCCTCTGAAAGAAATAGAAATATCTCTGTTAAAGATCAAAGGCAATGTTAAAGGTGGAAAAAGGGGAAAAAAAAACCAATGAGGTTCCAATGATTCTAATTGCAAAAAGCAATCCTAATTGATTAGTAATATTTCTCTTGTGGAAGTCAAAATTCACAAGGCCTGACACTGTCTCTTAGCAGTTACAAGCTACAGTGAGTACATTGATCTGCATTGATATTGGTATAAGCCTGCCAGACATGCCTTCCAGGCATGCCTCAGATGACATCCAGAGTGGGCATATGCCTTCCTGCTTCTGAGCAAAAATATTTGAGATTTGTAACATGATTTGTAACATGACTAAAACTATTTGTGTTGCAGAGGCACCCAAAATATGCATAGCTCAGTTCCTGTTCAGATGGCATTGACGCAGACTACTCAGAAAAAAAGAATTCTGCTCTACCAAGCACCTAGTCAGGGCTGTAGGACAACCTGGAAAATAAACTTTTTGCCTTCTGTTTACATTTCTCACACTGGTCACCAGCTTTGACTTCTCCACTTGCTTTCTGTTTACTTGGCTGCCCTACAGTAGGCAGTGAATTGAGTCGATATGAAACTAATGATAGCGCTACAAAGATTTCTCTTAAAAAAAAAAAAAAAATCAATTATTCAATCACATATCTCACAACAAGAATTAGGAATATTATTGCCCCAACTTATAGCAGTGCTTGAAGCACTGTCCTATGTCAAGGAGACAGCCTCCCATAAGAGTCCTAAACTACCACATTACCTCTAACTGGGGTTCTTGAAACAATGCAGGGGGGGAAAAATCACAATTATTGTAAGCTCATAATTGTCCTTTGGGTTACTAGAGATCAATTTAATACGACAGAACCTTACCATTAGCTACTAATTAATCGGATAGATTTGGTTATTTAACTGGTTCATTAGCTATCTAAACTGGCTATCTTATTTGTACAAGCAGTTTCTTCATCTTCAGATTTTCTCTCATTTACTGGCTCACCAGGAAAGTTGGATATTAAGCTGGTGCTTTGCCACAGGGCAATGACAAACAAGTATTAAGCCACTTGTCACAAAACTTGGTGGGTTGTCCCACCCCAGTTAAGTGGTGTCCTACCCACCTTGGTCCCCATGACTTCATGTTTCCAACTGCAAATTAAACTACAGATTCACCATTAACACTGGAAACAAGTCAATTAAAGCATACCTTCAGCTTTGACCACAATGGATAAATTTAAGCTTGTTTCTTGTAATTTTTATTTAAATTACTCTTTGAAAAGCCAAAAGGGTTCTTATCACAGGCTTAGCAGCAAGAAACTGCATTTGTCACATAATACCATTAGTTATAACCTTATTTTCAAATGTATTGGAAATTTCTCAATCTCCTCACCTGTAAGCATTTCAAAAAGACAACTTTGACTCCATTTGGGAGAGGGCCAGCAAAAACAAAGTTCACTGCTCCTGTCTTGGAGACAGAAAGGGTCTGGAGATATTGCCCTGCTTGGATCACAGGCAGGCCCTGTCAGTCCAGCCGGGAAGCCCAAGAGTGGCAGGTTACAGGCATTGACAGCTCTGAGCATGCAGTTGCAAGAGCCCACACTCACTGCCTTCGGGGGTAGAGGCGCTGGAAAGAAAGAAGAGGTTCAGCAAGTAGAGAGATGTTCCAGCTGCCTGTGTGGCCTCACAGACAAAACCAAGGAATGCAAATGGCATGCTTAGTGTAGTGTGTCTGCCCCAAGTGTGAGTTTGCATGCAGACTCCCTATAGTGTTGAGCTGATTCCTAGTGCTGTTAATGTTTGAAGGCCAAGGAAGGGTTTGCAGAAACATTAAATGCAATACTGCAATCACTACTGCCTCCTAGATGGCTCTTTTGCTGTGGCGGGCAATAAAAGCTGGCAAAGTTAAGTTGGCTGTGAAAATGAATGAAGAGTTAGTGCAGTTAGGGGATAAGGAAACACTCCAGGGCTAAAGAAGCACTTCCCTGCTGTTCTGCTCTCTTCCAAAGATGCATGGTTATTTGCTATCCCAAAAGATGAAACACAGAGGGGAGGCTGGAAGAAAAGCCCTCCTGAGACAACAATCTAAGGGTTTTCTCTTGAAGCAAGTTCCTTACAAAAAGATATAAATGAGGGGAGAGGGAGCATCGTTCCCTCCTGTGTTTTTTCAGATCAGCCATTCAGCAGTTTTGAGGGAACACTACAAGGTCCAGCACCTAAAGAGAGAACAACAGGGTTGTGTTTCCCCAGCACAAAGGCACAGAACTGCTGCACTAATCATAAATGTAGATCATAGCAGTGACAGAAAGGTGAGACATCCTCACTAGAAGGCTGTTCTGACAAACATTTGCTGTCAAGGAAAAACAGAAAGTTTTGTGCATCCAATGGAAGGTAAAAGTTGAAAAAATTAGTCACAGTGGTAAGCCACTGCAAAACATTTTGCAAATTTGAAGGCCAGGGTTCAGAGTCAAAACGAATGAGAAAAGGTATTGCCATCAAAATGAAACAGATTTTCTAGTTGGGAAAATAAGACTAATGAAAAAAAAATTCTGCTATATATTGATGACACAGTGAGACTGCTTGGTACACCCCATCTTCCAGCTCTGCTCCCATATCATTTCAAGAACAAACTGGCATCGGGGCCCTTGCCTAGCACAACAGAGTGGCATTTTCCTTTTGGAAAATTTTTACATTTCCCTCCCAGCAGCCATCAGCATGAAAACACACCTCAAAGTCAGGGCAGGAGTCCCTCAGGCAGGGAAGTGTCTCCCCACAGTGCTGCCAGGCTGCATGGAGGGGCTCAGGCTCCACCCACACATTGCTAGAGGCATCGCCTGGGCAGCAGTAATTTGATTTAAGGCAGTGAAGGCAAGGCTAGAGTCCTGTCTCTGTTTACAGACACTCTCCGAGCACTGTGAATGGAGTTTCCTCTATGTCCAAAACAACAGTTAGCTGACCAATATTTCCTGAGCTGCCACTCTGACAAGAGATGGAATGAGGAAATTCAGTCCCATTACAACTTCACTGTAATACATAAATATATCAATAATCAGTACATCAATACATCATCATCATATCATCATAATGCATCATCATTACACCATCATAAATAATACATCAATAACAGGAGCACACTTTTGGCTCCTGCATTTCAGAACAAAAGGCCACAAAAAAATTGCAACTGTTTGCACTCTCCGAAGCTTAGATGTAAATCCTCTCCTCTTTTCTTCCACTCAGGCAGTGTTCATTATATCGACAGCACTATACAAAAAGCCAGCATTCAAAGTCAAGAGAACAGGTTTTAAAAGTAAAACAAAATCGTTATGCTGACGGTTATGAGGATGAAGTAAGGAAGAAGTAGCTAGGGGATTTGCTGTTTCTTCCACCAGAGACTTCCACTCCGCTTTCACAAAGTCCACAAGAAACAGAAGTCTTAAAACTCCCGTTTGATTCTTCATTAAAAGATCAGGAGCGTTGAAGTGCTTTCAGCTTTTCAACTTTTCAGTTTTTTCAACTTTTCCTTTCAGCCTTCACAGTATACAAAGTACATGCACTGTACTCAAATGTCACCTCTGCAGTAGAGAAATCTCAGTGAGGCAAAGTATAGTGACAGCAAACTGCCCTGGCAGGCTGCACCAGAGGAAGGTGGAACTGATCCTG
Source organism: Athene cunicularia (assembly GCF_003259725.1). Lineage (NCBI taxonomy): Eukaryota > Metazoa > Chordata > Aves > Strigiformes > Strigidae > Athene > Athene cunicularia. The sequence goes on along the minus strand of NW_020799097.1, from coordinate 68,701,768 downwards.
CACTACAGTGTAGTCTGGTCAGCCATAGAGATTTGCATGTGGTCTTCTTTTCCCCACAGGTGAAAGGCATTTCCATAAGAAGACAAGAACGGAGAAAAACGGACTTCTAACATCAGAGCTTCTACAGAGAAATTTAACCAAGACCTACTCCTCAATTCAACATCCAGCTCCACATGCTAGCATATAACAGAGTTTCTCCCAGGTCCAGGACAGTCAGGCCAGCAAGATGGGCAGGCAACTGGGAGCCCAGTGATGTTCTCAGTACATCTGAATTAGATATAGACTGGTGAGAGGCAAAAAAATAATCTCTAGGATAAGTGCTCAGAGATATGATGAGAAGGTTCTCTTAGAAACTCTTTGCCCTGGGAATCCAGCTTAATCATCAGTGGCTTCCCTGCTTCTAGACTGTTTCAGCACTAGGTTTGTTCTTCTTTTAGTCACATTAATTCTCATTATATGTTCAAATAGCTAGCGGACATCTTTACTTTGGCTCATGTTTGCAATGAACAAGAGAAGAAAGCCTGCTTCACCACACAAAAAGAGCATAGTAAGAAATACCTGCTAGAAGTTAGCCTCTCACCAGTGTGAAAAAGGTGTCTTGACTGAGATGGGTAGCATAACAAGCTGGTTGGCCCTGAGAGCTGAAATAAAGCTTGGGAAAAAAACCTATTACTGGTCGCAAAAGATTGCTGCAATACTTTTCTGCAGCCATCAGCACCTCTAGGCATTCAGGATTTACTATGATTCTTGCTTCTTAAATACTATGGCCTTTGCCAAAACATCTGCACACAAAAATAAATCATTAAATGTGACTATTTGCTACTCCTGCAAATGCAGATCTGACTACATCGGATGCTTGTTTCTTGAATCCTAGAAATGTGCACTTTTCCTTAGTCTTTTTCTGTGTGGTTGTCCTCACTGTAGTAAAATCTGAAAGGAAATCAGTAAGCATTTTTCTAAAGAAGTAGGTAATATGGTGAAACTATTTACATAAAACTTAAAACTGAGCTTGTTCTTTGACAGGAATGATTTTCAGGTTTTCTCAGAAGATCTGGACTTTTTTGATATCATAATCTGTATTTCACCAAACATTTTCCCTTAAATTCTGCCATGTCATGGCTCTTACAGCACTTCATATAAAGTTTGTCCCTTTCATTTTTTTCTTCTAATGAGAGACTCTCTCCCCTCTGTTTTTCTTCTAAACCAGTCTCCAGCTGTTTGTCTTTTCGTATCTAGATGAGTGTATTCCAATATAGAGTACCTCCATTTTTAACTTTTAATCTTTCAAGTTTTACATAAGAAAAGCAAATAGACATAATAAGTTTTAGACTTCCCAGGGAGAAAAAATATTAATGAAGACAAAATAAATTTAGTATTATCAACTATTTAATGGCAATGTATAGCTCACAGTATTTGCAGCCTTAATAGTTACTCTTACTTTTACGATAATCTTTAAGTAATTTATTCTAATTTGTTGCTTCAGTTTTCCCCCTCATGGCATGTGCTATTTTGGCAACAAAAACCCCACGGTAGTACAAATAATTAACAAGAAGTAAATGTTCAGAGAAAAACAACCCCATGCTTGGTAATTCCCACTGCAGCAGCGTTATGATTTATATCAGTTAAAGAGTCTGAGGCTAACAAGGATTTGAAACACCCATAATCTATATTACCTCAGTTTAAATCAACTAACTTTGTGACAGCTTTCAACACACACTTTCTGACATGGGAAGGAATTATGTATTTGTCTTCCTAGCTGATCTCTCAGGCTTTACTCAAGTGCATGCCACAACACATCCTTCTTCTGTTGGCAGCTAGATCGCTTCTCATGCCTTCTGACCAGATATTATAAATGAGCACATCTATCTTACAAGCACTGTCAAACACAGCAAGGTTGTAATATTCCCATCTTGTTAAAGTCATGGAAATGTTTGGAAAGATTGAAAGGTCATTGGAAAATTTGGCTACAACTCCTCTAGGCACATCACTGGCAGAACACAACTGAATTACTACCTCATAATGGGTGATGGTGCTTTTTATACACACAGGCATGACCAGAAACACCTCAGTGAGCACACAGAGCTCTGAGGGCAACACCTGAATGCAAAAGTCCTGCTCAATACCAGTAAACACTTCATCTTTCTCGGCAAGAGGTGTTACTATCCATTCCACCTTCATTTTTTCAGTGATGAAGAAAAAACTGGAAGAATGTCTAAATATGACCAAATAAGCATTGCACTTAAATGACTTTAAAGTGACAACATAACAACCTTAAATCCCATCAACTGAGTTTTATTATGCTAAAAAATTAACATCACAATCATGACCACAGAAGAGTTTTCATTGTCAAGCTATCATTAGTTCTACTTTATACTCTTCCAAGAGAATCTCAGAGAAAACAATGTTTTAATTGAAAAAAAAAAAAAAAAATTGCTCCCCCAACAGATTTTAAAACAGAAAATATAAAAAACTTTGTTAAAAAGTATAAAGCTTTGAAGGAAAACTCTTGCTTTCTTACTATTAAAAAAAAAGGAAATATTTTTTAATCTAAAAACACAAATGAGATAAGCAGTCCAACAACTAAATGACTATTTAGACAAAAAATTTTTGTTGTATTTTTTCACAGTATTATTTCATTTTTTTCCATTAATCTTTCCTTTTGCTGAAACCTATAGCCTAACATAGGATGACAAAAACATTAAGTGGAATCTAGCCGCAATATCATATCTAAAGTTCATTATGTCCTGATTTTCAAATACGTATTTTTCAAATTCTATTACAGTCCTTAAATTTCAAATTTATAACTTACTTACATTTGAGCAATAATATAAAATGCACCCAAATTCATGAGAAGGTTGGCACAAGAAATCCACTTCTCATGATGTGGACAGACCATCAATCTGTAATTTGTTGAGATCAATGAGAAAGAAGAAAATCCAAACTACTCCAAAACAAGAAAAACAAATTACTTCAGAGGACTCACTCTCAAAATGGTTTGTTGACGTTTTTTTAAACATCTGCCACTCCAGACTTTAAGCCCCAATTCTTAGTATGAGAAAGTGAGCTGACCACAAATATTAGGATAAAAGAATGCTGAAATGTTGAATTCAAGGTAGCCAATGCTGAAACTCCACAGGGTTTTGTAAGTCAGGTCAGAAGTTTGAACAGCTGTTCAAATTGGAAATCAGTCAAGTTTTCAGCAATTTCCTAACGTGGTGCATGTGCAACCAATATGTTCCTACTCTATCACTTCATCAGAAGTGAAAGAAGAGAAAGCAGCAGTGAAGAAATAATACAAACTACAACTGAGCACCCAATGTCCTCGCATATCCAGAGGCAGCAATATAGGACCCAAATAAAACATCATGTGATATAGTATAATGCAATATTACAGCCCAAAAGTAGAGGCAAAATAGTTAAGCATGCTGAGTAGCTGTCTCTAAAGATGTCCAAAGGTTTCCATCCGGAGACAAACGGGCTAGAATGCAGCCACCACCTGAAAGTACATCTCCTCAGAAATCATCAAAGCGGAGGAACTGGAGAAAGCCCTACAGACTCGGCAATTAACCAACACAAGACCAAGATGTCTCTTCTGTTGTTGCAGGAACCCAAGACAGGGGTTAAAGTTCTGTGATTCACTGTGTCTCTAGGATCATATCTCCACAACACATCTTTACTGGAAACGCAGTTTATGCTGGCCACAGACAAATCATCCAGAAGACAGAAAGCTGCTGGAGGATCTTGCTTATCCCTGCAGTGGCATGCACTACATAGCACTTTAGAGTACAGCTTCAATCTTCATTTCAGCAGGAGGAAAAGTGCTTTAAGTGCCCTGCTAGTGCACTTGGGTGCAACCCACAAGACTCCAGATAGAGACACAAGACAAAAATCACATCTGAGAAGAACCTCTCCAATGCACTAAATTGCTAGTAGAAAAAAAACTTTTTTTTTTTTAATTAATAACTTCTGTTTCTCCATTCCACCCCCCTTCCCTCCTCTCCCAGTTTCCTATTTTATCTGAAGAGATATTCAACAGTAAAGTTGAGAAGTGCTACTTCCTACTTACTACAAACATCTTCACACGGTTGCTTTCTGAGAAAATTTGACTATTTGACATCATGTCTATTCTCCTCGCACTTTGTGAGATCCACACAAATCATTTAAAGTCTGTATTAGGGAGCTGCAGAAAGTTCAGACACATAAGCAAGTTGCTATGTGTCAGCTGAGACATACGAACTACAAAAGAGATTTGAGCTAAACTGAATTGCCAGCTGAACAGGAGCCAGCAGTGTGCCCAGGGGGCCAAGAAGGCCAATGGCATCCTGGCTTGTGTCAGCAATAGCGTGGCCAGCAGGGACAGGGAAGGGATCTGACCCCTGGACTCGGCACCGGTGAGGCCGCCCCTCGATTCCTGTGTTCAGTTTTGGGCCCCTCACTACAAAAAGGACATTGAATGACTCGAGCATGTCCAGAGAAGGGCAACGGAGCTGGTGCAGGGTCTGGAGCACAGGTCGTACGGGGAGCGGCTGAGGGAACTGGGGGGGTTTAGCCTGGAGAAGAGGAGGCTGAGGGGAGACCTCATCGCCCTCTACAGCTCCCTGAAAGGAGGTTGCAGAGAGCTGGGGATGAGTCTCTTTAACCAAGTAATAAGCAATAGAATGAGAGGTAATGGCCTCAAGTTGCGGTAGGAAAGGTTTAGACTAGATAATAGGAAGCATTTCTTTCCAGAAGGGGTTGTTAGGCGTTGGAATGGGCTGCCCAGGGAGTTTGTGGAGTCCCCATCCCCGGAGGTGTTTAAGAGTCGGGTTGACTTAGCGCTGAGGGATCTGGTGTAGTTGGGAACTGTCAGTGTTAGGTTAACAGTTGGACTAGATGATCTTCAAGGTCTTTTCCAACCTTAATGATTCTGTAATTACCAGCAGTTGCATTTGGTTTAGATTAAGAGAAATTAAGCATAATTAATATGACTGAGCTGATACAGCATTTTGACAGTACTCGTACCCAGAAGCTGCAAGAAGGAACAAGGATAACGAGGCAGCTACATAATGTAACAAAGTAGGGTACTATGTAAAATGATTTACAGTATTAGAACCCAAAATATTATTCAGTTAACCTTTCTGAAGTATTAGCAATAAAGATGGCAGTATACTTATTCCCATTATAATGGGCCAGATGGCAGGTACTGTAGGAAAATGGAAGTAAAGAGGAGGTAACTCCACTCCTGGCAACTTCCAGTTTAAGACAGGATACAACAGGAAGATGTAGACAGGAATTAGACAGAGTCCAAGATACAAGTAAGACAACAGTCATCAGGATCATATGTTGAGTCTCAGCGTGCCTGAAGACAGACATTGTCAAGGTTTGTGTTAGTGCAGGAGCAAGTGGCTTTGAAAAATAACGAGATACAATGTTTCCAAATGTTAGTAAAATTTTCTAAGAGAGGCATCCCAGGGAGTTCAAAATGAGAGTTAAAGCTCAATATGTTTGATGCTGCCCAGAAGTGTAAATGAATAGGCTGGGAGAGTCAACAAAGAAGCAGAGTGAGAAAATCATCCTGTTTCTGAATTGGTTCTGAGTTTCTGAATTGGTACAAGGTGGTGAAATCACTTTTGTCAAAGCCAGAGAATAAGAGACTTCAGCAAATATGACATGAGATAATGACAATGTGGATGACAGTTTGTTTCACTGTATAGAGTCAAGACATTTGAAAGTATGTGCAAAATTTAAACATGGCTTGGAAATGTGGGCACAGGCAGCATTTAGACCATAATGTCATTGTCAGTAATGACGAAAGATGATTTAGGAAAGACAAGTTGATTGTGCTGGATCCAACTAAAGACTGAGCCATAACATATCAGAAAGACAGGCCAAACTCTACATTTGGGGAGAAAAAAAAAAAAACAAAAACAAAAAAACCAAAACAAAAAAAAAAAAAAAAAAAAAAAAAAAAAAAAAAAGTAGTTCTGCCCTTCATAGGAAAATCCATATTGATGTTTGTGAATAAAATTACTCAGGAATAAGATTCAGAGGAAAAATGGATCAGATGATAAAATCTTCCAGCAGACCATAGACAGTATTTTGGGATATACCAGGGTCTTCTGAAAGGAATTTTTTAAATGAAAAGAGGTTGAGAACCATTGGCAGATAGAATCACAGATGGTAGGTTTTAAGAAAAGATTTTCAGATAAAATCAAAGGTAAGTGTCAGGATAAAATGATGGCAGAGAACGGAAGGTTTTGTTGGTTGACTGTATTTAAAAGAATAAAAACATAATAGTTGACAAAAGGGAGAACAACTAGAGGAGGTTCTGGGGAAAAACAAGTCAGGAAGTCAAAGGAAGATAAGCTCTACCCAGATGAGGAAGCCATATCTGTAGAAAAAGCAGTTTAAGTAGTAGTAGGTGAGGTAAGGCCATATTATTATGTTGATTCCTACCCCTTGGCCTTGGAAGCAATCGGCAAGACCTGTTTGGAGAGGAAAGAGACAAGCACATGTGGACAACTTAGAGTGTATGCACAGAGAAAGTGTGACTCAGCTAAGCCAGAGGCAGGAGATAGAGCTCAAGGAGAACAGACACACTCATCATGGCAGAAGGATTCAGTCTATTCATGGAACTTATGCCAGACATGCCCCATAGCAAAAGCAAAAGAAGCAGACACTGGAGGGCAGCCAGCATGTAACTTGATGATAGGAAAGAGAAGTGAACAATTAGAGGGTAGAGAAGGCTGCAGAAGGGAAATATTTTTAGAAATGTATGTCACTAAGGCATAAACACAGTGCACACACACAGACACTTTGATGAGCTGTGTCTTCATGTATTGCTTTTCTGAAAAATCCTTAAGAGACAGAAATGTGTCTCTGCTTCAGCTGAGAGGGAAACTGAAATGTAGAAGTGGGTAACAGGTATAGTTTCACATGCAACATTACTTCAGTACTCATCTCCCTATTTATCGATTGTGTAACCACACTCAGCACAATTTCATCAGCAATAGGTGATGCATCAGGCAGGACCCTTTCTCCAGACCCATAAAGAGTACTAACTACATTGGCCCACAAATACTACTAGGTGTTAGCAGATGGTTGACTGATCCTTTGGAGACAGTTCTGAACACAAAACAGTGATATTCAACATGTCATTTAGCAGCACAGCCCTCTCTCTGGGTTCCTGCTCCTACCTCAGGATCCAACACCAACTGAGAATCTGCTAGAACCTCCACATGACACGCTGATTAGCAGGAGGCTGCACATCCATACCATTTAATCAAGCAAGTGCACAATACTGTTGTCTGTACAGTGTCCTACTGATGAATCTTTATTCACCCACAATGAAGTCACTATTAGTTTAGCTAGATCATGTGGGAATGTGGAAGGGATGGATTTGGGGGCAAGAGGGAACATCTGGAATTAAAAGGACAAAACAGAGAGCATCTTAACAACTGTGGAAGCTTTTCAGCCCATGTTGGCTTGATGCCTTGCCCAGCCACCTTGTAGAGACTGCATGGACGCTGGTGGAGAGCGTGCTGTGTGAGTGTGCAGCAGCTGGGGCTCTGCACCCACTCAGGGAAACACACTCAAAAAAGTGAGAAGCAAATGTTGCTTTCTGCCCACTGGACAGCCCCACAAGAAAGCAGGTCTCCCATTATGCATGGGCACAAGCAGCTTGCACGAAAAGTTCATGTGAACATTAGCCGCTAGGCATTAAAGGCTCTTGCCATTTAGAGAGTGAAACAGAGCTTTCTGTCACCCTGCTTCTTCCTGACAGATGCTGTCAGGTGGTACAGATGCTATTATGAAACACAATTCTGTAGACAGTATGCATCTTAATGTGTCCTTTTGCCTTTCCCACCTATGAAACCAGTATGACTTTCCAATGGAAAGCAGGTGTTGGAGCACACTCTGCAAACAGATTGCTCTCAGGGGCAGTGGTGAGGCAGCATCAAAGTCAAAGCGATGCAGAATTTGAAAGCAGAGAGATTCAGCATCCCTGACCCACGGCACACAGCCTCTGCCATGCCACAGGACTTCCACCTGATCAAATCGTGTGCAGCTGTGTCATCTGAGTCAACACCAAGAGAGGGGCATGATGCCAGTCTTTCCTTCACAGAGAGGCACTTCTTGCCTCTAGAAAGTAAAAATTTCACCACAGGGGAAATTACAGAAAAGCCATTTCATGAGAAGTTACCAAACAATTTCTCTCTCTTTTGTGCATTATCACAAACCATTAAGTGTTGGTGTAACTGGCAGACGGGAAAATCCTGCTGAACTGAACTGCAGTTCCTAAGCAGGAATAATAAACCTTCCAAGAAATTCAGTTAATACAACTGAGCCCAGTAAAGAAAGATAGTACCCTACACCCCAAAAAGGACTTGTTGGAAGCAAGTAGGTAAGTGAACGATTAAAAAAACTGTTAACCTCAGCTTCCACCAGAGGCACATTTTGTTGAGGAAAACTTGAGATGCAGTCAGCATTTGGGGTTTTCTGTTTTAGTGCAAAGGACAGGAGATTTTAACTCCAGCTGTCCTTTTTTCTCATGGTATGGGTAAGCCCATTCACACAGTACTTTTCTGTGCCTTCACTCTCACAATCTCATCTCTCTATGAGAAAAACATTAAAATTAACATATTCCAAAATTATGTTCACATTAAAACCAGAAGTCAATCTGCTCAGTGCTGTCACCACAGCACATTACAGTCTACCTCACTGTAAATACTCTTTACACAATAATAATTTGCACATTTTTCTCTAGGAAACTGAAATCAATAAAGGAATTGTTTCCATTTCCATATTATACACTTGTCTTCACAAATATCCAATTTCCATGAGTCATGAGTAGACTGTCACCCTGGCCTTTGATGGATAACTGAATTAAACTTGTCCAAAATAGGAATCATTCACATATACATGCTGTCACTTGTCCTCACTCCAAAAAACTCCATTATTTCTAATGATTTAATTATTTTTAAGCCATTTATTTGCATTTTTTTAACCAAAAGGGGGTGGGGGTGGGGAAAGAGAAGCATAAGGTCCTTTACACAGCCCTTAAAAAAAGGGCAATTACTTGCCAGTGTGAACTTCCTTTATTGTACCAATTAAGCATTGTTTCTCATCAGCTAAAACCATATTAAAAAAAAAAAAAGTAGATGTCTTTAGACAGAAAAAAATAATATTTGTCACTTAAGAGGAAAGAAAGAAGCCACAACCTTACCAGCAAGGAATTCTGATGAACAGACACACTTGTCGTGTCAACTCCCACACCTCACAAAATGGAGAGGAAATTCTTACAGAAATTGGTTGCAATGATGACATTGCCCAAGAGGAAACTGGTGTCTCTTTTACAAGCCATGACTATGCAAACCACAAGCCAGGCATTGAAGCAAGTGCTAAAAGCCATGCCTGCCAGATCTATGAATACTAGAAACAAGCTAGGTTGAAATGGGGAAGGGAACTGGACTAAAAAATTAGAAATATTCCCAGATAACAAAAGTCTTGAATTTTGTTTCACAAATGGAAATTGGTTTAAAAACTGTGTTATCAAATATTTCTGAGAAGAGGATCAGAGTATATTATGGGTGCCCTGTAACAAATGGCACTATCCAAGCCTCAGCACAGCCTCTGTTGCTAACCCATCCCCCAGAGAGCCCCTTCAGCCTCAGCCTCCCAGGGGCCCTCCAGGGTCCAACCCTGCACCCTGAGGTGCAGGAGAGCTCAGGGCAGCTGGAGCCCAGCCACCCAGAGGCCAGGAAGCCCTCGGGACAAAAGGAAAGATGGGGCATGACATGCTACTGGTTTAGTTTTTCTGGGTCACCTGCAAGGTGTGTTCCAGGAAGTACCATCCAAGCAGGGATGGAGCTGACAGAAAGGTCTGTGGAAGAGCACACAGGTCTAATAGATTCAAATCTACAGTCTTTATTTCCCATTTTCCATTTTTGCCTAGCTGATGCAATGACAAGCCAAAATTAAGAGCCTTATTAAAAATATGAGACAAATGCTTAAAGAGAGCCTACAGGAAAGATGAGGAGGGACTCTTTATGAGAGACGGTAGTGGTAGGACAAGGGGTAGTGGCTTTAAACTGAAAGAGGGTAGATTTAGATTAGATATAATCTAATTTTTACTGTGAGGGTGGTGAGACACTAGAACAGATTGCCCAGAGAAGCTGTGGCTGCCCCCTCCCTGGCAGTGTTCCAGGCCAGGTTGTTCGGGGCTTTGAGCAACCTGGTCTAGTGGGAGGTGTCCCTGCCCATGGCAGGGGTGGTGGAACTAGAGATGATCTTTGAGGTCCCTTCCAACCCAAACCATTCTATGATATTATACTCTCTAAGTTACACTTTGACTAGGCTTGGGGAACAAAGAAAAGTAAAAATCAGAACGTTGTAGTATTGGGTACTTTTCTAGCTGGCATATTCAACAGTTTAAGCCACAGGTACGTGGACTTCAAGAATGAATAAACATCTATAGCACAAACAGCTAATTAATTTTCATTGCTCTCTCTACACTACTCTTTACTTCATATATCAATTAGTCTAGAAAAGAGAGCATATGCACTCTGTTAAATCTTATCCTTCTTCAAAGTGATAAGCATTGCTAAAAATAAGGTAGATCATTACATGCTTTAAAATTAATTTTTCCTTTTTGACTCACTGGAATATTACAGACCAGTTTCTTCAAAGCAGGACAGAAGGATGCTGTTGCCTAAGGATTCTCCTGTGTTTCCTCAGGCCTCTCTCCACTGTGGCAGGGAAATTCCAGATTCCAAAGGCAGGTAAAGGAGACATCCAGAGATCTGAATATTTTATTATTATTCATGACACTGAAATTACAGTGCCACCTGTAGGACACCCAGAAGAAATTTAATTTGGGCCTTGCTGGTGCCATGAATACCAGTTATTATAATTATAGGGCTTTATAGTAGTCTTGGCAAAAGCATAAGAACATAAAAACTAGATGACTCATGTCGGTCTACAGGGAGTAGCTTGAAAGCCTTTCTCACACTGAGGAACATGTATTGTTTTGTGTACCTCAGCACATCCAGAAGATGAATCTTTTGTGGGAAGGGGATGTGACAGTACCATGCACCCATAGTCCATCCACCTTTAGAGCTTACCACTGTAAGGAGAGAACTGTCACATCCTCAACCATTTCCAAAGGCAGACATCACCCTTAAACAGATAAATCTAAGGAAAGTTTCCTTTATGGCTGCACATCTTTTTTATTTTTTTCTTTTCTTTATTTATTAACTTTTCCACTTTTCATTTACTTTTTAGCTATTGACTGTGTAACTCAGTGCATCACACTTCAATGACTGGTATTCACACTGCATGCATATATGGTACTTTGCATCTGCATTTGGAAGCAGTTGTATATCCTTCAGAATATACTAATCAACATATCTTGTGTTGCTTTTTTTTCTTTTCCCCCTTTACCATCAAGTTCATTTTCCACTCTTTCAACACATAGCTAAGGTGATGTCTGTAAAGACTTCTCTCCAATGTATCATTTGAAGTACACAATAAGAGAAAGATATGCACCTTTATTGTTAAATTTCCATTAATAATGTTTGAAGTGAAAATACTCAGCTGATTAACTTAACTCTGTTGCTACAAACAGCCTTAAAAGGAGGTGTACGACATGTTCAAAGGCATCTTCTGCTTAATATTGAGCTGTGGTCAAAAGCAGAACAAAATGTTCAGACCAAAGAGGGAGGGAATGGTGAATAATCTAACAGATTTAAGAGCGCATTTGTGGCAGTTTTGTGTGGAATATTATGTAAAATAAACATCACCAACAAACAATAGAAAAAATTCTGTAAGAGTGAAAAGAATGAGCAAAAATTGCCAAGGAAAGAAAGCTCTTGTGGGAAGATGGATTTTAATATAAACAATGCTTTGTAGTGTGGCGTAAAATAAGGGATTCAACATAAATATTTTAAATTAAGATGTGTATAGGGAAAATACTAAATCTTTCTTGGTCATATAAAACAAAAAAAGGAAGGAAAAAACAATTAAAGGTGATAAACAAAATGCACAGAAGGAAGTGGTTTTGAGCACAGTATTTGGAACTCACTGCTGCTGTGAATTGAGCCTGGAATTTGGTGTAAAATTGAAAATATCGGTCTTTGAAGCAAGCAGAGAGTGACTCAATGTGTGCATAGAGCAGTAAATGAAGTAAATTCCAGCATAAGAAAATTATTCTCTCAGTTTCACTAGCTTTTTATGGCCACAGCAGTGGCAAAGAGTAAGAGACCTTCACTAATTTTTGAGGTAGATACTGCCCACCACAAGAATAAAAATTTCTGTAGGATGAGTGATGCAGAGAATTAAAAAATGATGCATAAAACTGTGCAGTTACAAACTGTGGGAATCACTAGGCTTCCGTTCAGGGTGGTTGGGAGGCTGGAACAGGAGAGAGATTTCTGAAGAAATGTCCAAGTCCTTGTCAGCTTGCCAGTGTGGCTACAAGGACACAAGAAAACTTCTGGCAGGGAGAAACCACAAGAAGTTAGGAATTCCTTATTCCTGTTTATCTGTCAAGCTCCCTGTGAGGAAGCAAAGGATTGTGGAAGTAGAATAATCAAAATCATATGTACCAGGAACGTGAGGGCAGCTCACAGACATGAGTAAGGCTTGGTGAAAGCAGGCAGGTTAAACTACTTTTCCATTATGTTCCTACAGCAGATTTTAAATCCATTGGATCTGGGCATTGCATAGGGGAAAACACATCTGTCTGGTTAAAAATTCAAGACATAGCATCTGTATTCTCTCCTTGAGCCAACCAGCATTTGTCTCACAAATCAGAAAAAAAAAGTGACCTAGTTTGCAGCTTATTTGCAATGAACTCCCATTAGACACCGTGTCTTTTTTATTCAAAAATGCTCTGCAAGTGTTTGTTTCTTACCTGTCAGGAAAGTAAGGTATCATCTGAGCCTTTTTTGCCTATTCAGCCAACTAAGTAACTGATGAACATACCAAAAGGTATGGGAAAGCCACTGAAAGCAGATTACTTATCACTTACCAACAAACCCTGTTGGCTGCATGACTTCTACCACAGGCTGCAGAGACCACAAGTGGGATGAGATGAGTCTCTATCAACCAATATGATTCATATTTGCCATACCCATCTGTTACATGCAAACCAGTTGCTGCTGGCACAACATTTATGATTGAAAGCTACCAACTCCTACTACCATAAAGTTTTCCTTCTAAGTAGTAAAGATGTTCCAGCTTCCCCTGTGAGGTTTCTTTTCTATTTTAATTTTTTTTTCCACATAATGAAGTGAATTTGAAACTGAGATCACTAATCAGCCCTTGAACACTCCGCTGTTGAGAGAACGGTGGGGTTTCACACACATCACTTCAGTTTTGCATTTCTCCCTCCCTTAGATCAAGTCAACCTTGTGGGATCATTATTTATAAAATCAAAGGAGAGGAAATTGGCCGTATATTTACTTCTACCACTTGGCTAAATCCCACTGTGAGACTTTGAGAATAAAATACTGATGGACAACACAGGACTGGCAGCCTTTGAGCTGAGTATGAGCACTCAGAGGCTCCAGCTCTGACTCTGGCACTGACTTACCACTTGATTTTGAACCAACCACTTCCACAGCTTTACCTCCACACTTTTAAAGTAAGTACACAGTAATTACCCACATTGGAGGAATGTTACAAAAATTTGCTAATTAATACCCCTAAATTGTTTGGAGTTCCCCAAATTAACTGTTTCACAGGAGAGAAGTATATTAGCTATCTTTATAATGACAGCATTATCAGAAAAGAGAAACAAAACATCTCTAATGCGACCAAAAAATTGCTTAAAGGTCTTGAAAACAAATGGTTGCCCAAGTTAAACATTAGACACTGGTTTTATTGCAGCACTATACTAATCAAGGAGTTTAACATATGTACAGAATCCTAAATCCTACTCTTAGCTTCAAAGTAATTTCTTGCACAACCTTATGCCACTGCTTTCCTTTCATCTCTGATAAAAAGCCTTCAGCAGTTCCAGTCACGTTAACACTAGTGCTGCTTGTTGTGGCTGTATAGGTTCAAAATGCATTGACCTGCCAGAGAGCCTGCAACAGCTTTCCATTGTAAATATTCACGTGGACAATTTTATCATTAACCCTGTGACAGATACTGGATCTTCCAGATACCTTGGGAGTGCAGTGGGCTTGCAAGAAGGCCAGCAGCATCCTGGGCTATATTGATGCGAGCATAGCCAGGAGATTGAGGAACATAATTATCCCCCTTTGCTTGGTTTGAACCACATCTAAATATTGTATCCAGTTTGGGATGCCCCCAATATAGAAAAGATGATGACAAACTGGAACAAACTCAGCAGAGGACACCAAGATGGTTGGAGTTGGAGCATTTGTCCTGCGAGAGGAATGGGGACATTTCCTGCTTGGAGAAGGGACAGCTTCAGGGACAACTATCAGCAGCCCTCTACCCTGTATGAAGGGGTCAGCAAGACGATAAAGATGAGCTCTTCCCAGTGGAGTACAGCAGAAAGATGAAACACAACAGGCAGAAATAGAAACAGGAAAGCTTCAGTCTGGTTATAGAGAAAACCTCTTTCCCCATGAGAACAGTGGGACCAGTCACCCATAAAGGTTGTGCAGTCTCCATCCTTTTAAAAGTCAGGGTAAAGCCCTGAGCGAGGTGGGCCGAGCTCACAGCTGGGCCTGCTGTGAGCAGGAGGTTGGACCAAGACTTCCTGAGCTTCCCTCCAGCCTGGGTGGTGCAATGAGCCTGTCATTCCCTGTTAGATCCAAACCTACCTCTGACTAGCAGATCATCCACAAACCTGTAGCGAAGACATTAAAAAGTCTTACCAGAAGTAGAAAGATGCTATATTTTTCAAAAAGCAGGAACATATATGAATACAAATACAAATTTAGGAGGACCTGTGTACTTGTTCTGTAAAAATCTATGTTAAAATCCAACTACAAAATATCACTGTTAGGCATATGGTAATGAACTGAGACTATACACCTTCAAAAATACACTCCAGAAGTTTTCTTCGCACTATGCCAACACATCCTTCTCCTTCATTCATACGTTTCAGCTGTTCTGCCAAGTCATCCAAACTTCAAGTTTTTAAAGCATATTTTTTTCACACACAGAAAAAGGAATAAGACTTTTATACAACTATTTCATGTTTTTAGAAGTATTTAAGAAAAGAGGGGAGTTTACTGGATGTAATGCTTTTCCTAAGGAGAAAAAAAAAAAAAAAAAAGGAAAAAATAAACTAACAATACATACACACATATTTTTTTTTTTGCATTCTCACTCAACCGTTTCAATTCCAAACAGGATCACTTCACAAAAGCAAAAATTAAAAAGGAATAAAACTAGTACACATCTTGAAAATGAAAATATTTTAAAGTGTTTGAAAGTCTTCTGAAAAAAAACATTATTTTCCTATATCTCAAAGTAACTCTTTTTCAAGTAATTCTAGAGCTGTACTCTAAATTTCCTAAGGCTATCCCATCTAATTACTTGTAAAGAACCCAAAGGAGGAATGTCCCATTCCAGCTGTACGATAAATAGATAAAAAGCCAACACAACTTGTTTCATCAAATTTAACAATTCATCAATAAGTTTATTCACTTTGTATATAAGTCACTGAACGTGCACTGAATTCAATCATATTTTATGGTCACATGGGCTGCATTTAAATTCAAATGCTTTCATGATACAGCCATCTAAAATGCAGAGCCTTCAAAAATCTTTTAACTTGCAAAAGGTCAGGTTTTGAACCATTGGTAAGAAAAGGCTGACATACTATAGTCTTTTTGTTTGCACAACTATTTATCAAATAATGGCTCTTCAAATGGTACTCTCATTAGGTATACACACATGATCTGCATTCATCTGGATTAAATTAATTTCCCCAAATCAGATTCCCTTCCTTGGGCTGAGGGAAGCTGACTGCTGAGCTTTTGCACCTCTAAGGACCAAACCAGGTCATGCAGCCACACCGGCACATTTCACCAGGAAGAACACCAACCTCAGCCGTGTGTTTGTTGCTTCTCAGCAGTATTTTCTGCTGAGGTTGCAAAGCCTCTGTGACTGTTACTTCCTCTCTCTCCCTCCCCCACAGCATTCATTCCCAGCACAGCAATGAACCTACCAGGATGAAGAGGGTGAAGGATCCTCTCCAGTCACTCTTTCTGCCCAGCTATGATTTTTACCCTTTCTCCACTCCCCCAGCTTATCTGCATTTTTCATCATCAACAGTCAGTCATAACAAGGTGAGAGAAGGGAATATAAGCATTTTCTGATACATGTTAGTAAACATATGAGTCATTGTGGTCTAGTGGTTAAAATCTCTCTCTCTATTTTGAATAGGATCCTAAGCACTAGGCTTCAAGAAATGTAATTGGGACTCTCTGTTCCATTTTTACCAAGGCATTTTTCTTCTAGGTTTACATGTGCCTCAACAGAACACTTCACCTTGGTAGAGACATAAGCCTGGAGATCTCTGAACATCTTGAGGAAGATAGCTCAGTGTTAAGCCCATTGTATAGATGAGGAATGTGAAAATGTTAAGGCTAGATGGTACCTTGATTAAACAAAACCAAACAAAACCCTAAGAACTTGTGTGACACCTCTACCAAAACTTTTACATTGTTAATGACATCAATTATCTGAAAAGGTACTGGAACTTCCCTTGGAGGCCCACTGAGGATATCACATTGGTTTCTGCTTTGTCATAAGGGAGCAATTGCTTAATCAGCTCTCAGAAAAGCCTTCCAGATATCTCTTGACTAAGAAGACAATATTATCTATGGTATCATCAACTCTCATTTTCAAACTCATCACAGGAGCAGAAATTTATTTTCTTTTTGTATGGGAACTGACCAGTCTTCGGGCCAGCTCCCATGAAAACAGCAAGGTTCAAGTAACTGGAAACAAAGCTGATGAAGAGCCCTTTCACTGCTTTCCACACCTGAGGCCAGCGTGACTCAGTGGCATTACCACATACTATCCTTCAACAATTCAAGCAGGGGTCATTGCTCCCAACCCACTACTACTCCCTATAGAGTTGTTCCACTGCTATAAACAGTTGCTGAGATCCAAACAGCTCATCATGAAAGGCTTTGGGCATAGCAGAACTTCAATAAACACTCTGAGCTCACATTATATTTCCAGTTCCAACAGTTCCTGTTATATAGCAATTCTTTGTCTATTCAAAAAAGAGACAAAGGGCAATAAAGGTCAATGGTTATGGAAAGAGTGAAAAAGGGTAAGTGGGAAGGCAAGAGAGAAGATGCAATCAGACAGGCCAATGGTACAGATTCCTGCTTTGCACCTACACCTTTTCTTCAAGAGACTGCACTAATTCCTTGTTGAAGAGTTCAAAGGACCTTCCAAACTTAGAATACCCCCATATCTTTTGAGGAGCTCTCCATAGCGCCATAGGCAGTTTCTACTTTCCAGGACACCCACCCACCTGGTCTTCCAATTTTAGCTCTGTAAGGAGTTCTACATGTTTTCTCCAGTGTCACCACTTCAAGGTAGTTCCCTTCCTGTGGTACAGTCTGCTACAACAGCTGTAACATCCCTGGCACTCCCCACATTCAGAAACTACCAAGGCACACTCTGAGCGTTCTTAATTGCCTTAGTCCTTGGTAAAGCACCACTCCATCTGCCCAATGCCCCACCAGCCAACTCCCTGCTACCACTGAGCTTTGGCCCAAGTGCCCAGGGCAATGTCAATCCTCGAGGCTGACACAGAAATAGTATGAGCAAGGCACTTCCCACAGCTGGATACTACAGTAAGACTCTGCAAGTGAGTTTACAGGGGGTGGTACACAAGGCTGAGAGGCTCTGTGCAAGTCTTCATAGCACTAGCAGGATCTCCAGATTTCAACCCCAGCGCTTTCTAGAGAGTTGACCCAAGGCAGCTATGCAAAAAGATAAACTGGGTGTTCCAAGGGGAATGCAGAGGTGAAGTACCTGTATCTTCAGTAACGAGCTGAAGAAAATTGACCTCTTGGGTAATTATTTTTCTGAATGCCAGATTTTGAGGGTAAATAAAAGTGGTATTTTTAGTCAATGGCCTGAACTGTGTGAGAATAAAGGTAATCCCAAACCCCACCTATGACAGTGGCCAACAGCAGATACCAAAATAGAAAACACAGGAACAATGTCAAACGAGGCCTCCATGGGGACTTCTGCCATTCTACAGTCTGGGAACATCCTGAAGGAAGGTTTGCACAGCTTCATTGTATACAAAAGCTCTCAACAGCCTCTCCTTCCATAAACTTTTATCCTTGCTTTTTGAACCCATTCATACATTCAGCAAAACAAAATCCAGACTAACTCACACAATTTAAATGTGTGGTGTGTAGAAAAAGTACTTTCTTTTCGCTTAAATTTACTGTCAGGTTTATTGGGTTTTTTGTCTGGTTGGCATTTTTGTTTGTTTGTCTGGGGCAGGAGGGGTGTTTTCTGTTTTAATAAATGGTGCATATTAGTTTTCCTGTGAAAAAGTAGCTATCCAGTGCTGCCCTGTAACCATTTCTGTGCCAGTCATAACCAGCAGACCTTTAACACATTACCTCCCAATTCACTTTTTCAAGCTGAGGAGCCCAAATGTACTGAAAGTCTAGTTCCCCTTTACCATACTGTGTTTCTGACGTCCAGTTCCCATCTTTTAATTAGCTGTTAACTCAAAAAAGACCTGTAGCTGCCTAGCTGTCACAAGAATTTGGCAATACCCCTGACAAAAGATTTCCAAGTCCACTGCACTGATACACACAGGCAAGCAGTGCAGTAGACCAACCAACAACAAATCTGTAGAGCAGAATAGGTGGTACCAAGGATCTGACATGCACACAAGTACTTCAAATGAGAATTGGTAGTCTAATCTCATGGACTGATTAGCAGTGCACTCCTGAAGCACATCTGGTTTAATTTTATTCAAAGGATAGTCGTTTTGTATAATGTGAGATCAGTGTACCATGTGAACCACAGCAAGGTAAGTGGCGATAATCAGGAGATCTGCTTCAGACACTCTGGATCTGAATTAACCCACCTACGGCATTACATTCTTTATCAGCTGGACACATCCACAGTTCAGGTTGGCTCACAAATCCAAAGAACCCAGTTTGTGAAGAACATCATCTTTACTCAAAAATAACAAAGTTAGTATTACTCTCCCTTGACACCTGTGAATCCACAAGTTATTAATTTGCCACTTTCTTTTCCTTTAGTATCCTGTAACTAATTCAGCTAATAAACTACATGCCAAAGTATATAATTTAGCATTTCCTTTTCCCAGTTGCTTTAGAATTCTCCATGAACACTCCCAAGTCCTGATGATCTGTAAGCCTTTATTACTTTTTATTTTTGTTTTAAAAGATATTATTGCAGTAGTTCAATTTGAAACAGTTCCTTAGATTTCTTCCTCAGAAAAAGGCTCTCCTCTAGAAACATTTAGTACAAGGGCTCATTTAACACTGTTTCTTATGGTCTTGTCATCTTTTCCCACTCTTTCCAACTGAAACAGTATCAAAACCTTTCTCTGGTTTCTGTTTCTGATGATCTGAAATAATTTTGGTGTGTCTCCATCCCCAGTCCATTTTTAGGATTTTAACAATCAAACCAAGATGACTAACAACTTTATTTACCAGAACATACAGTCTTTTCCAGTTTACTCTATCGGATATGGCTTTCATTTTTTGGAAAAAAAAAAAAAAAAAATTCATTTCTAATTGACTCCTGTAATTTGCTTATTACACATACTATCTATTTCATTTTACTACAGGTACTTTCTAAATCTTTCTTAATGGGTGATAAACATTTAGTTTCTAATAATGGCATGTTTAAACATGATGCCATTTCAAACTGCTTGTCCTTTTAAATGCTCCTCTTATTTTTGTCTCAACACACATTCTCATATCTTTTAGATCCCCCGTTTAATGTTACTTTATTTGGTTTCTTAACTACCAGACTGATGCTGATTTTGAAGTCATTGAGGTTTCTACACTTGTTTAACCTAATGAAGGTGAGAGATGTTTTGCTTTCTTTGGCATTTCCCCGAACCACTGACAGCTGGATTTAAAATTTTATCCAGGATGTTTTCTTTCTTGTTGATAAGCACTTCCAACTGAACAATCTTTAGAAATTAGAGATTTCTTCATCCACAGAAGGAAATTCCCTATAGATTAAGTGGCAATGTTCACTTTTCTCAGAAATCCTGAGTTGGAAGATTAACAATAATAATGAAAAAACCCGATGGCAATTTCACCCCAAAGCCAGGGCTTGGGGCACTGCTCCCCCTGCAGTGCCAGACCAGCTGCCGGGAGCCAGAGGGGCCGCAGTGGGCATCAGGGTGCTGCTGCTGCCCCGCTCTGGGGCCTGGAACACCTGGCAGGAGAGGACTGGGCCAGGCTCTGCAGGAAAGCAGCACCATGCCCCAGCCATATGCAGATCAGCTGCTTGCCTCTCCTGCTATGCAAAGCTACGTGTTTAATAAATACTTCGTATGCGTGCACACATCAAGCATACATTTGTACAGCAGTGTATTTACAAAAGCCTTTCTATCCCATCCCTTAGGCTGTCTGCCAGAAACATTCAACTGCAGCAGTTCAAGATTTCTCTATAGCCTAACCCCACATAAAAAATTTGAACCAGCATATGACCCAACCTCCACCAGCCACAGTGTGTTTAACTATTAACAACGTATTGGACCATGGAGGATTTATATCAGCAGCACACTTCTTGGTTCAGTCACTGTTTCACAGCTGGATGAAGCTCTGGCTTAAAGAGAAGAACGTGACAGGTGGTGGAGTGACCTCCTCCAGCAGAGAGGTAAGCAGAGACCTATGCTTGCATGCAGGGCTCACCCCATGAAGAGCTCAGGTTTCAGTGGGAGTCTCCCTTGGATCTCTTGTGCTCCAAGATGAAATAAGAAGAGTCTCGTAAGACATCTAGTTTCTGTGTATGGCTCCATCCGCTCTAACTAAAGCATGGTAGAAGCTGGTTATCCTGGAACACCATTCAGTTGTGTAAAATTCTTGACATCACAGTTATACAAGGTATTCAAGAAAGCACTAGTTATAACCAATTTTTAATTCCATGAATAATAATATTTAAGCATCCTTTCCCAATCCTACCCTATCACATATTTGGAAATCCAAAAGGAACATTACATGTATTTTTAAAGTTTTTGGGGAAATATGTAGGAAGATATTTTGAAAGAAGTGCCATGTATAAATCCAACTACCAAAATCTGTAAAAGATAACATTTATTACAACCCAGCAGAGATGCTCCCTCCTGCAGCTGTCTACTCAGCCTTCTGCTGAAGAAGTTGACAACAGTACATGTATCTTGTCCCAGAGAGACCATGGTCTATACATGCACAGTGGAGTGGGCAGTGGAAACATCACAAAAACCTTGAGCCTCTCTTTACAGAACGTTACCATACCACAGCTCAAACCATTTCCTTCCCCTTCTCTAGTAAGGGGAACTGTGCATATTCTAACCCAGGAGAATTAAACAGAAAAAAAAATTTAGACCCTGACCACTTCTGTTACCACAACAAGAAAGTGGAATCACTCCAAATAGATCAAAGTGATGTCTAAAAATCTTAACATACTAAAACTCATTCTGGACAGAGAAATATCCAGCTACATGTTTTTCCTCAATGCTAGTCTGCAAACTTAAATTTTTCATGCTCTTCATTAAATACAGTTCAGACAAGTTCTCTGCAGGCACAGGAACCCCATCAAACAGAGGTCATTTCAGGGACCACCACATACTACTGAATGATCCACAGCCACTGAATAGTTAAGAGGATGACAGCAGGGAAGATAATCCAGCTGTAGAATAGCACTAGTTTACGATTCAAGGGCTTTCCATTCCCCCATTTGCTTTGCAGTGCTGAACAAACTTGGCTTACCTCCATCTCCATTCCCCAGATCCCCCAACAAAAGTGACAGCTGTTCTCTTCTGCAGATGGAAGCATTGTGAAGAGCAGATGTAAATCCACTAAACGCTATAGGGAACTTTGGCTCCACAGCTGTGGGTACTGAAGTCCCCAGGTACCACCCAAAACAACTATTTATTATTAGATGCCAATCGAGATCAATCTACTTAATTAATAGTAGTAGTCAGCCTTTCAACCAGAAGAACTAAAAAGATGCAAAGACTACTAATTGCTGACCAAACTGTCATGGTTTTCAGTTACTAAAGCTGATGACAATGCCATAGCTACAATGACATGGAAGTCGGCTCTTGGTGAGAGAACAGGAGGTATCCTCTCACAGAAACACCTCTCCTCCAGGTGCTACCAGTGCTTCAGTTCCCAGGAGCTGCCACATAAGGCCATTAATGCCGACACATTCTTAACAGTCATTTTCCTTAGGGTGATATGCAACGTCCACTTGTGATCTCTGACATCAAAGCCCAAGGGTAGAACTAAACTTTCTAAACCTACCGGTCCTTCTTCTGTAGCAAGAGTTCCCCACAGCAAGCCTCCAGCTTTGAGGCACTTACAGAATAAACTCCTCATATTTCCTTTCTGGAGAAGCCAGGTGACAAAGCTGACCCCATTCAATTCTAGTTTCACAACATGTGGTCTCAAGAAAATGCTTGCTTCTACCCCC
>NW_020799097.1:68649050-68679101 GCF_003259725.1 Athene cunicularia | reverse complement strand
CCCCCCCCATTTAAAAGTTTCAGACATTGCTAGATAATAAGGAAGTCTCCCCAACTTACATAATGCTTTCCCTTCTCCTCCTCTTCCCTTGCATCCCTTCAGCCGGTGAAGCAGAGGATGTGGACAAAGCCCCGAGAAGTCTGTATTGCTACATTCTTGCCAGTCGTGCTACAGACCTCCCAGACCCAACCAGGAGATGAAGTGAGTGACGGACTTTCTGTACCGAGTGGGGATGCTCCACATCAGAGATGATTACAACTCTGTTCAGATTCTCTTCAGATACACAGAAGAAAAAGACAACTCCAGACAAACATACATGATTGTTTTGCTTTCTCTTTTCAGACCTAATGACATCCCCTTTTCCTACTCTTCAGTTCAAAGGATTGCATTTTACCTGTTGTTCTTAATCCAGCTCCAGGAATACCTGGATCTGAGAAGCATCCAGTCGTTCCAAGCCTTCAGCAGCCTGGCTGCAGCCAAGTTCAAGTTGCAAATGTGACAACTGAGAGGGGAGAGAAGCTCTGGGAGCTTGCTCTGGTGCAGGCAAAAGATGGGAGGACTGGAGGAGGACTGACATACCAATGCCTGTATAAGGCCTTGTGACAACCAGAAGTTGTCTTGGTGGTTTTACAAGTATCAGTTGTATTTACTCTAGCTGAAGTATTGCTGTCTGCAATAGAAATTCAGGTTTCCTGTGGCTGCTTCCCAATTCAACATTCATGAAACAGCCAACACCCTTTGTTAGGATCAAGGCCTCAGCATGGTAGATAGTAGGTAGATAAAGAAGATGACATCATTTCATCCCAAAGACTTGGCAAAGATAAAGAGGGAATAAGATAATGGCAGTGTTCCTGGAAAAGGAAAAACCAAATCCAACCATGCCCCCTGTTAGCCTCTATCAAAATAATTATTATGTGTAGAGACATGACAGTATGCATACACATAAATAATTTAAAAAAAAAAAAAAAAAAAAAAAACTGAAGTCTGCAGGCTCCTGCCTATAATAATCTTCCTGCCTTCTGATTAGAGCCAAGAAAAGGGTTTAGCACTTTTTCTCTTCTCTAATCTAATACTATTTGTAATGCATTTTTTCTCCCTCCTATCTTTCCAGTTGGTTTTATTTAGTTAGACATGCCAGTGTGGTAAATTTCAGACCTATAATTTGTGGCTTCCTGACTTGGGGATGGTTTTGAAGTACTTCTCATGTGGCTGTTCCTCCAGCTAAATATTTACACACGTATACACTGTGCATAGCTTTTACTTATATGTATGAGCAAGGGCTCTGCATGCTTCACATAATTTTTCAGTCTACATGTGTTTCCAATCATGACAACACGTTGAAAATATGTGCCTACAAAACAGATTTTAAACGTATTTATACAAAACAGTATGTGCTTGCCCTTGAGGTGCTTTCTATATATAGAAAAGCTCAAGATTAGACTTCCTGTTCTCATTCTTTCCCTCCAAGTCCTCTTGTTATTCATTGTATCCAGGTTTTCATTACCACTCAGCTATACTTTATTTTTCACTATCATGGATTCAATTCAAATGTGAATTCTGATAATACACACATTTATGATAAAGCATGAGAATATCCCCTAAAGTGACATCTGGACTTTCACATTTCAGTCAGTTCAACAATGATGGTTCAGGAATGAGCATCATTCTGCTCAGCATTTACTGAGAAACCACAGCTTACAAGTCTTCAATGTATCAAAAAGGACTATAGCTATAAATGACTGTCAATGTTTGTTGCTTTTGTATTTAATATATACATGCTTTAAATCTCTTTTCCTCAAAAAAAATCTAATAAGTTCAGTCTTGTCTACCAGAGTGGTTCTAAACGTCATTTAGCTCCAAAACCCTTTTTCCTTGGTTGTTTTAGCTTGTGGATGAGGCCAAACAAGTCATTCTAAGTTTTATTCCTGATGGCAAACCCGAAAGCATTTATAACAAGTTTCACAACCCAACCTTGCAATAAGCTACATGTACTATCAAATATCAGTCAACCCGTTGACTCCAAATAGGAAATATAAAGAGCCATGGCTAGTTCTTGTTTGCTTCACAGTTTTAAAAGTATTCACTCTTATAAGACTTTGTAATATGAGAATTAAACATTACCTCCTCTACCATGACATTCTTTTTCCTGCTGCTGAGATGCAAGAGAGCAGGCAGGCTGCAGCAGCTGTGGGACCTGTGCTTAAAACTTGCAAGTTCCCAGTGAACAGCTGTTTGCCTCTGGAATAGCCTTCCCCTGCCTATGAAATACAAAATACATATGACCACAACCTGAAGATGGTAACACATTAAAATAGATGAGATTTAACAGAATTACTCTGGGTATTCCATAGCCTTTGGACTACCTCTAAATGTCAATGGTGCTACATAAATGTATTCACATGCTGATAAATGCTTGCAGGACCAGGGCCTAAAGTAAGTAAATTCTACAGACCTCACTATTATCTGGATTTACAGAAGATGATCTATTCAAGTTATGTATGTTCCTTTTTCATCATCATTATCCTGAACGGATTTTTATTTATGTGCACAACTGGACAGTCTGTGCTTTGTATGAATACCCGCATTCAGCCACAGAGGACAATAAATCATCTTTCTCCCACTGTAAAAGTTTGTCAGGGAACAGAGACACACCCACACATCTCAGCTGGGCAGTCAAATGCCACAAATAACAAATAGGGAACCACAGAAGCAAAGCGTTTTTGAAGGACCTGTACATGAGACTGTTATACACAAGCTGCCTGTCACATTTGTACAAATGAACTTGTTTGTAACATTCAGAATGTTTTCACAATCTATTTGACATAAAATATAAGAGCGGGCTGAGCAGACCAGAAAATGCAACGCCAGTCACCATGGACAACATTTCAGTAGAGCCCAGCTAGCTGTTGTGCTCTCCTACAGCAGAGTCCTAGAGATAAAAGTCTAACTGGCCAATCAGTCAGACTGCAAGCGCCATCTGCTCACACAGTGATATTTGGGAGAAGATGTTAATAATACAGCAACAAAACATTGTCAAAAAATCCAGATGAGGGCTAGTCTTTTGCATGGATCCATTTGAAATAAGTCTAGAGAAAGCAGCATGAGCACATGCTGTATAAATAACACACATTTCGGTAGTCACACACACAGAAGTTCTCATCTTGGCCAAAACCAGGGAGTGATAGAGGGTCTGCCAGCATTACCAACACAAGATGCTGCAGTTTGCAGAAAAGCGCCAGATCTCTCCAGCTGTATCTCTAATGTCCTTGCATGCTCTGTGAAGGGGGCAAGATGAGGAGGCTCCAGCAGGCGAGCACCAAAGAGTATTGCATCCCAGCAAAAGACCTTTCTTATACAGACCTTCCGACCAGTACCACGAGCACAAATGCCTCAGGGCACCAATGCTGGGAAGTCACTTGTTGCCAGTCTCCGAGGAGCAAGGTTCAGTGGCGGTACCACTGTACCTGCTTTCACCTCACATGACAACGGTGCTGTGTGGATGGACTCTGAAGACATCAAACTTACTTTGGTGCAGGGTATCTTCCTCTTTGCTGTAATCTGCAATCCTCCTCAGGGATCTTCAGCAAGTGCTTCTGGCACAAAGGAATAATCAGACACCCCAACTCCTCCAGCCAAGGTCCAGGCCCTATCACAACAAAGACAAGGTACCATTTTCCTCCACCCCCACCCCTTGTGTGTAGGAACTGGACCTGCTGCAGCCCTTTCCCACAGTGGGAGGAGTCTAATGGAGAACCACTGACACCAGAAGGACAACCAGCTCACTCAGGAGCTTACTTATAGCCATTGGTCCCAAAACAAACTCTGAACTACATCCTCTCTTACCCATCAACTATCTCTTCCTAAAGAAAACGCTGAGCCCAGGACGTGCTAGAAGGGTCACTGTGAAGAAGGAGGAGCAGTTTAGGGCAGCGAGTAGGCAGAAGGGCACATGATGGCATGTTTGGGAGAGAAAGGCTTGAGCATGTCCTGAATGCACAAATCTTCCCAACAAGTGTCCCTGTGCTGGCTGTGGGTCCCTCCCAGCTGTGCTACAGACTCCTAATGCCAGACAGATATCAGAGGCAGTGACTGGAAGGTAAAAATAAATAACCCATAGTATCAAGCCAGAAACCATTTGGATTAAGGGTTTTGTTCCCTGAAATATTTATTATGTTCAGGTCTTGTTTTAAACTTGGAATAAAAAAAAAAAATCAGACCACAGTTCTACCCAAATTTTATCCAAATCTGCAAATTCATGGAAAAAATAAAACAGGAATTTTAAGTCAAACTGAGCACAACATTAATCTAGTTTCTCCCATTCTGTTAAACCTGCAATTTGACACAGTCTCTGGTATTACAAATTTAATCCAGAATAATCCACTTTTTCTAGTCATTCTGATGACAGTTTCTCAAGAGAACAAATGGATCTTTAAGGCAGAAAGAATTGAAATAAAACATTTTTTTTAAAAAAGGTTAAGTGGCGCCTGATAGTCTACAATCTGTCAAGTTAAGCAAACAAGGAGGAGGGGAAACCACACCTTGTAAATAAGGCAATTACAAATCTAGTTTCTACAATCTGGAACAAAGCCAGGACCTAAGTGTGAAGGATTGAGAAGAAAATATGTTTTAAATTCCTTCAAGTGAAAGTCCCTATTTAAAAGGCAGAGAATACCAGTTTTAGAAAGGTCATGAAGTCACAGCAGTTTTTTCAAAGCACAACTCTAAATGTCAATTTGACCTCTTTTTAAAGGCAGAGACAGACACAGCTGCATTTGGAGTGTGTAAACCTTATGCTAAGAAAGAGAATAGCAACAATCAAGATATTTTGCACTGAACTTTGGGTAGACAGCCATTAAAAAAAAAGTAAATACCTACTCAGTAAGCATAGCAACCTCAATGATTGTGAAAATTTATTGCTCTATATTCTCAGTTTGAAGAAAAAGCAACAAACAAAACCAGGAGAAATATACCCTTGTACAGGCATAAAGTTACAAGTTACACAAGAGCTTCCACTTGAGCTGGGTTTTATCCCCTTTCTAGGTAAGGGAGCTTGCTGTGGGGACAGGGAAATGTGGAAACTGGCAGACTTGAGTGCCTTGACTATAGTTTGTATGTCTAAATCCTTTGGGAAGGGTTGCAGCAAAGGTGAGTGACGCTGAGAGAGATGAAAAATCCTGCCATTCCATCTCTGATAAATATTTAAGTTTAAAATCTGGAAGGATTCAAAAATACATAGGTGTATATATATGTATACCCACAGACATACACATCAGCCTGGAGAAGACTTCAGGGAGAACTTACAGCTGCCTTACAGTACTTAAAGGAAAGAAGGGGAGTGACTATCAGAGAGGGTAAGAATAGGACAAGGGGTAATGGTTTTAAACTGAAAGAGAGTAGATTTAGCTCAGATATAAGGAAGAAATTCTTTACTGTGAGGGTGGTGAGACACTGGAAGAAGGTTGCCCAGAGAAGTGATGACTGCCCCCTCCCTGGCAGTGTTCCAGGCCAGGCTGGACAGGAAGGTGTCCCTGCCCATGGCAGGGGGGTTGGAACTAGACGATCTTTAAGGTCCCTTCCAACCCAAACCATTCTATGATTCTGTGTAAATGCACTCATACAAGCTCAGGCTAATTTCACTGATACCAGGAAGCTGGACTGGAAGATCCACTTTACATTAAACCTTTGCATTTTATTCATAAATTCAACAGACTGTGGGTGTTTGACTAACTGACAGATAGCAAATTGAGGCACTACATGGTGTTTACCATGAAGTAAACTGTTGCTTATCCTGATTTTTAATTGGAGGTTAATTGAAATGTGGTACACTCCACTATAAGCAAGTCCTGGCACTAAAAACAAAAAGACAAGGAATAATTTAATGAATACATTCCCATAGTCCATCAACAATTCTCCACTTACATTGCCCAGATATACTGTCAAAGGTGATAAACACACACATATCAATAATGATAGTCTGATATTCTGCACCGTTCCCCATCACAGAGGTACCTGATCCTACTTTCCAAGGGTAACAAAAGCATAGGGTGCAACCACATTCAAGAACGTGAAAGATCTGGCTCATTCTCCAAAGCCTTTCTGAACATGTCTAGCATAACACAATACCTTGATCCTGGCCTTCCATTTATATTCATCTTACATGTAATTGTACACAAAAGCAAAAATAACTATGAAATAGATATAAAATGACCTAGCAACATTTGACATATATCTCCTATGTAACACACGAAGGCCTCATGGCAAACACTCCCAGTCACTTGCTGTTACTCCCAGTCAGGATGCTGACAGATCACCCAAAAAAACCCCTCTTTGAAAGAAGGGTTCTGGCAGAAAAGTGATGGTAAATCCTACAACAAAACTACTATAGCATCATAGGACAGGTAGGTAGGCTCAAGCAGCGACCAGCTTGCAAAGCTGCCACGTTTCAGGCAGTATATATCCGACCACCCCCAACCTACTCAGAGTTGTAAAGTGGCTCAAGCAGAGATGAAAAGACACAAGTCTCATGTAGCTTTCTGCATACTTTGAAAACTAGAGGTTATTAGTTATTGGGTTTTAGCTTATCAGGTTATTATTTTCTTGCATGGCTACTTTGCTGTATTATTCCCCTCCCCCCAAAAAAAATTAAAACACAACACCCTTAATCACAGGTTGTTCCCACTAATAAATTACCTATTTAATATGTTTATATAGGCTCTTTTCCACCGTACGAGTCATGTTGAAATTGCCCTAATTAAAATATTTCCATATATTTGCATGACTAATCAGTATTTATCAGTAACATAGCACTTTATATCTTCAAAGCACTTCAATTGCATATAAATGGATTATCTCAAAACTTGCCCAAGAACATATCTTAGAATCTGATGAACAGACTCAGCTATTGCTTCCTAAAATAACTACTGCCTTTACATGTGCATTGAACTGCAGTGAGGGTAATAGTGATAGGTCTGAAGAAGTGCATGTGTTACTTATGGAAAGAATGAATAGTCCATAGAATAGATAAAGACAGCAGACCAGACAGTGTTCAGTGATGACATGGAAAAGCAGATGGCTCTCAGCAGATGCTATCCCAATTCCCGCCATGCTTTTTGCTGAAGAAAGCCATCATACTCATGTGCAAATGAAGTCCCACATCTCTAAAATTGCTTGCAAGAGACTTGCCACCGTTCTTTCACTTCCTCCTCTTTGGAGTTTTCTAGAGACTTGCATGCCAAATATTCAGGGCACCTGGTGCTGCTTTCTGGAGACTCTGGACACTGATGACTTGGCCCTGTGTGGGAAATTAATTTCTCAGTATAATGCCATCACTGTGTCTCCCCACAAAGCTCTTATCCATTGTCTGAAAAAATATGAGGGTGGGTAGTTTTTGCCTCACAGCCTGTTTTAACAAGGAACTTATACACAGAAACAAGCTACTTCCATAAGCACTGAGCTACCCTGCCTGTTCTCAAGTTATTTTCTTTTTTTAAATATTAAGGATTACAATAGGAATGGAGGAGTTGGGGGGGGGTGTCACCTTTCCACTCTATCATATTAAAGGAAGAAATGTATGACTAGATTTTATAGACCTCTTGGTTTTCAGAGACTAAAATATCTTTTAGAGCTATCAATATGCTTTCCCTTGACAACTCAGAAGTGTAGCGCCACCCCTCATACTTTCCTTTTGTTAAGGGGAAAAAACCCCATGTAGTTCTTCAAAATAAATAGCTATGTTTTTCCAATGTTATGCAAGTTCCTTGACTGAAGGAATGACAACAGTAATTGCAGAAGATGATGATTTTATTTTAGATAACTAAAAAACTTCAAAAGTATTGATTTTGTATGTTACTGCTCCCTGTCCTTTTTTCTTGTATGGTGCCAGCACACTGAATCAACTTCCTTTAAACCTTAAAAACTTCACTACAGTTATAGTGATTTGAAGTGCATATGGTGGCTTTTATCCAGAACCTGAAAGCACTTGATGAACTCTACTAGGATGCAATTATATACAGCCTACTCACATCTCTGCAGATTCATAAGGTTGGAAAGAGACATCAAGAGATCATTAAGTCTGTCCCTCCCAGTAGGATCAATTATACTTGAATTATTCCTGACAGAGGCTGCCTAACCTGTTCTCAAAGACATCAAATAATGGAGGTTCCACAGCTTCCTTCAGCAGGGTGCTTAACTCTCCTTGATGATAGTTTTTCTACTAACTTCAAGCTCCATGCTGTAATTTAGCCAATTGTCTCTTGTCCTATAAATTTCTTACATAAACTTTTATAATTTTTGTTCTTATGACACAAATTCAGTCACCTCTTAAGAATATGCAGCATCATTTTATTTAATATTTCCTCTAAGACAAATGTTTTCTAAGCAAAGAGCCTTGTAAGGGGGCTGTTGCCCTCTCATTAAAACTACCTGCTGTGGTGACTACTGCAGGTTAAGTAACAGGCACTGCCAGCCCAAAAATGACAGTCACCAAAAGGAACGGAAGCGCCGCTCTAGCACAGTCAATGAGAGACTCTCTTGAAGACCCTGCTGAGAATAAGAGCCCCGACCCTTTTTTCTGTTCTGTGTTGGTTAGAAATACAAGCAATTTATCATTGTTTCCCAGGCAGATTATTATTCATACTGACACAGTCACAAAGTTTAGTATAGACTCAAAAGAAGATATGAATGCCTACTGGTTGTCCCTCTTCAGCTCTGGGGGGAAAAAAAAATAAAAAAAAAAAAAAAGAGCCAATAAGATTATCTCTGAGCAAAGCTTATTCACATGTGTTTTTTCCACTCTGCTGCTTTTTAGGCCTTTTGAACTCTATTATTACTATTTAGAAGTCAATTAAATCACTGACCCAGCACACTCAGGGAGTTACAACTGTAAGATATGGCTCGCTACAAAAAACCCCTAATGATCTAAGTAGATAAGACAGACTGTAATAAAGGATAGAGCATAAAAACAGTTAACTTGTTTGCCAATGTCAATTTAAACAAAATATCCCACAAAAAAACTAGATACATCCTATACATGGAAAACTAAAGATGTAACTACAGGAAGCATGTTAGGGGTTACCTGCAAAACTACTGTTCCCTCCAAATCCTATCACCTGTGTGTCCCACCCCTTAGCTGTGTGTTTTTCCAGCATTAAATAGCCCTTCAGTACCACTGAACTTAGGTACATAAACATGTAAATTAAGTGTTAAGTTTACAAACGTAGGCAGCACAAGAGAAGTTATTTTCTGGCTGGTAGCTGAGAGGCACCAAGTCTCATAGTTCACCTCCTGCTTTCGAGAAGGGAGCAGGAGACACAGAAGCCACCCAGTTTGAAGGATCCCCAGCCCTAGCACAACTCCCATGTCCACCCTACCAAGGGCTGCTTGACATATAACTTACACTTAGCAAATCACGACTAAAAAGTATACAAAGCATTATTACCTTAAAATAAAACCACTTATAACCTAGTTGTAATATATATTGCCTCTTCAATCCTCTGAATATAGTTTTAACTTACCACAAATCTAGAGATCTCTCAGGAAAATCATAGTTTGCACATATGAAGCAAGAGGGCTCCCCCCCCGCAATGGGACTCCTTCCCATCTTCCTTTTCTTCCCCCCCCGCCCCGAATACAGGAAGAGAGATCACCAGCTGCCTGCTGAAGAAAACAGCCATCAAATAGTGTGCATCATTCAGAAGGCTTGGATGATTCAGCTTTTCCACGTGAACTTTACTGAAGTTGCACACAAATAGTGCTTTGTACGTTTCTGAATCAAACGCGTATAGTCCAAGTACATATCAACATAATTTCTAGTTGAAGAACAACTTTTACTCTGAAATGCAGCAGTGTATCCATTACCTTACAACAGCTCCACTTCTCAAACCTAATAATAATATCTACCTGTGCTTATATACTGCAGTATCTCCAGCCTTTAAGAATCCATTTTATACTGTTGTCAAAAGTTGCACCAAACAGGACAGTGAAAAGAGGATCTAGTGACAAGCTCATCATCCTGAAAGCCACCTGACATGATGTGCATTGGTTTTAGAGTGGGAGAGCTGGGAAGGAACAGAAAAGTCAGATGTTGCAAGCAGTCTGCTCTCCCAGATACAACAGCTCAATAAGCAGCAACTTGAGCGTAAATGTTCCACAGTTAGCTGCAGCTACATGTTGAAAGTTCAAGATATTCTCATTGTCTAGAAACTTGTAGGAGAATAGTATTAAAAGTTTCCAGACAGTAGGCTGAGAGAAGAAAAATACACAAATGCAAAACATATACATGTTTACTTGGTGTATTTTTGGTTTAGCACTGCTCAGAGATGAAGAAACGATGCCTGTTTCTACTTCTCCATTTTCCTTGGCCTTTTCTCATTTGTTTAAATGTTCACTTGAATCCTCTTCATCAACAAGATCCTACTTTCATTTCAACTCTGTAGCCATAAATCAGAAATGACTAATAAATCAAACAGTTGACACAGAAAGTAAAAAGAAGAATCAGACCTAGTGCTGCCTTGGACAAAACCTCTTGCCAGACAAGTCCTATTTTACTAGAGGTAAATGTTACAGTATAAAAGCAGCACAAGCAAGTCGAACACAACACTGCCTTCTGCAGGGACACAAGTGTGACAATGCAGGAACTGCCCAAGGTTCTCAACAAGGGCAGAAAAACTGGAACTATCTAGAGGA
This sequence comes from Athene cunicularia, assembly GCF_003259725.1. Classification (NCBI taxonomy): domain Eukaryota; kingdom Metazoa; phylum Chordata; class Aves; order Strigiformes; family Strigidae; genus Athene; species Athene cunicularia. Next base: position 68,668,418 of record NW_020799097.1, on the reverse strand, counting down.
ACACACCATTGTTGCCCAAGTGCACATGCAGCACCCATGTCACCACAGGCCACCTCGCTTAAGCAAAGGGAGAAGGAAGCAACAGATTGAATGGACTGGTCATCCCAGGAAGTCGCTCAACACTTCAAGAAAAATAACAGAAAAATAGCTTGGCCTGGTGCTTCGATCAACAGAAAGAAGCCTTTGAGGTCACATAGTGTGCCCCTTTCCATGAGGACACCACCTGGGATTTTGTCTTAGGGGTTAAAGGTAGGTAAGAGGACAGGAAAGCAACCAGAGAACCATACTTCGGCAGCATCTGTTCTTCCACTAATGGCTTTGGTTTGTTTTTGCGTTTTTATAACTGGCTTTCACTTCATTTTAGGATATAAAGATGTTATATATGTCCAACCCAAACATGTCAGACTGGTGCAAATCTCACCTTGCAGCTCCTTCTCTGAGTCAACACTGTTGGACTCACCCGCCCTTGCCAAGACATCTCTGATCACATCGAGCTACGTGGGCAGCAAGCACTGTGTGAGACCAGAGGGTGCCTGAAAGCTTCTGCATTTTGAAAACATGTCAAATACTTGCTTGGAAACTAGATGAAAAAAACACATATGCAGGAGTGAGCTGTGGGAGAGATCATGTGCTTTGATTACCAAGGGTGGTTCAGGTTTTTCTAAACTTCAAGTTTCTAGTGATGCTTTTTTTCATTCCCTGCCATTTCTTGATAGTAACAGGAGTACTTATCATCATGGCTTCCCATCACACTCCCTGTCTTTGGTAAACCTCTGGGAAAATGAGTCCTGATACTGAAACCTGAGCCTCTTCCACATCCTGCTAGAGGCCTTATTCCCCACACACAGACCCTCTCCATCCAAGCACAACAGCAAACTCCAGTCAGTAGCAAGTCAAATGCATTTCTTGCAGCCAGGCTCATGCCTGAACACCCCCAGATGTCTGTCTCGCTGCCTTGCTTCCCTCCCAGTCCCAGACAACCCCAGACTACTTAGCCATTTTGTTTTATTAAAGTTCTTTCTGCACAGCACTAGGTGAATCATGCCCATGCTATACAAGGAGCTCATACACTACTAAAACTTTGGGTTTTAAATAATGGCTCTCTTGCATTACCTCCGTGTTAACACCATTAACATCCCTCCAAACTGTACCCACACTTCCACAGGAAAACAATCTGCAAATTAAAGAACAGTGTCTTATCACATTAGCCTTTTATTCTGGTTTTTAGTTTTCTAGTCTCAGGTTCATACGCTATTCAACTATACTTGTAAGTTAGTTCTGACCTACAACTCATTAGGACCACAGTCACAGCAATCAAATGCAGGTTATTCCCCTCAGGACACCACAGAGCCTATGTGCACCAGATGTGTGACCCAGCATGCCATGCCAGCCTCTCCCACACTCTGCCTGCTCAGGGGGAGTGAGTCTCACCTGGTCCCCAGCTCAGAGAAAAAGCCACACTGGGGAAAGAAGGAAATCCCCTAACCTGACCACAGGGCAGCAGGAAGTTGTCAAGACTGGTGCTGTTAGTAAAAATCCAACCCATCCTCCAAAAAAAGCCACAGAGCAGTCCCTCCATGACAGCATGAGAGGGAGCCATGGAGCTCACCAGTGGCCTGCTTCTTCAAGGATTACTGCCCAGCCACATTGGCAGCATCCCAGACAAGCCTTCCAACAGGGAAACAATTAGGTGCACTCCATCCTAAATATTTGTACCTTCTGTCTTTGAGTTTATTACTTCTAAAAAAACACCTGAACAATCACCCGTCTCTTCTACAACCAAAAACTTTCTAGATTTGTATTTTGAGAGTTGAACCAGAGGCCCATCACTCAGCTCCTGAGCAGGAAGAGGAGAAGAGAGGAACTGCTCACTTAGCTGCCGGGCTCCTCCTTGCCTTCACGTCCCCCCATCCAGCCGAGCAAATGCACAGACAGCAGGAGAGGGGCAGGAAGCCTGTGTGGTAGATCCACACCCATCTCTCCAACACGACCTGAGAACCCAGTTACAAACCTCAGAGTGAAGAGAAAAAGCAGAGCTTTCTTCTTCTCCAGTGACAAGCCGCCAATTGCAGATAAAGGCCCAAGGACTTCTTGGGGTGGTCTAAGCAGCTTCAAAGTAGAGTCTAAGTCAACAGCTTACTAAACCAAGAAGAATTCTTATGTGAATCCAGAGCTTGGAAGTGCCGGCAGCGCTATTTTTACTGGAAAACTCTGGCCAAAACTATCTCAAGACAACAAAGCAAACTAGATTACGCTATAAATATTAAAAGCTTTATAGCTGTTTGTTTTCTGCAATAAATTCCTGGAAAGTCCCTTGGCCTTAATGTAGGGAGGAGAAGGTCAGAAAGGAAGAAGTAGGGAAAGGGAAGTAATTAATTTTGGAGATAATTTCTTTTGTTCTCATCCTACTCACTTATAGCAACTTATACCAACTTCCCACTAGAAACAAACAGTCAAGAGCTGTGCCAGAACATATTAAGACTTCTGCGTGTTCAATGGGTCATTCAGTGGGCTTGGGGAAGAGAATCTCAGCAAAGCTGTGTTATGCTTAAAAAAAGTCTTTGTTCAAGTTCTGTGGAGAGAAATTTAAATACCACAGTTGCTCTGCAAGAATCTACAATACCTGAACTACACCCCTCACTTCCTACTATCATGTAATAAAAATTAAATAAATCACCCAAGATGGAGCCACTGAGATTTGGCTCATCATTCCACCTGGGTGAAAATCCTCAGTTACATTATTATTAACTATAATTCATGAATTTAATATTCATAAAGTAGAAAAAGGGTTTCTTCTTATGTTTTGCTTTTTTTTGTTTGGTTGGGGTTTTTAGGTTTTTTACAGTTTACAGGTAAAACTTTGTGGTCCATTTGTGACTACCTGGCATTCTTAACATTTTTATTAGAAATATGTAAGGATTACATTAGAAGCCTTTGTACTGGAAACAGCTAATGGGGGATGGAAGAGGAAACACATTAACAAGTAGCACTGAGAAACACGCAATTACTTGAAAAAAGAAAAACAAAAACATTAAATACATACATCAGTTTTGACTGTGGCATTTTCTATGGCTCTCAGTAAATATTTCCCAAACAAAAAAGCCTCTGAGTGCAGATCACGAGGGTCTGAGGCTCACTACCTGCAAAGGCACTCCCAGAGTACACCAAAACACATGGTGGCTGAGTGCCGGCAGCAAGCATAGCCCACTGCTTTGTCAGGTTTTCATTAGGTTTGCTCCACAGGTACGTTTCAACAGTTCCTACTCTGGCCCATCTGTACTGAAAGAGGGCTACACTTAGAGGAAAAAAAAAAAAAAAAACACAACACACACACAACAAAAAAATCCCCACCACAACACCACCACCAAGCAACTAACCCACTTTGCTGAAAGGGGCACTATAAATTGGACTTGGTTGTCCTATGATTTTTTGGCTACTACTCATCTGCTAAACAGCCACCTTGTGTGGTGAACATTCATCCTCACCAGAGCCCAGTGAACAAACAGAAATTGCAATCATAAGCTGACCCCAAGGATTGTCCCCGTAAATCAGCACTGTCCAGCATTTGTTTTATAGTCTATTCTTCTGTCTCCATACCCAGTTAACAAATCATGTAATCCCCTAAGGAAAGATCTTTGCCCTCTCCCCCCCAAAAAAATGTATTAAACCACTTAAGGGGAAAAGTCAGTGGCTTACATCATCCTGAACAACTGAGGTGGCCACACAAGAAGATTTTTAAAAAAAAAGTTTACATTTATTCTATGTTATTCTAAAACAAACACATTTCTCCCACTGGCAGGAACTGGAGGACACCCAAAGGTCTGGGTTTTTTTCCTCCACTGAATATGTAACCCTAATTTTTCTTCCTACTGACAAAATATGTGCCACAGACAACTCCTGTCTGTTTCATACTTAATATCTATAAACCCCCTCCCCAACTAAGTGATATTGGTCCAGCAATATTGTTTTAAAATTTGACTTTCCACTTCTGGACTGAGTCCAGAGTAACCCAAACTAACTAAGCTTTTGGACCACTGTGCAAGGCCCTGTGGGAATGACACAATCTCACCAGCAGTTACAGACTATCACAAAAGAAGGCAAAACGGATGGTTATGCACTTGCCAGAAAGCTGGGTTTGCGTTGTGCAGTCTACAGGATAAAGAGGGGTTACTATTTTGAACTGATGCAGCAGCAGCGTAGGCAGTAAAATTTGGTGAAATTATATATTGAAGGCAACTCGACTGCTTTTGTCATGCATCTTACAGCTCAAGTGCCATGCGTGGAACTATATATAACTACTTTGAGTGACTGCTCTTGTTTCATATTGCAGCACCACACAAATGTAGTAGAAGAAACAAATGGGCATGTAGCACTTGTGTGGGTTGTTTTCTCTGCAGAGTTACTGCTACACAGCTGAAATGGTGTTCAACACAACACAGACCCATACATTCAGCTTAGCCTAGCCCCTCTTTCTTCATTCTCCAAACTGAGTCTATTTGGAGTGCTCTTTCTATGTTTTAGTTTAAGCCAATGGCTTTCTCGAGAGCTCTTATCCATTAAACAACCTTACAGCCTGCATACGACAAAAGCATTTCTGTGTGATGGCCACAAAGAGCGTGTACTCCATAACCACAGCACATGCAAAGGAAAACTTAGACTAAAGAAGCCACAGTTTAACAACACGACAAAGCCAGTTTACTCCAAAGGACCCAACGCTTCTTTCCAAATGAGTACAAGCATTTCTAACTCACACTCTGAGATAGTGCACTAGGGCGTATGGTGGAAGCTGAGGGAAGAAGTACTTATCTAAGTGCAGAAATATACAAGCACAAGCCAGCACACACCTTCCTCCAAGATACCAATCCTGCTGGCAAAAGCATGCATACAAGAGTCTTGCTGCCCAGACCATACATAAGAGACTCCAAAAAGTGACTGACGCATGCAGAAAAGCTCTTGAGGAAGTAAAACCTGTAAAAAAGTTTTGAGCTGAATTTATCATAAAGGTCCAAGTTAAAGCCTGACGAGGGATTTAACTTGGTCTATTCAGGATGTGGTTGCCGGTATAGTTTGTGAAGACTGCCTGTTCGTAAGGCAATAAAACAGGACATAAGATTTGGACAAAAAAACCCAAACCAAAACAAAACAAAAAAATTTTGTAAAAAAAAAAAAAAAAAAATTCTTTATCCTCTACAACTATAAAGCTAGTTGTCACCATCTGTTTCCTGGTTTTGTTGTAATTATAATTTTTTCCCCACTCTTTCTGTTCAATGAGCACCCAGCTTATGGAGTATGTTGTTTTTAAAACTAACTCTGCTTACAAGGAAAAAGTTCACTGATTAGTATAAAATTAGTGTAATACTCACAGTACTCTATTCGCCTTTGTTGGTCATCCAGAATTACAACACTAAGTAATTTAATTCTCCATAATATTAGAGGAAACACATTGCTTTAAGAATTGCCCTGAACTCTGTCTCTACAAGCCATTAGTATTAATTTTTATATCTTATTTCCTCTTGCACATTGCCATCTAGAATAGTATTTTCTCACAATGGTTATGTAAGAGAACATCCAAGGTATTGGCATGCAGATACTCTATGGACTAAAACAGAAGCCTGCTCAATATTTCTGAACTGCACATTCTTGAAACCTTACTACACATAGATGCAAGAGTACCAAATATTCTTTTATATTTTTGATATTATTTTTGATATATTTTATATTTTTAAATCTTTTCCAATTAAATTTTCTTGTTTTGCCACCACGACAAAGTATTCAGAGTATTGTGGAGTACCGTACCATGGCAGGATATCTGGATACACATGATGTACTCATTAGGGAAGTCAACCTAGGCACAGTTTTTGTTACAACAGATACATGTACCTTCGGTACCAAGAGACGAGCCAAGTTTCTGCATAACAGCAGTTTCTATCTTGTTACCTACATTTTTCTCAGACCAAGCCAGAAAGATATTGCCTGTGATTTATTCCTAGATCTATGGGTCTTTCTGTTTCTTAACCCTCAAAGTACGGAGCACCCTCTATATTCACTACACAGAGTAAGAACTTAAGCAATCAATATTTTTCAAAATTTAAGCTCTTGGACAAAGAAAGTGCACTAGCCTTTGGGAGTTCAGAATTTCCAGATATTTCCCCTCACTTTTCAATTAATATGGTACGAAAAGGAATAGCAGAAGAGACGGGTAGGAGAAATTATTACGCAAACACCAGACAAATTTCACCTTCTCTGAAGGAGATTAAAATGCAAAAGGAACAATATGAAAAGGTTGAATTTTTAACACTTCTCTATACACTATAATTTCTAACAGGAACTTTTTACTGTAAAGAAGAAAAATAACCACTCTTGGGAATATTGTGACATGAAGTACTATGGGTCTTTCCTGCATTTTAAACCATTCTCCCAAACCAACACCAGCATTTCTCCCAAATGATAATGATAGTGGTAAATGACCTGTGCCATGTTGCTGTTTGCTAAATATCAGCTAGTTAATATTGCATGTTGTGCACAGATACAGAAAGGCTGGGGTTTTTAATCTCTATCCTTTGCTAGTGAAGAGAGGTCATGTAGGGAAGCAAACCATCAAAAGTCCAAGTGCTTTTCATAGAACAGTGTAAAAGCCGCTCTTAAAGATCTTCTTTCTACCAGTTCCTTGCAACTTCACTTTATTTCTCTTACTGCGATGGTACTTGTATTTTCCCTGTCATTTGGGGTTCATACAGTGAGGGATTTCAATGTTTCTTTGAAATAAAACGTAGGACTTTATTAACTGCCACTACACATCTGCAGCAGCTTATTCCGTGGACTGCGTCATCATCCAGTAGCAACAGCACATTTGCGCTCTACAGAACAAGCCCCTCTCCAGATCAGAGCCTGACTCCCCCATCTACTCCATCAGTTCTCTTGGAAACACTTTTCTAGTATTATTAACACTTTGTAACAAATACATAAAGGAAAGGAAGAGCTACATGCATCCTTCTTGGGTAAAGAAATAATTTGGATATTATTTGTGCATACCTGAGCCAAGAAACACCCTTTCTCAGTGGTCACCTCTCAGAGCCACATAGAATCACTCCACATAGCAAGAGGCTCCACAGGATGGAGGAAAGAAGCTTTGGTGTGACGTACACATAGGCAAAGCAGCTGCTGTAAAGTCCTTGAACATGTAAGTGAGGCTCCTTCTGCTAGGGTTGGCCATACTGGTTAAGAATAATCTTGATCAGAGGAGGTCTATGAAGCCCAGGTATTTTGCAGGAGGACCATGGCTTCAGGTGGCTATGGACCTACAGCCTTCCCCCAGTTCTTCAGACCTCATCCTCGCTCCATACAAGAAGAGGGCACTGTTAATTCCCCTTGAACTTGACATAATTTATCAACAGGTCTCTCCCATAAAAGACAATTGACACATTTCCCGAGAGAAAAGGGACAATATGTAAAGTAAAACTCATTTTCACTTTGAATCAAGATTTCCAGAGTGACTGATGAGTGCATAACCATAAAGCCCAACAACTGTTAATAAAAATTTATATTAGAGGAGACTCTTGCAGCCAATATCTTAACAGCTACCTGTTTCATAAGATCAGATCAGGTCTTTCAAAAGATGCAGGCATTTGGAAGAAGATCAAGTTACATATGTTGAGAGCTATCCAAGCAAAGGAGAAAGGGATCTGGTGTTTAATTCACCTTCCCAATGCCTGAAGTTACAGCTACCTATTACAAAGTTTTCTTGATGCCTTTGTTTTTTGGTAATCAATGTCACCACCATAGAAAGCAAAAAGCTCTAGTTTACAGATAATAGAAAGAATATAGTCTGCTCCCATAAGTCTTTCAACTGCACTTATCTCCTCATGTTTCAAAAACCAGATATATGGCCACATTTTAGGTCACTATGTTAAACTGCTTGTTACTGTAAGTGAAGTCATTGCATTAAAGTCATGAGAGGTGGAGGGGCAGGGGAAAAGCACATGCATCCAATGTGGACAATTCATACTGCAAACCAAAACAGCCTATCACTGAGAACAGCTACTGGAACTATTCCATCTAATAATCAGAGAAGAAAAAAAAAAAAAAAAAAAAAAAAAAAAAAAAGACCAGTATGATGCCAGCTTCCCAAAGGAACTTTTATACATAACATATATTATATAAAAAGGTTTGCAACATAGTGTGCAGTAAGTAGTACTTGCACACAAGACTATCAAGAAGTCAAGGTAGCTTACTTGAGCTCACAGTAAGTTCACAGTAGTAAGGATGTGGCTTTTGCAACAAAAAGAGGTATATTGCGTTCTGCTATATTCTGTATATGTATACTCTAATAGCCAAAAGTCCATCAATAATTATGGAATCACAGAATCATTTACGTTGGAAAAGACCTTTAAGATCATTGAGTCCAACCGCAAACCTAACACTGCCAAGTCCATCACTAAACCATGTCCCTAAGCACCACATCTACAGGTCTTTTAAATACCTCCAGGGATGGTGACCCAACAACTTTCCTGGGCAACCTAATCCAATGCTTGATAACACTTTCAGTGAGAATTTTTTTCTAATATCCAATCTAAACCTCTCCTGGTGCAACTTAAGTCGGTTTCCTCTTGTCCTATCACTTGTTACTTGGAAAAAAAAAAAGACACCCACCTTGCTACAAACTCCTTTCAGGTAGTTGTACAGAGTGATAAGGTCTTCCCTCAGCCTCCTTTTCTCCAGACTAAATACCCTCAGATCCCTCAGCCACCCCTCACAAGACCTGTGCTCAGACCCTTCACCAGCTTTGTTGCCCTTCTTTGGTCATGCTCCAGCACTGAATGTCTGTCTTGTAGCGAGGGACCCAAAACTGAACACGGTATTTGAAGTTCAGCCTCACCAGTGCTGAGTACAGAGGGACAATTACTTCCCTAGTCCTGATGGCCACACTGTTTCTGATACAAGCCAGGACACTATCGGCCTTCTTGGCCACCTGAGCACACTGCTGGCTCATATTCAGACAGCTATCGAACAATATCCTCAGGTCATTTCGCACTCGGCAACTTTTCCAGCCACTTTTCCCCAAGCCTGTGTTGATGCACAGGGTTGTTGTGACCCAAGTGAAGGACCCGGCACTTAGCCATGTTGAACCTCATATAATTGTCCTCGGCCCATCAATCCAGCCTGTCCAGATCCCTCTATAGAGCCTGCTTACCCTCAAGAAGATCAACACTCCTGCCCAACTTAGTGTCATCTGCAGATGATGGATAAAGCTCAAGAGGAGCAAAAAAAACCCAGCGTTACTCCTTTTTGACTGAGAAACCATGCATGAATGTGTTTTCAATGATCTTGACTAATTTACAGTGGAAACTCAGCTGCATTAGACTAAGTATTGCCAGTAGGTTGAGAGAGATGATCCTTTCCTTCTACTCAGCACTTGTGAGGACACATCTGGGGTACTGTGTCCAGTTGTGGACTCCCCAGTACAGGAGATATGGACACACTGGAGAGAGTCCAATAAAAGGGACACCAAGATGGTGAAGGGAGTGGAGTACTTCCCTTATGAGGAAAGGCTGAGAGAACCAGCACTGTTCAGCCTGGAGAAGAGAAGGCTCAACAGGGTCTTATCAATGTGTATAAATACCTGAAGGGAGGGCGCAAAGATGACAAAGCCAGGCTCTTTTTGGTGGTGCCCAGTGACAAGCCAGAAGCACAAAATGAAACTGAGGTTCCCTCTGACCATCGGGTAACACTTTTTTACTGTGAGGGTGACCAAGCTTTGACACAGGTTGCCCAGAGAGGTTGTGTAGTTTCCATCCTTGGAGATACTAATAAACTGTCTAGACATGGCCCTGGGCAACTGGCCCTGCCTTGAGCAGTGGGGTTGGACCAGACAACCTTCAGAGGTCCCTTCCAAGCTCAATTACTCTGTGATTCTACGAAACTTCAGTACCACTCCTGGTAATTTCCAGGAATGTACCTCTCTTTCCCCTGTTCATAAGAATCAGGCAACTCTTTCCCTGGACAATCAACTACTGGATTCTTATGACTGACTGACAAAAGGTCAAATTCAGAACCTTAACTCAGCACAGCTAGGATGTTGGAGCTTGGAGAGGATGAACATGGAGAGGACATTGGTTAGTTAGGGTTTTTTTGTTGGGAGGGATTAGCTTGTATTTAGGCAACAAGGCAAATTTTGAAATTTTCATTCTGCTTAAATGCTTACAAATTTTTTTTTCCCCTCACAGCTGCAGTGATTTTAAAGCTACCTGTTAAATTAGGACAAGCTTATTTCACTACTCTTAAATGAAACTTAAGAACCTAACCAAACAAAGGAGGCAAACTTTTCAGTGTCTTAAAAGTGTGCCCAGGTGCAACCCTAAGAAACCAAGTACATCCATAGGTTCTTCCCCATCAACATGCATGATGCTTCCCCATTCAATTTTAAACCATGGGGAAACACAACATTAAAGATGAGCAGAAGTTCATTTTGAAGTCTGGTTTAGACAACATCTGACTTTATTCTAGTTCAATAACTGATTTAGTTTAAAACAGTTCAGTCAATTTGAGGCTGGACTGTACTATACACAGTGCCTACAGCATAGCAGTTTCAGCCCTCTTCTCAGAGGCAGGACCAAACTGGTCTAGGGTTCAACTGCACTGCAGCTGTGTTTGGCCACGTCTCTCGTACCGACTGCCATCTCAGGGAGTGGAGAAGAGTGGCACAAGACAAATATATTATAATCTGCTTTGATCAGAAAGATCCAAATCAGGCCCCACTTAAATCACCAGTGAGTCACAAACAAACATAATTAATTGAGAACGGAATTTAACCCCCACCTCTGAGGGGCTGCAGCACAACTTCATAAGCTTGTTGCAGCAGAACTGTCACATCTTCACATCCAGAATTCCAGTATGCTTTTAACACTCATGTTATCACATACAATTCCTGCCCCAGACCAAAGTACAGGCTAGCATTTAACCTCCTTTTTCCCCACAAATTATTAAATATAAATTATTCTGCTTTTCAGCAAGACCAAAAGAGTAAAGGCTGTTGGCAATGTATGAACTACGAAAATAGTTAGTCTTATAATTAGCAGGGAATACAAAAGACTTTCTTTTCATTGGACTAGTCTGTGCCCAGTACCAGAGAGGAAGGTACAAACTGTATCTGTTGAAGTGTAAAAAATATATCCAACTATATTTAGCATTTAAATTACTTTAAACACAACCATTGCATACTAACAATCTTATATACATTTTTTTAAACAATACCTCTTTAATATCCTCTTCTTTTGTTAAACAAGTTTTATTTTCCTCCCAAAATACCCAATGCTACTTTAAAACTCTGGAAGGGAAAAAAATTGAGCTATATAGAAAATAGCAAGATGTCTTACAATTGTAATGTATCATAGCACATATTTTTCATAAAAACAACACATCATTCAAAAACTGAACCACTGTAAAAGTTTTATAAAGTCCAACAGGACTATGTAAAAGCTTACTTCGGTTAACAGCAAATCATTCTTAAACAATTAAGGAAAAAAATATATATTCTTTTACCACCTCTACAGATGCATTTTTTCCTTGGCATGTTGTAGCAATCCATATATCTTTATGGATGAGCACTGCAGTTGTTCAGCCCTCTTTATTTGTACTGTGATTTCAATAAAATGGATTATATATCAGGTTGGATTGACATATAATTAAATTAGTCCAACTTCCTAAGATCTCTGAATAAGAGAACTCTTCCCAAGATCTCTGGATATCAGAGAAAGAAAGGCAATACTATTACTTCTTCCTCACAAGGTCGATCTCATACTGTAGTTGCAATAGCATCACTTAAGTTGCATGAAACTGCTGTTTCCCTGCTTATCTTCCCTGGTCAGGAGAGTAACACAATTTTTGCTGAGCTCTACATACTTTGACACCCAGCTAGTTGCACCAGTCTCCAAGCATTCAGACAACTGAAGTGCCACTGGACTTTACTGTAATGCAATGTTTCCTCTGAATCACTATGCATATTTTCAGGTCATGCGTGGCCTCCATATCACTGAAATTTTACTCATTTCCAGGGGAAAAGCCCTCAGGCTCTTGGCCAGGAAGAGGAACTTGATCTTTATCTTTCTCCCCTCACTGCACTATGAAAACCTCTGATCCATCAATAATCACAAACAAGAAGGCAAAAATGTAAGATTCTCCAGGAAAGAACACCGCATTAGTCACTATGCATCAGTTAAGCTGAAAAGTAGAGAAGTCTGACCGATGAGCAAAGGCACTTGGTAACAGTCCTGTGAACAACAGTCAATGAGTCAACAATTTCAGTCTTGTGATCCAACTGACCAGCAGCGACGGCTCTGCAGAGGAAGATTTTGTGGACGATGTAACAGAGGATTTTTTAGCACCTTCCTCTTGAAAAGGAATTGTTGCACTGTTGTGGAGGTCTGTATTCATAAAACACCTGCTGCCTCGAATATAATCCGTTCCCCTCACTAACTGCTTGTCAGACACTGGCCTTGAGAGGGGGTGTTGTGTAGAGGGGCTTTCTTCAATGATTGGGGGTATCCTTTCATTACTGAAGTACCTGCAGAGGACATCTTCACCTGTACAAAGAGGAGGAGCATAACCAGTTATTGCTGACTTCAAAACCCTGTATTAACGTTTTCTATTTTTATAAAAAGATTTTGGTTACTTTTCAAATTACCTAGATTTTGGTTCCCTTTCATAACACACCTGGACATAAGCACCTGTCAATAGATTTACGGCTTTTGGCATATTTTTTTTTTAAGCAGAGAACAACAAAATAAATTCACACACAGATAAGTTATCATTTGACTGTTAAATTTCAGATTCACACGCAGCAGAACTGCTAGTGCAGGCTGCCTTCATGCGAATCATTACGAGTGAGACCTAACAAACCTTCTCGTAATGTATCATTCAAGATGCTGATAGAGCAGAGTTGAATCCACGTTTACCCGAATGTAACTCATGACTAACTACAAAGCTACAAATATTCCTTTGGACAACAGAAATTAATTTTGCAGATAAAAATATAAAGATATAAGCACTCCCCTGGTTTTGACCGCTGATTTGCAATGCTTTCTCTTTTTACTCTTTCCTAGACAGCTGACAATGGCAGCTGCTGCTAGAGACATTCTACTGAGCTAGACAAGCCTTTGTTCCGATCCAACACAGCTTACATACAAGCCTGCAGCACTGAAGTACATTTCAAGCATTAAAAAAAAAAAAGCCAACACAAAACCAAAAGCAAAACTAAACAGCCATACAGATAACAACCAGCCCTGCCACCTGGTGATCACTCTGTTAGACTTGTTACTTAGATTGTTTCTAATATCCCTCCAGGTTGATGTTTCTTGTTATCAGCTTCTGTTTTTACATAAAAATAATAGAATTCAGTTTGTATTTTCCCTAGAATTGCACATTAGCTTTCGTAACTGATTTCAGTAATAAACTAAGCTAAATAGTCATCCTTTCTTATTTCCCACTCTAACAGGACTCACGGCCTTCCAGATGCTAAATGGGGGAGGGAGGGAAGGGCAGTGGGGGAAAAAGAAAAAAGCCACCCAGCCGTAAGAGTTTCTGTGTCTCTCCCATTCTATGACATTTGCAGGGTATGTTGTTTTCTAACAGCAGTTGTAGCAGAAAGAAACTGCAAAAAGGTCCTACATTTTACTTTTGAGAACAAGCTTGCTTCTACAACAGTCTCTGGAGAGAGCTAAACAAACGGAAAGACTTATCAAAAAAGACGTTTTATAATCAATATTTAACTGACAAGAAAGGGACAGGGGTGAGTGTAAGAGCAAAATGGCAAACCTGTGCTATAAAGAGACAAGTACAGATCTGCCCTAGTCATTCTAGTCTACTTTTAACACTTACAAGAATTCTAAGACAGGACAACAAACTTGAGCCCCAGCACTGAACAGCCTCACAAATTTCACAACTACTATCTGACATTCCTGCTAAAACCAACAACTGTCATCTTGGATCAGTTCAGCAATACTCAAACACCAATCCTGCATTGCTAATTTAAACACTTCCATCCAGTTCACCCCAAGTAAATTTTGGAGAGGAAGTGAAGAGAAAGAGGGACAAGACGTAAAACCTTGCCTTTTCTCCCTGGTGCTCGTGGCCTAGAGAAGGGTTCTGCAGCTGCTATCCAGCTCCCATCAGCAGGCATTGACAAAGGACGAGGTTTTCCTAAAGGCAACACAGAAGGTTGTGAGGAATTACATTAAGTTCACAAAACCAGTATTTAAATTGATACTTTTCACAATTAAGAAAAGGAAGAGATACAGCAGTAAGGAGTTAAAATTGCAGAATAAAAAATTTCAAGATACCTCCACTGGTGAAATAAGAAAGCAATGTGCTGAGACTGAACAGCCACACTCTGCTTGTTTACAGTAGCAGTGCACATAATGACCAAAAGTTATAACCAAAACACACATGGAAATGGTCAACCGTAGCAGCAGCAAAGCCCAGCTGAATGCCATTCATTAAAGAAATAACAGCATTTAAGTGAAATTATTTCAGATGTGGAATTTAATTCACATTCACAATTTGCACAGACTACCCTTAATAACCATCAAGTCTAATGAGCAGTTTTTTAACACAAAGTATTCCAAACTGACCAAACAGCAACACAATAAACAGCAATAATGAAAAGAGGAATTAACTCACCATAGGACTGTGTTTTTTCCCTCATCTTGGCTGGTAGGATATTTGCTTCCACAGGATACCCAGGCAACTGATCAGAGTCGGCAATAGTAAACCTTCGCCTTCGACTTTCCTGATCCAGAAAAGAATTCGGAGACTCAGCACCTTTGGACCCAGGTAGTGGCTGATTGGGTTTGTTGCCTCCTCCATATACAAAACTCCCCTTTTCATCTCTGAAAGAAAATTTCACTTCAGTTAGAAGCTTAAAAAGAGTTTCAGCTACATGAGTAGGTTTGAAAGATACTTCTAGCACCCAGTCATGCTCCTGACAACTGGAATTGTGCTGAAACCAAGCTGAAAAAAACCCAACAAGTCAGGTGATTGAAGATTTCATTATAAACACATTTAGCAAGGAGAAAAGAAAGCTATCTCTCTTCATGCTAATTAACTTTTAATGAGTCAGTAATTTAACGTGGATAAGTTTAGAGGAACCACCCCTGAAAAAGCTTTTGAGAAATGAGACCTTTCTGCCCTGAGGGTATCAAAGCTTCTGTTTCACTGCCTGTTCAGTACACAGTTGTGACAGAGGAATGCATACATAGATTTATCCATCTCCATGTAATGGCAACACCTATTGCCTCCATCTAAGGGACTGTGCTTTTCAGTCGTTATGAAAGCCCAGTAACTGCCACTGAATATTCATCATCATCTCTCTCCATCCAAAAGTGATTCTCCCTTGAGACTTTCAGTAATAAATTCATAGTGTATATACATATGATTTTGAGCAATTTGTGCATGAGCTCCCTTCCCAAAGCAATCCCTCATTCCAAAGGCCAGGAACAGCCATTTTTAGAACCAGTTCCCGTCAGTACTTTTGGAAGAAAAGCTAGCTTCCAAGTTAAGATTTGCCTGGGTTTTTTTCCCCTTCCCTGTACATGCTACAATCTTATGGCTTGAAGCAACCATCAGCCAAGTCAGCCATAAAAATACACAGCTGACTGTCTAAACACACACATGCACCAGTATTCACAACAGAGCCCCTGGACAGCACATACCATTTTTTCCAGCTCTCCATCAAGAACAATGCTATAGCTCAGTGAATGGAGAAGAAGCTATTTGTAGAGATTCAGGGACAGAAAATTGCACAGAAGCGTTACACCACAACCGTACGTGTGGAGAGCTCTCCTACAACACCACCATGTGGAGACTTTGCTGTGAGGAGGGAAACCAGCCACTGCTCTCTGCCTCCGCAGTGTGGACCAGAGAAGATCCATGCCACGAAGGGAAGAGAACAGGATGATGAGGGGGGAAAAGAAGAAACAACCAAAGAAAAGAGCAAACCAGAATGCAAAATAAATGCCTGTTCTCCTCTTCCTGGCTGCCACAGCTTCCCACATTTGCTTTCTTTAAAATTCGAAGTCAGGAAGCCTTCCTCTTTCTACACATCATCCAAGACAAGTTTTATAGCTCGCACTGTTACTTTCTTCCTTGTCAACAGGGATTCAGATCTAAAGGATCTGAAGCTAGATATAATTTTGTGACTCTTTAGGAAAGATAAAAAGACTGAGCACATGCATATAATTCACCAATGTGCTTCAAATGTAACAATTTAAAGAAATGACCAAGGCATTCTAAAGCGAGCTGCTAAATCTATATACTTGGTTTTATGCCGAGAGATTTGATTTTAATGTATTTCTTAAAGTTCTTAAGAACTGAGCACACATAAACATGAAAACCAGGGACAGCGCAGGTCAAGGTGGGTCCAACTTCAGTAGAGACCCTACCTTGGAGATAGCCTCTCCCCTGGCCCCAGCACTGCCCCAAAGACTGCAGTAGTACAACCACGGTCTCTGTACCTTACATGACAGGAGGCAAGCTCCCATGAGTCCTGCAGCAAAAGGTCAGAGTTTATGTGCTGGGCTATCTACATGTAACCTTAAGTGTCAGGGCAGGGCAGGAAGCATGCCTTGCCTGCAAACTCTTTTGTCCATCACCTTCCCAGGTCACCTAGCAGGGTTCTGATCCGAGTCAGCATGGACTTGAGAACAAAAGCTAGCCATAGTGTACACCCACCAGCCCTACCCCCTCCCTGCCTTTTGTGTACACGGGTTTCCATTTTCCTAGATTATAGCACAAGATTTAAAAAAAAAAAAAAAATTAATTGACTCTCCCTTCCCTTCAGTGGGAACATTCCTGTTTTATACAACTTGCAAGTTTAACAATTTAAAACAAGTTGCTTTCTATCCTAACTCCCACAACAGTTACTTGCTGAAAAAAAAAAAAAAAAAAGGTGGAAAAAGTTACAGACAAAAACAACTTCTTGCTGTGTGCAGTTAGATTTAAACAAAATCAAAAACATAACTTCACAATAAAACCAGGGATGACATCCCTTCATGTTTTGGGAACAACTGTGTCACACAATCTTCTAATAATAAAATCTATTATGATACTTTATGCATTTAAGCATAAGTTTAAGCAATCCTGTGCATTTAAGCAGCCAGAACAAAATCTGAGAGACCTGCAATTTCCTCAAGCTAACCTGCACAGAGCTCTAAGAGCAAGGCAGCTCAGAAACAAGCGTAATAAAGGAGTTGTTCTGTTCAGTAGTGTATGTTTATTTGCATACCGAGGAGAATATGGAACAGCTGGTGGAGGTGGTATGTACAGATCCAAAATGGCTGGCTTCTCTTTTTTCAGTGAGGTATCCATGGTGCTTTCTGGCGACTGGGTTGAAGTTGGCGGAGGACTCGTCTGAAATGTTAGACAGCTATCAAACATCCGAGTCATTCACAAACATCTGACATTCACAAAATGATAATTCAATAATCAATAGCACCATTTCCTAGCATCATCTCCTAGTCAACTATGTTTAATATACACATTAAAAACTCTCAGCATTTACATTTTCCTCCACCCCCAGTTTTGGCTAGCTTTGCAGTCCCTCCTACAGAAATCCTACCACGGGTAATGCATTGCTCAAGAATATTTTGCTCTTTCCAGTTCTATTTTTCCTGCAAATTCCACAGACAGAAAAAGCAACAGAAACAAAACCCCTTCTTCTATTTTTAGATCCATTAAAAGAATGCAATTTGTTAAATACAGATATGATCTGCAACACATACAAAGCCAGCTCACACTTCTTATTCCATACAGCCCAGCATGTGGGGTATGGGCAGGAATATGGTAAAGTTCACCACAAATTGCATCAAGGGATATAAATAGGGTAAGGGAAACAAAGGGAAAATATATTTGGTATCGCTCATCTAAGCAAGTTTGCCACTCTGCTTTTTGTGGCTTACTTTTATGTCCCCAACATCTTGCCAGGCTCCTGTCTGCCTCTAGGAGACAAAAGGCTTGAAGGACCCTTTCACCTTTGTAGAGCAAGAGGACAGCACTCTCCCCTTTTTGTCAAGGGTCTGCCCAGGCTTTCACTCTGGCCATTCAATTAATGGCACCCCTGCACAAGCACCTGCCTTTTACCAGTCAGTACACTGGAGCCCAGAACTGTCAGACTTCCCCAATCATTCATTCCCTCAAGGAAACCCTCCTTGGCATGGCCTATATCCCAGCCCACCTCAGTTCTTCACACTAGTGACACAGCCCTTGCTTTGGGTAACTCTGGAAAAGTCACTTTTTTTTTTTTCCTTTGGCTCTGATTAAATGAAAGGCATTATGCCACAAAACCAAGACACAGGCATTGGTGAAAGGAAGGATGAGAAAGGAGTCAAATGCACATCTTCTACCCAGTTTAAGAGAAACCTGCCTGCATCAAGGCTTGTAATCGCCACTGGCATTTTACTGGTTGGTAAATTATCCTCACAGCTGTAGGGAGACCGACATCAGAACAGGAATAGGAATGGGAACTCTCCCTGGTTTTCTTTATTTCAGGACACCAGTTCAGATTCAACTCAGTTACTTTCTCCTATGAGCATTAAAGCCCTAAGCTTCCTAATACAACAAGCCATTCCTCAACACACCTATTTAAGAGTTATTAATATCACTTTCTATGTCTGCTCATTACTCAATCTGCGAATTGCCTAACAATCAAATCTTATTTAAACAAGCAGTTTAAGTAACTTCTTGAAAAACACTTTCCCACCTTTCCCCAGACTAAAAAGAGGACAAATATATGGAATAATCTGAGTTATTTCAGCAAAACGTATTACTCTGCTAAACAGAGGAAGCATTAATTATTCCATGCTGATGAATTCCAAACATATCAGGGGTTTCAGCAGCTTTGCCTCAGATAATCAGTCTGTGCGCCACTGGGAGAACTTAAAATGTTCAACACACCTAGTCCCTTTGTGTATCAAGAGCAGAGGGGAACATTTTCCCTTTTATCTAGGACACAGAAGAGGACAGCCATTTCATCTTCCTTGATCTATACTTAAACATGAGTACCTGGAAGCATTTCTGGTATTTCTCTTTTTCAAGTTGCAACCAAGGCTTTCCCATCCTGGTGTCAGAGTTGAGCCGGCAGCCTCTCACCTGCACCAAGGGTGGTTTCCAGCGCAGGTTCTTTAGCGGAGCAGGAGTGAAATGGAAAGAGCCAGTAGGACGTTTCTTAAGCAGCAGCCTAACACCAGCAGGATTCTCTCGCAACTTTGCCACCAGATTTTTCAGTTGCCATCCAACCTGGAAGAGAATAAAGACATCTTTTATTTAGTACTGCTTTTCTGAAAGTGAACAAACAAGAAAAACCCAACCCCCCCCCCCCCC